>NW_024070211.1:88611478-89121091 GCF_014754425.2 Oryx dammah | reverse complement strand
GTATTTGTTCCTTAGTGAAAGGTGAGGACCACAGCTCTTAAGCAACTACAGAAGTAGTTAGAACAAAGATGAGGACTGTGAGTAATCCCCTGCCATCTTGCACTATAGGATAGGTATTATGATGTGTTAATACATCATACATTTCTCCTAGAATCCAGTGCCAAGATGGCAGCTTATCTCCTGAGAAGAACTAATCAGGCAAGCAGTAGAGACCTATATAAGTCTTTATTTCCTTTTGCCCCTTGGCAGCCAGGAAGCCCAGTTCAGTTCAGTTCAATCGCTCAGTCGTGTCTGACTCTTTGAGACCCCATGAATCGTAGCACGCCAGGCCTCCCTGTCCATCACCAACTCCTGGAGTTCACTCAGACTCACGTCCATTGAGTCAGTGATGCCATCCAGCCATCTCACCCTCTGTCGTCCCCTTCTCCTCCGGCCCCCAATCCCTCCCAGCATCAGAGTCTTTTCCAATGAGTCAACTCTTCGCATGAGGTGGCCAAAGTACTGGAGTTTCAGCTTCAGCATCATTCCTTCCAAAGAAATCCCAGGGCTGATCTCCTTCAGAATGGACTGGTTGGATCTCCTTGCAGTCCAAGGGACTCTCAAGAGTCTTCTCCAACACCACAGTTCAAAAGCATCAATTCTTCGGCACTCTTTTCACAGTCCAACTCTCACATCCATACATGACCACAGGAAAAACCATAGGCTTGACTAGACAGACCTTAGTCGGCAAAGTAATGTCTCTGCTTTTGAATATGCTATCTAGGTTGGTCATAACTTTTCTTCCAAGGAGTAAGCGTCTTTGAATTTCATGGCTGCAATCACCATCTGCAGTGATTTTGGAGCCCAGAAAAATAAAGTCTGACACTGTTTCCACTGTTTCCCCATCTATTTCCCATGAAGTGATAGGACCAGATGCCATGATCTTCGTTTTCTGAATGTTGAGCTTTAAGCCACATTTTTCACTCTCCACTTTCACTTTCATCAAGAGGCTTTTTAGTTCCTCTTCACTTTCTGCCATAAGGGTGGTGTCATCTGCATATCTGAGGTGATTGATATTTATCTCAGAAATCTTGATTCCAGCTTGTGCTTCTTCCAGCCCAGCGTTTCTCATGATGTACTCTGCATAGAAGTTAAATAAGCAGGGTGACAATATACAGCCTCGACGTACTCCTTTTTCTATTTAGAACCAGTCTGTTGTTCCATGTCCAGTTCTAACTGTTGCTTCCTGACCTGCATACAGATTTCTCAAGAGGCAGGTCAGGTGGTCTGGTATTCCCATCTCTTTCAGACTTTTCCACAGTTTATTGTGATCCACACAGTCAAAGGCTTTGGCATAGTCAATAAAGCAGAAATAGATGTTTTTCTAGAACTCTCTTGCTTTTTCCATGATCCAGAGGATGTTGGCAATTTGATCTCTGCTTCCTCTGCCGTTTCTAAAACCAGGTTGAACATCAGGAAGTTCACGGTTCACGTATTGCTGAAGCCTGGCTTGGAGAATTTTGAGCATTACTTTACTAGCATGTGAGATAAGTGCAATTGTGCAGTAGTTTGAGCATTCTTTGGCATTGCCTTTCTTTGGGATTGGAAGCCCAGAGCTAAATGTGAAAATCCTCAACTATATTGATGATTTTATTTCAAATTCCAAGCACAAAGATTTTTTGTCTTAAATCAGACAAGTTATTGTTTTTAAAACACTAACATTTATTTTTTTTGTTACTGCAGTGATACATGTTCTTTGTAGAAAATGTGGAAAATAACAGATTGCCTCCTGCATCAGATATTTTCCCACTGCATAGTAGTTGACACTGTTTTAATCATTTCATTTCTTCTAGGTATATGTGTATATATATATTTTTTGTTTAAAAATGAAATGTCTTTCACAGAATATTAAAAAAATTTTTAAAGCTTAACCTTTACAAACATTTTCCATGTCTTTAACTATTTCTGTGTGGCATTATTTTTAACAGCTGGTATAATATTCTACTGTGAGGCCACATTTTGTACTTTTAGCTTGAATTTAGCCTTCTGCTCTCATAAACAACTCTGTCGTGTACATTACTGTATCTAAATCTCTGAGCATATCCATGATTATATCCTTAGAATAGAGTTTCAAGAAGTGACACAATTGCTTAAAGGAATGTGATTTTTTTTGTGTGCATGCTAAGTCACTTCAGTTATGTCCAACTCTTTGCGACTCCATGAACTGTAGCCCACCAGACTTCCTCTATCCATGAGATTTTCCAGGCAAGAATACTGGAGTGGGTTGCCACTTCCTTCTCCAGGGGATCTCCCAACTCAAGGATCAAAGCTGCTTGCATCTCTTATGTCTCCTGCATTGGCAGATGGATACTTTACCACTAGCGCCACAATATCCATATTTTAGACATATATTCATATATTTAGGCATGTATCTAAATGTCCAGAAAGCATGAGCTAATCATCTAAAGTTTGAGAGTGCCTCTTCCCCAAGTTCTAAGGTGATGATTTTTCAGAATCTCTGTTAGGAAGCAGGATTCTTTCTGGCTGTGGCCAAGTGATGAGGTTGCACATCCTCTTCCCCAGAAAACAACTTTAAATCTGGATGAAATGAGCAGAAATAGAATTCTCATCATTCTGGTAACCCATCCATCACACCAGTCTGTCAAGCTGCCCCGCCCTGTGGTACAGAGGTGTACAGCAGGGGGAGGGCCCGCCCCCCGCCCTTTGCTGCCCAGATCAGAGGGACTTGCTCCATTTGTGGTGGGCGATGCCTGCTCCCAGTGGATGTTTCTCCAGATCCCTTCTCCCTGTTTCAGTTTACTTTGAATCTTTAAAAAACAAAAATAATGTTCTTGAATCATAAACATTTATATTTATTACAAGAAAAGTAGAAAATAAACATAAAGAAAATCAAAAGCACCTATAAGCCCTCTTGGTGTGTACTCTTCTGTAACAGCTCATTTCAGTGAAAGTTTCTGCAGGGACAGAAATTTCTGTGCTGTTCAGCACAGTAGCCACTGTCCTCATGTGCTTACTGAGCACCTGATGTGGCCAGTGTAAGTGAAGTTCTGAATTCTTAATTTTTGTTAATCTCATGAATTTAAATTTAAATATGCACATACACTATGCTTCCTCATTTCTATTATTTCTATAATGCAGAGACATGAATACACACATGTATAGTTTGAAAAAGCAAAAATAGGATCATCCTTCATACTGTATTTTGTATCCTTTTCCTGGTTAAAAGTATATTGGAAACAATTTTAATAGGTGACTTGTATTAAACTGAATGGATGTATCATAACTGGTTTAACAAAATCTCTATTGTGCCTTCAGGGTATTTCCAATAAACAACATTGCAGACAGTCTTTAGAGCTAAAGTTGTGACATTATTTATGGAGGATAAATTCTTATAATTTGATTTGTTAGGTAAAATTTGATAACCTTTTCCAAACCTCTCTTTCAAGAAGTTCTACTAGTGAACATTTCTTACCAGCAGTATGTGAAAGTATCTCACTATTATTACTGTAATTTTATATTGAGATAAATACATGTGCCACAAAATTCACCCTTTTAAAGTATACAATTCAGCGGTTTCTAGTATATTCACAGAGTTGTACAACTATCATCACTACCTAATTTCAGGATGTTTTCCTGACTCCACAAAGACATCTCACACTGTAAATAATCACTCCCGATTCCCGCCTTTGAGCTTTCCTGGTGGCTCAGATAGTATAGAATGCCTGCAATTTGAGAAACCCAGGTTTAATTCCTGGGTTGGGAAGATCCCCTGGAGGAGGGCGTGGCAACCCACTCCAGCAGTCTTGCCTGGAGAATTCCATGAACCTGGAGCCTGGCGGTCTACAGTCCATGGGGTCACACAGAGTCGGAAACCACTGATAGACTAACACTTTCACTTTTCCTTCCTTCCCTCAGCCCCTGGCAATATCTACTCTACTCTCTACCTTATGGATCTGCATATTCTGGACATTTCATATTAATGGAATTATTCAATATACAGCCTTTCATGTCTAGCTTTCTTAAAATAATGTCTTCAAGATTTAAGGTTTGTAAACCAGTACTTCATTCTTTTTATGGCTGAAAAATATTTTGTTGCATGGATATACCATATTCTCTGTATCCATTCATCTTGATGGAGATTTGTTTTCATTTTTTGACTATTATGAATAATGCTTCTGTGAACATCCATGTGAAACTTTTATGTAGACCTGTGTTTTCATGTCTGTTGGATATATATCTAGGAGTAGAATTGCTGGATCATGAGGAAAGTCTGTATTTGACTCTTCGGGGAACTGCCAAACTGTATCCAAAGCAGCTGTGCCATTTTACGTTCCCACCAGCAATGTGTGAATGTTCCAGTTTCTTCACATCCTCCACAACATGTTTTATTGTCCATCTTTTTGCTTATAGGCATCTTAGTGGCATGAAGTAGTATCTCTTCAGGGTTTCAATTTGCATTTTTCTACTAATTAATGATGTCGGATATCTTTCATGTGCTTATTGGCCATTTAATATCATTTTTGGAGAAATGTTTATTAAAATACTTTGCCAATTATTATTTGGGTTATTTGTCTTTTTATTTTAGAGTTGTAAGTGTTCTTTATATATTCTGGATATACCCTATCCGATACATGATTTACCAATATTTTTTCTCATTCTGTAGGTTATCTTTTCATTTCCTTGCTAATATACTTTGAAACACCAGAGTTTTAATTTTGACAACATCCTGTTATATATCTATATTTTTTGTGTGTTCAGTTGTGCTTTTGTTGTCATATCTAAGAAACCGGTGATTAATCCAAAGTCACACAGGTTTACTTCAAAGGTTTTATAATTGTAACTCTTATATTTAGATATTTGACCTGTTTTGAATTAATTTTTGTGTATGATGTGAGTTAGGGATCCAGATTTATTCTTTAGCATGTTGCAGTCCCAGCATTATTTGTTGACAAGAATATTCTTTCCCCCATTAATTGTCATAGCACCCTGTCAAAAATCAATTGACTATAAATATATACAATTACTTTTGTGCTCTGAATTCTAGTCTATTGATTTATATATCTGTCCTTATGCCACTACCACACAATCTTGAATGCTTTTGTATAAATCTTCGTGTTTTTTTTTCTGGAGATCAATTTGAGGATTAATTCAATAGTAGTGTCCTCCAGTCATGAACATAGAATGTTATTCCAGTTATTTAGGTCTTCTTTAATTTCTTTCAATGACGTTATTAATTTTCAATGTTCAAGTACTGCACTTTTGTTAAATTTATTACTGATCCTCTTATTCCTTCTGCTGCAATGTAAATGAAACTGTCCCAATTTTATTTTTGGATTTTCTATTGATAGTGTATAGAAATACAATTGATTCTTGTATTTTGATTGTGTATCCTGAAATCTTGAAGTTTTTCTCATTGATTGGCTCTAATGTTTTTTAGTTAGTTCTTTAGAATTTTTGATATACAAGATCATCTAAAATGGTGATGGTTTAATTTCCTTCCAACATAGATTCCTTTGTTTTTCTTGTCTAATTACCTTGGCTAGAAGTGATAGTACAATGTTGAGTAGAAGTGATGCGAGCAGATTCTGTGTTTTGTTCCTGTCTAATGTTCCTGGTTAGTGAGATGGCCAGTATTAGTTATGCTATTGGGCTTCCCTGGTGGCTCAGAGGGTAAAGTGTCTGCCTGCAATGCAGGAGACCTGGGTTTGATCCCTGGGTCAGTTATGCTATTATTTGATGACTGTTTTTATACTCTAAGAATCTGACTGATGAGGCAGAGTTGCTGCTTGGTTCCTCCAAGGGAAGGAGGAATAATAAAAAAATTTTTTTTTAAATCACACAATAAAAATTCCATTTGTCCTATGCATTGGGAGCCTTGGCATAGTAGTTACAAGAGAAGACATATTTTAATTGAGGAATCTATTCATATAACATCTAGGTGCCAAGAAGTTTGATTAACATCTAGTATGTATGTGTTTGTTATTTTAAAATAAAATTTAAATTGTCCCTACTAAATTAAATTTTTTGTCCTATATTTCTACATTTTTTTATTTCCCACTGTATACTTCAGGTACTGTGTAAGATCACAGAGATAAATTAAACACAGGCCGTGCCCTTAGGGTGCTTGTGCAGAAGTCTTTTGGCAAAGACAGACAGGAAACAGGAAGTTTAGTATTCCAGCAAGTAGTTCCCATCAAAGGGAAACCTGTCAGAAGAGGTGGGCTCACCATTAGAGTTTTTGGATCTCAGTTTGGATCTCATTCACTTTCTACCCCATAGGAATCAAAGAATTTTCGAACCAGAGGCTTGTAAGTCCTTTTATCTGACCTCACATTCTTCACTAGGAGGAACCTCTTACCTTTTTCAACAATTCTGCTGTCTCTTATTAGCAACTCTTCTCATCTTTCTCTCAAATGTTTTATCGCACACCCAGACATACACATGTACAGTATTTTCTGTAGAGAGGCAATCCATGTTCAGTCCACTTCCTGGCTCCATTTGTTGTGTCTGGCTGGGGTAATATAACACCAGCCCCCATGTTCATCTTCAGAGTGACTTGTCTAGGATTCCTGCTTCACTTTGCCCTCGAAGACTATTCAGCATTGTCCTTCTGATAGGTGTTGATGACGTGGAATTGACAAGGACAGGGACATTATCTGACTCCAAATCTGAGTGACCCAGAGGCTGTGAGAGGATTCCTGTTCTGTTTAATTGTACATTCAACATTTTTTGTAAAGAGCATACTCCATCCATTTTAAACTTGTCAATTTGGAGGATTAACTAGGATGCATATAAAGACATACCTGTTTGCTTACTGTAGTCATCTTTCTAGAAAAGAATGCAAGTGGTGCTAACAAGAGCAATTAGATAAACACAAGTCTTAAAAATGTTTACAGAGGCTTTTAAAAAATACATCAGTTCAGAATGGTAGGGAGCATATGCTTCCATTTTAACTTGGATTTTTTAAAAGAAACCTTTATTCTGGCTTTGTTATATATTAATATTACAATTAAATAGCATCAGGTTACTTTTTAAAATTTGTTTTATTGAAGGATAATTGCTTTACAGAATTTTGTTGTTTTCTGATTCAACATGAATCAGCCATAGGTATACATACATCCCCTCCCTTTTGGACCTCCCTCCCATCTTCCTCCCTATCCCATTCCTCTAGATTGATCCAGAGCCCCTGTTTGAGTTTCCTGAGCCATACAGCAATTGGCTATCTATTTTGCATATGGTGATGTAAGTTTCCATGTTACTCTTTCCATACATTTCACCGTCTCCTCCCCTATCCCCATGTCCATAAGTTTATTCTCTGTCTGTTTCTCCATTGCTGCCCTGTAAATAAAGTCTTCAGAACCATTTTTCTAGATTTCGTATATGTGCATTAGAATACAATATTTATCTTTCTCTTTCTGACTCACTTCACTCTGTATAACAGGTTCTAGGTTCATCCACCTCATCAGAACTGACTCAAATGTGTTCCTTTTCATGGCTGAGTAATATTCCATTGTGTATATGTACCACATCTATTTTATCCATTCATCTGTCAATGGGCATCTAGGTTGCTTCCATGTTCTAACTATTGTAAATAGTGCTGCAATGAACAATGTGTCTTTTTCGACCCTGGTTTCCTCAGGGTATATGCCTAGGAGTGGGATTTCTGGGTCATATGGTGGTTTTATTCCTAGTGTTTTAAGGAATCTCCGTACCATCTTCTGTAGGGGCTGTATCAATTTACATTCCCACCAACAGTGCAAGAGTGTTCCCTTTTCTCCACACCCTCTCAGCATTTATTGTTTGTAGACTTTTTGATGATGGCCATTCTAACGAGTGTGAGGTGATATCTCATTGTGGTTTTGATTTGCATTTCTCTAATAATAAGCGATGTTGAGCATCTTTTCATGTGTTTGTTAGCCATCTGTATGTCTTCTTTGGAGAAATGTCTGTTTAGGTCTTTTTCCCACTTTTTGATTGAGTTGTTTGTCTTCCTGGTATTGAGTTGTATGAGCTGCTTGTATATTTTGGAAATTAACATTTTGTCAGTTGTTTCATTTGCTATTATTTTCTTCCATTCTGAGGGTTGTCTTTTCACCTTTCTTGTAGTTTCATTTGCTGTGCAAAAGCTTTTAAATTTAATCAGGTCCCACCTGTTTACTTTTGTTTTTATTTCTGTTACTTTAGGAGGTGGGTCATAGAGGATCTTGCTCTGATTATGTCATCGAGTGTTCTGCCTGTTTTCCTCTAAGAGTTTTATAGTTTCTGGTCTTACATTTAGGTCTTTAATCCATTTTGAGTTTATCTTTGGGTATCGTGTTAGGAAGTATTCTAATTTCATTCTTTTATGTGTAGCTGTCCAGTTTTCCCAGCATCATTTATTGAAGAGGCTGTCTTTGCTCCATTGTTTATTCTTGCCTCCTTTGTCAAAAATAAGGTACCCATAGGTGCATGGGCTTGATTCTGGGCTTTCTATCTTGTTCCATTGGTCTATATTTCTGGTTTTGTGCCAGTACCATACTGTCTTGATGACTGTAGCTTTGTAGTATAATCTGAAGTCAGGAAGGTTGATTCCTCCAGTTCCATTTTTCTTTCTCAAGACTGCTTTGGCTATTTGGGGGCTTTTGTGTTTCCATACAAATTGTGAAATTTTTTGTTCTAGTTCTGTGGAAAATGCCATTGGTAATTTGATAGGGATCACATTGAATCTGTAGATTGCATTTGGTAGTATATTCATTTTCACAATATAGATTCTTCCTACCCAGGAACATGGAGTATCTCTCCATATATTTATGTCCTCTTAGATTTCTTTCATTAGTGTCTTATAATTTTCTGTGTACAGTTCTTTTGTCTCCTTAGGTAAGTTTATTGTGAGATATTTAATTCTTTTTGTTGCAGTGGTGAATGGGATTGATTCCTTAATTTCTCTTCCTGATTTTTCATTGTTAGTATCTAGAAATGCAAGTGGTTTCTGTGTATTGATTTTGTATCCTGCAACTTGCTAAATTCACTAATTAGCTCTAGTAATTTTCTGATATTATCTTTAGGGTTTTCTATGTACAGTATCATGTCATCTGCAAACAATGAGAGCTGTACTTCTTGTTTTATGATCTGGATTCTTTTATATATTTTTCTTCTCTGATTGCTGTGGCTAGAACTTCCAGAAGTATGTTGAATAATAATGGTGAAAGTTGGCATCCTTGTCCTGTTCCTGATCATAGGGGGAATGCTTTCAGTTTATCACCATTGAGAATAATGTTTGCTGTAGGCTTATCATATATTATGGCCTTTACTATGTTGATGTAGGTTCCTTCTATGCCCATTTTTTGAAGTGTTTTCATCATAAATAGGTACTGTATTTTGTCAAAGGCTTTTTCTGCATCTATTGAGATTATCATATGGTTTTTATATTTCAATTTGTTAATATGGTGTATCACATTGATTGATTTGTGTGTGTTGAATAATCCTTGCATTCCTGGAATAAACCCACTTGATCATGGTATATGAGCTTTTTGATGTGTTGCTGAATTCTGTTTGTTAAAATTTTGTTGAGGATTTTTGCATCTATGTTCATCAGTGATATTGGCCTGTAGTTTTCTCTTTTTGTGTTGTCTTTGTCTGGTTTTAGTATCAGAGTAATGGTGGCCTTGTAGAATGAGTTTGGAAGTGTTCCTTTCTCTGCAATTTTTTGAAAGAGTTTCAGAAGGATAGGCATTAGCTCTTCTCTAAAAGTTTGATAGAATTATCCTGTGAAGCCATCTAGTCCTGGGCTTTTGTTTTTGGGGAGATTTTTGATCACAGCTTCAATTTCAGTGCTTGTAATTGGGTTGTTCATAATTTCTATTTATTCCTAGTTTGGTCTTAGAAGATTGAACTTTTCTAAGAATCTGTCCATTTCTTCCAGGTTATCCATTTTATTGCCATATAGTTGTTCATAATAGTCTCATATAATCCTTTGCATTTCTGCATTGTCTGTTGTAACCTCTCCTTTTTCATTTCTAATTTTGTTGACTTGATTCTTCTCTCATCATGTTACTTTTTTATTATTCCACTGGTAAAATGGAATGTGAACTTTTTGGTCTGAGGCCGAAAGGAAATAAGTCATCCCTTCAAATCTTTCAAGTTTAATTGTTTCAAACAAATATGAAGTTCTAGTTCCCTTTTTTCATTTTACTATGATGCATTTTATACTTCGATTATGTGAGGGTGAGATAAGGATGCAGCACTGCTTTCTGGTTCACACTGTTACTGCATCTGATACAGCCGCCAATTCAATCAAAAAGGAAATAGGAAAATAAGTACTCTATTTGTGCCTCGTAAGCGGTTTGTAAAGTCCCCTCTAGTCCCTACAATTAAATATTGGCATCTCTCCTTGCAGGCTTCTAAAATGAAATTTAAAAGTGGAGCAAACAGCATTTTAAAACCAAGCACATATATTGTGTAGGGACAAATCCAGCAAAGAATCACAGCACTGCAGTCATTTGATTCAGTTTTGTGAGAAATGCTACAGAGAGAGAAATGGATGGGGCAGGGGAGCCTGGGAAATTCCAGGCCATTGAAAGGCTCTGTTGATTTGCTCATGTTGGGGGCAGTTGTGGTGGGGAGTGGAGGAGATGAGTTGGTGGAAAGCAGAGCTTTGCCTCTCGTGTGTGACAAAGGCATTGGTAAGGCAGATTGTCACTGAGTACTTCTTTACCTCTGTCTAAGCCCATGAATGGCCTGGAACTTGCTCTGGGGAAGGCATGGAGAGCCATTCCTAGAAAAGGGGGTGGCACCGTGTGGACGAAAGAGTGTTTGGTTGGGAGTCAGGAACTGGAGTCCTGAGCTTGGTCCTTCTGGCTTCCATTCTGTGACCCTGGATAAGTCACCTTACTCTGAGCTGTGGTTTCCATATTGCAACATGCAAGGTTGGCCTAAGTACATGATTCCCATATTCCCAAACCAGATCTCCAAGCCCCCATTTACCAGCTCAGAGGCTGTCCATGTACCAACATTGGGGTTCCTGGCCTCTGTCCACCAAAGAGAGCATCCATGACTTCCTCTTATAGTTGTACTTCTGCAAGCTGTTGTTTGAACAAAGTCATGGCTGGAAAGTAAAAATTATTAGGTGGTCTGATCTTGAGGATCTTCTTGTTCTTACATTCCAGCTGTCTGCATGACATCCCATCCCTGCTGAATGTGACAGGGGTCAGGAACACCCGTTATCCCGGCCTCTCCCATCTTGGCCAGGGAACACCTGGGACGTGTATCCTCAGCAACAGAAACACAGCTCATGAGTGAACGTGAAGCTGCAGTGAGGAGAGGAGTCTGTGTTTGTGGGATTTCAGCCTCTGACTCGCGGACAGACCAGTTCACTCCCTTTGGATGTAGTTTCCCCTTTTCTCCAAGCCTGGGGCCCAGATCTTGTATGTGGTCATGTGGTGTTGAGGGCGCTGCAGCCTGTACCCCTCTACCCTAGTCAGCTTTCCACAGGTGCTGTCCGGGTGCTGAGTCCTGACCTTTACTGGTGTCTCTGAGGTTAAGGCAATGACAGCCACCTGTCAGCTGCAAGTTGGGGTTTTGAGCGCTGGGCCTCTTGCAAGAGTCACTTGCTCGTTGGTATTAACTAAGTTTTTTCTCCCTTGTTAAGTCATCAGTTATCTGGTCCCTATCTTGGGACCCTTCTCATTTCTCTTATTTATTACGTGCCTCCCTCTGCAACAAACTTTCCTCCATCTCTTTTGGAATCATAGTATGTGTGCTCTTATGTTGCCAGAACTGAACATTTAGGGATTAGGCCTTCAATTTCCCTGCTGTTTCGAGCAAATATCATGCCTTTTGTTACTTATCCCAAGCTGTCCTGATGAGAACAGAAGCCCATGAGGAAGGTTTGACAGAGGAAACCATCACGATAGACCGATTTTAATTGAACAATGTATAACTGGAGACCCAGGAGGTGTTAAGCAGTTTAATTAATGTTTATGAGGAATGAAGACTTCCCGTTTGAAAATGAAAATGTGGGCCTTACATCCCCATATCCATTTCTCCATTGTGTTGTTCCCTTCACATGCTTTGTCACTTAGCACACTCTCCTTGAGTACCCTGATGAGACTAAGCACCTTGCTGAGCACGGGGCTGTCAGAAGTGAATGAACCCAGGCTTTGCTGTCAAGAAGCACATGTCTGGGCTTGGGCAGTAGCTGAGTAGTGACAGTCTGCAGTAGTCACTGCATGTTCAAGAAGGTCCTAGGAGTTGGGGACACTCAGGATGGGCATGCTCCTGGCTGGGGCAGGAAGGGTTCCTGTGGGAGGTACCCCAGGGGGATGCTCCAGGAAGGAAGGGGATCATTCCAGGGAGAGGCAATGGACTTGGTGGGGTTGGTCAAGTGTAGGAACCCAAAATTGGAATGCCAAAGAAAGTTCAAACTACCACACAATTGCACTCATTCCACATGCTAGCAAAATAATGCTTAAAATCCTTCAAACTAGCCTTTAACAGTACATGAACTGAGAACTTCCAGATGTACAAGCTGTGGAATATTCTTAAAGAGATAGGACATACCAGACTACCTTACCCATCTCCTGAGAAAGCTGTATGCAGGTCAAGAAGCAACAGTAAGAAACTTACATGGCAATTTTATCTCTGGGTCCTTTGCCTTTTCTAAATCCAATTTGTACATCTGGAAGTTCTTGGTTTGGCATTGCCTTTCTTTGGGATTGGAATGAAAACTGACTTTTTGCAGTCCTGTGGCCACTACTGAGTTTTCCAAATTTGCTGGCATATTGAGTGCAACACTTTCACAGCATCATCTGTTAGGATTTGAAATAGCTTTGCTGGAATTCCATCACCTCCACTGGCTTTGTTCCTAGTGATGCTTCTTAAGGCCCATTTGACTTCACACTTGAGGAAGTCTAGTTCTAGTTGAGAGACCCACAGCATCATGGTTTTCTGGGTCATTAAGACCTTTTTTGTACAGTTCTTCTGTGTATTCTTGCCACCTCTTCTTGATATCTTCTGCTTCTGTCAGGTCCATACCATTTCTGTCCTTTATTGTGCCCATCTTTGCATGAAATATTCCCTTGGTATCTCTAAATTTCTTGAAGAGATCTCTAGTTTTTCCCATTCCATCGTTTTCCTCTATTTCTTTGCATTGTTCACATATGAAAAGGCAAGAAGTTAGTACACTGAAAGACGTACTCCCCAGGTTGGTATGTGTCCAATATGCTGCTGGAGAAGAGCAGAGAAATAGCTCCAGAAAGAATGAATAGACTTCGCTAAAGCAGAAACACCACCCAGTATGGATGTGTCTGGTGGTGAAAGTTAAGTCCAATGCTGTAAAAAAACAATATTGCATAGGATCCTAGAATGTTAGGTCATGAATCAAGGTAAATTGGAAGTGGTCAAACAGCAACTGGAAAGAGTGAACATTGACATTTTAGGTATCAGTGAACTAAAATGGACTAAAGTGGGCAAATTTAATTCAGATGACCATTATATATATTACTGTGGGTAAGAATCCCTTAGGAGAAATTGAGTAGCCCTCATAGTCAACAAAAGTCTGAAATGCAGTACTTGTGTGCAATCTCAAAAACAGCAGAATGACGTCAGTTTGTTCCCAATGCAAACCTTTCAATATCACAGTAATCCAAGTCCCCAACCACTAATGCCAAGGAAGATGAACTCTATGAAGACCTACAAGACCTTCTAGAACTAGTACCAAAAAAAAGATGTCCTCTTCATCATAGAGGACTGGAATGCAAAAGTTAGGAAGTCAAGAGATACCTGGAGTAACAGGCAAGTTTGGCCTCAGAGTACAAAATGAAGCACAGCAAAAAAGCTAAAGAGTTTTGCCAAGAAAATGCACTTTCATAGCAAATCTTCTTCCAACAACACAAGAAACAACTCTACACATGAACATCACTAGATGGTCAATACCATAATCAGATGGATTATATTCTTTGAAGCCGAAGATGAAAAAGATCTATACAGTCAGCAAAAGCAAGACCTGGAGCTGACTGTGGCTCAGATCCTGAACTCATTATTGCAAAATTCAGGCTCAAATTGAAGAAAGTAGGGAAAACCACTAGGCCATTCAGGTATGACCTAAATCACATCCCTTCTAATTATACAGTGGAGGTGACAAATAGATTCAAGGGGCTAGATCTGGTAGACAGTGCCTGAAGAACTACAGACAGAGGTTCATAGCATTTACAGGAGGCGATGATCAAAACCATCCCCAAGAAAAAAATACAAGAAGGAAAAATGGCTGTCTGAGGAGGCCTTACAAATAGCTGAGAAAAGAAGAGAAGCAAAATGCAAAGGAGAAAAGGAAAGATATGCCCATCTGAATGCAGAGTTCCAAAGAATAGCAAAGAAAGATAAGAAAGGCTTCTCATGTGAACAGTGCAAAGAGATAGAGGGCAAAATACATTCACCTGAAGCTCTTACAAAAATGGGCCCATAGTGTGCACTTACTAAGATGTAGTCATCATATTTTAGGCAAGTGGCATATTGTATTTTCTATAAGCAGTTTCTTAGACTGTGTATCAGTTAGCTGTTGGAATAATAATACTGGGTAACAAATACTCTGAAATGCAGCAGCTTAGAACAGTTTATAATCACTTCTGCAGTGGAAGGTTGGCTATGGAGCTTGACTGCTCCACTTTGGACTTCACTGAGCAACTGAGCTTCAAGCTGTGGCCCTGGCTGGGCCTGCAGGTTCGTTCACATCTGCTCCATGTGGGGTCCAGCCTGAGGGTAGCAGCCATCCAGGGGCAGCTTCAGCAAGGCTGTGCCAGAGCTGAAAGGGGCAAGAAGAATCCTGAAAGATTTCTTAAAGCCTGGGCTCCCTGCAGTCAATGCAAGGCCAGGTGAGCAAGCCCAAGGTCAAGGGGCCGGGGATTCTGATTTTTTTTGAAGGGAGGAGCTGCAGGGTCTCTTGGGAAAGGCTGTGCACACAGGGAGCAGGGATGCTTTGGGGCCAACAGTAAGGAGCCATGGGCAGTGCTGGCATTTCCTCCTAATGCAGCTTCTAGAGGGGAGTTTCCAGGCAGGGTGAAGCCAACATTGCCTGAACAGAGTGACTCCAGAGGCCTGGCTTCAATTAGTGTCCTTCCTGTGCTTGTCCCAGCACCAACCTTCAGGCTTCGTAAATGCCTGCTTTTTCCTGCTTCTCAGAGTTTGGGGGAAGACTGCACATTTCAGGGAAAATGGACTGGTGTGAATTTGAATCTTCAAAGTGGGAATGAGCACAAGCCTGTAATAACCCTTTCTGGAAGGATGGGAAAGGAGGGGAGGTCCCACTGTAGGAGCACTGGGCAGCCTCTCTCATACTCACCAGGCTGTGATGACCGTGACCTGGTGAGCAGAGTTGAACTCCACGAGAAGACTTACTGTTTAGACCCAAAGTTAAAATGTCTTCCCTTTGTTGTTGTTGTTCAATCACTAAGTCGTGTCTGACTCTCTGTGACCCTGTGGACTGCAGCACACCAACCTCCTCTATTCTTCACTATCTCCCAGAGTTTGTTCAAATTCATGTCCATTGAGTTGGTGATGCTACCCAATCACCTCTTCCTCTACCACCCTCTTCTTCTCCTGCTGCTGCTGCTGCTTAGTCGCTTCAGTCGTGTCTGACTCTGTGCGACCCCATAGACGGCAACCCACCAGGCTCCCCTGGAATTCTCCAGGCAAGAACACTGGAGTGGGTTGCCATTTCCTTCTCCAATGCATGAAAGTGAAAAGTGAAAGTGAAGTTGCTCAGTTGTGTCCGACTCTTAGCGACCCCCTGACTGCAGCCCACCAGACTCCTCCATCCATGGGATTCTCCAGGCAAGAGTACTGGAGTGGGGTGCCATTGCCTTCTCCGCTTCTTCTCCTACCCTCAATCTTTCCCAGCATCAGGGTCTTTTCCAATGAGTCAGCTCTTGGCATTAGGTAGCCAAAGTATTGGGGCTTCAGCATCAGTCCTTCCAATGAATATTCAAGGTTGATTTCCTTTAGAATTGACTGGTTTGATCTCCTTGCAGTCCAAGGGACTCTTAAGAGTCTTCTCCAGCACCACAATTCGGTGCTCAGCCTTTTCTATTGTCCAGCCCTCACATCTATGTATGACTATGGAAAAACCATAGCTTTGACTATATGGACCTTTGTCTGCAAAGTGATGTCTTTGCTTTTTAATATGCTGTCTAGTTTTGTCATAGCTTCCTTCCAAGAAGCAAGCGTCTTTTAATTTCATGGATGCAGTCACTGTCCATGGTGATTTTTGGAGCCAAAAAAATAAAATCTGTCATTGCTTCCATTTTTCCCCCTTCTATTTGCCATGAAGTGATGAGACCAGATGCCATGATCTTCATTTTTTGAATGTTGAATTTTAAGCCAGCTTTTTCAGTTTCCTCTTTCACTTTCAATCAAGTGGCTCTTTAGTTCCTCTTTGCTTTCTGCCATTAGAGTGGTATCATCTACATATCTGAGAATGTTGATTTTTCTCCCAGCAATCTTGATTCCAGCTTGTGATTCATCTAGCCCAGGTTGCTCATGATGTATTCTTCATATAAGTTAAACAGGGTGAGAATATACAGCCTTGTTGTACTCCTTTCCCAATTTTGAACCAATCAGTTGTTCCATGTAAGGAACTGTTGCTTCTTGACCTGCATTCATGTTTTTCAGGAGACAGGTAAGGTGGTCTGGTATTCCCATCTCTTTAAGAATTTTCCACAGTTTATTCTGATCCATTCAGTCAAAGGCTTTAGCATAGACCATGAAGCAGAAGTAGATGTTTTTCTGGAATTCCCTTGCTTTATGATCCAGTGAATGTTGGCGATTTGATCTCTGGTTCCTCTGCCTTTTCTAAACCCGGCTTGTACATCCAGAAGTTCTTGGTTCACATACAGCTGAAGCCTAGCTTGAAGGATTTTGAGCATTACCTTACTAGATGCAAAATGAGTGCAGTTGTCCAGTAGTTTGAGCTTTATTTGGCATTGCCCTTCTTTGGGATTGGAATGAAAACTGACCTTTTCCAGTCGTGTGTTTTTTATGTGTTTTTAGATGCGTTTCTCTCAGTACATTGAGGAATTGTATCTTTTTCTGGGCTCCCTGTCATTTGCTTTCTACTCCTTGGGAACCTCCACGGAGGTGTGCCTGGCTCTCCAGGGTCCAGCCCTGGGCAAGTGCTGGGAGGGAGGCAGGGAGAGGCAGCCACACAGCATGGGTTAGCAAGTAACTCTGCCTCTTTCTCTAGCCCCCTCAGGGCTTGGGAGGAGGATGGGGACAGTGATGGGAGGAGCTGAAGGTGATTTCTTTGCTAGCTTGTAAAATAATCTTTCCTCTTCCCTGCCCTCCTTATGCTGTATGACAAAAGTATCTTCTCCTACGGAAAAGAGAGAAGCAGGGAGGACAGTCTTATAGTTGGACTTTCCTATTTTATGTGCAAGACTATATTGTGAAGTGAAATATCACATTTCTTAATACACTGTTCATTTATTAGATTAAAAAATTAAGCAAGAGCTCTAAAATTACACTTAATAGTTAAGCATAATAGTGAGTAATTTTTTTGAGAGATGTGGAGGAAATGCATCCTCAAATTTTTCGTAGGGGGGGTAGGAAAAACACCACCAGATATAACAAGTGACATATTTAATAGTGAGCTTGGTGAACATCAGATGCGCAGTAATTGTATCCATGATGGCAACGATGGTGGTGCTTTCTCTAGTTCGTTTTTGGTGGAGGAGATTAAAAGCAGAGAATGCCAGGCTGAGCACTGCCATCCAGTGCCTTCTTCCGGAGGAACCTCTTAGCCATCCCTTCCCTACTGGAGAAAGCCCAGGAAAATGAACCCAGAAAAGATCAGATTCTAAAACCAAGCCATGTATATACTTTAGAAGTTACACGTTTTTTTTCTTGTCTTACAGTGGATGTTTCTAAGAGACAATTCAAAATAGTTACTGCAAGAATAGACATGCTGAAAATCTAATAGTGCAGTTCTATTTTGTTGAATCAGAAAAGAGGACTGGATAATGCTGAGTCCTAGCTATGCAGCTGACAAGAAAGATCATCATGTCTTGCGCTTCAGGGTGTGAACTGATGGCAAAAATCTGTCCGTATTACGGTGTAGGGGAGATGAATTTAGATGAAAGTATTCAGTGATAAATGTTATTTTTCTTTTTTCCTTCAAGCATCACTTATGGCTGAGATGCTAAGATAGTTGATCCATTGGCAGTCTTTCCTGAGTGTCCACTGTGCATAAGAACCATAATCATGGTTCTAAATCTTGTCCAGTTAAACAATTCTTGAACTTCTTTTATTTTCCTCGGGGCAAGGAGTGTTATTTCCATGTGTGTCAGGGTTAGAATAACATTGTCACCGAAGAAATAGCCCCTCCCCATAAAATAAGCAGAGAATTCAAACACTCGGTGACTCGGCTACTGTATACTTACATACTCCACAATTACATTCTCAAAGTCTTGTACTGAATGGGAATAACACATTTTAGACAGAATTATGGCTTAGTTGACTGATGCCCCACTGAAGATGAAATGGCTTGATAATGACTTGATTTGTTCATAATCTCTTACTGAGATTTCTTATAAAACTATTATGTATATTTCGATTCTTACTTTGAGATTCTTGTACTTTGATCATTGAAATTGAAATAATTTCCTAACTAAGTCAAATGTGCTAAGTTTTCAAAATAGGGCAATGAAGAAGGATTATTTAATAATTATTAAATAAATGGTTTGGACATAATATATAAATTTGGATCCCCACCAAATATACCATAACCCAAATATAACTCCAGAGGGTTGAATATTGCAACTCAAATGATAGAAACACTAGCAGAAAATTTAATATTTATTCTACATAAAAATGACAATTTTCATGACTTCAAAAGAAGCAACCAGTGAAGAAAAAATGAACAGATTGAAAATATTAAAATTTAAAACTGCTATACAAATGAAGAGACAACATACTGGGAAATTTTGCATTAAATTTGTGACACATAAATGATTAACATGTTATAATTTTATAGCTCATTCTAATGTATAAGAAATGAATTGGCGTCCTAAAATTGATAGATGTAAAGTATAATCGCTCTCATTTATTGACTAGTTTCTGTGCTCACGTAGATTTACAAAAATCAGGTGATACTGGTTGCTTTGTGCGCAGAATGCTTTCTAACTAACTTTTCTCACATGCCCAGACTGTGTTACTAACTAGTCTTCTAAATCACACTTTCCAGGGGTTGCAAAGTGTTTCATTGGTCAGGAAGAACAACTCAATTTTACTTAAATAAGTTTTCAGTGCTAGATGTAAAGGTTACAGAAATCTAATTGAAAGTGATTTTTCTATTGTCTCTTCTACTTATGAAGCCCTAGTCTGCTGTTAGAATGATGGTTATGGAAAAATACATCCCCTTGTACTATACAAAGAAGCACATCTGATACTGTTCTTATCAACAAGTTTTAGGGAGTTTTTGCCACTGAAACCTGTTTTAGTGAAAGAGGAAGTATCATTTGAGGTCCCATGCTTTTCACAATGTCATCACTTATCTTTAAAGGCTGTAGTAAAGTGAACACGTTAATTACCATCCTTGTGAGCATTTCTAGGGTGGTGATGACTGTAGTGTTATATTAGGGCTCTCTGTCAAGCATGTCATTTCCTTATCTTGCTTTTATAGCAGAGGAAATAAAGGCACTAGAGAAATGTCTTTGAGGTCACACAACAAGTTAGCAGCTGATAAACATTAGAACCGGCAGCTCCGGAATTCCCACTGTGTGTAATTAGTTCACTGCAGGCAGGAAATGGCAGCATGGGGGATAAATGGCAAGTGTGGTGTTTGGGGACCTGGAGGCTGGTAGAAATTCTCTGTGTTCTTCTGAATGGTTAATTAAGTTAGTTTCTTTCTGAGGTTCTCACTGTGCAGAACTGGGAGGCCTCTCAGCCAGGCACCTTACTCCTTAGTGTGAAAGGGAACAGTAGTCACTTTCTAGCATCTTGATGAGCTAGCCAAGTGGAGGATATTGGCTGGGGGGCTGGGAAGGGCAGCAGCATTAGTAGTTTCTTGGGCCTTTCAGTCTCCTCCTGAGGCTTTTGGAGTTCCGGAGTGTGGTTTTGATCCGTAGCTCCTGATGGACCCCCGAGGAGGCTGGGAAGCGTGACGACAAGAGCAAAGAGGCAGGAACTTTTTGACTCTTTACAACTTCCCCGTCCTTCCCAGCAGCTCTGGATCCCGGAGCTGGTAAGCACTTGGTTGACTTATGGAGCACATGCTTGCCTTTTTTTCTTTTTCTCTTTTCGGTCTCCTTAGGAGAGAGAGATTTGGAATCGGTGTTCTCCATCCTATTCTTAAGCCTGTGACAAATCATTAGGTAGGAGACAGTGCGGTGTTTGGAAGCTCCATCAAGAGATTTGATATGGAGAATTCTAGGGAGTCCAGAGGCAGTCTGCCAAGTTGGAATAAGAGGCTGGCTCCATCAGATGCTCTAACAAGCTCATTAGATTCTGGAATCATGATGATCTTAATTTCATTGGCCCTCTTTTAAGGCCATGGCTGACTGGAGAGAGAGAAATCTGTGCCCCTGCTTTAGAATGTTGAGAAAAGGGTGGAATTTGGGGTTCATTTCTCTTCTGTCCACTTTGCAAAGAGCATGGCAGGCTTCCCAAAGCTCTACTACTTCCCATTGCTTCCATCCTGGGGATGAGGTTCACTGACTGGCAGATTAGCATCACCTCCAGGTGGCTCTTCTGCCTCCTCAAATCTGAGAGGCACTGGTATGTAAGGTATACGTTGTTTGACTATGAAAGGTAGCTTGCTGAAATCTGTCTTCCTGATTATATTTTCTTTAATATTTATAACCTTTAATAAATACTTTAGTCCTTTGATATTTTAATAATGTAAACATCTTTCTTTTAAGATTGTTTTTCCTGTAAATTATTCCATTCTCACTCTAAAAGCTTCAGAAAATACAGAGAAGAGCAACTTACCCTCCAGTATACTTGTATATAACATTTTCTTTGTTTTCTGTGCATAATTTTGAAGAACTTCATGTTTTTCCTGATTGTAAACATAATATATGATCCTTGTGGAAAATCAAGAAACTAGGAAAAAGCATAAAACAGAGAATGGGAGCATCCTATATACTAGGTTTTGGAGTTTTACATAGTGTAATAAAGAGGTGTTGCCTAGTCTTTGCTTCTTTCCTTTGGTTTCAGATATTGTTTTTAGTTCTTATGCTACTTAGAGATTATTTAAATTTTATATAATTTTATTTAAATTTGATATAATTTTAAAAGATTCCAGTGTTATCATAAATGTCTCACATATTTTATCTTGCGATTAGAACAGAGAATTTATTTTCTTTTACATGCAGTTGAGAAGCTTATTTGACTCCTTATCAGTGGGCGTGTTCTATATAGGAATCCTCTTTGATCAGAAACTTCCCCAGAGGGTAGAAAAGCCTTCACTGTTGAAGGATGCATGACCACACTTTTCTCCACTGGCCTGATGGGCTGTCTTCCAGGGGGAAAAAGATGGACCAGTAAGGTTGCTAATCCCTAGAGAAAGTTCTTTTTTTTTTATTTAATTTACAATACAGAATTGTAAAGTAAAAATTAAAAATAAATAAATAAATTAAAAAAAAATTTTTTTTAAATAATTTTTTAATTTTTTTTAATTTAAATTATTTATTTTAACTGGAGGCTAATTACTTTACAATATTGTATTTGTTCTGCCACACATCAACATGAATCTGCCATGGGTGTACACGTGTTCCCCATCCCAAACCCCCCTCCCACATCCCTCCCCGTACCATCCCTCCGGGTCATCCCAGTGCACCAGCCCCAAGGATCCTGTATTGAACCTGGACTGGCGATTCATTTCCCATATGATATTATACATGTTTCCATGACATTCCCCCAAATCATCCCACCCTCTCCCTCTCCCACAGAGTCCCAAAGACTGTTTTATACATCTCTTTTGCTGTCTCGCATACAGGGTTATCATTACCATCTTTCTAAATTCCATATATATGCGTTAGTATACTGTATTGGTGTTTTTCTTTCTGGCTTACTTCACTCTGTATAATAGGCTCCAGTTTCATCCATCTCATTAGAACTGATTCAAATGTGTTCTTTTTAATGGCTGAGTAATACTCCATTGTGCATATGTACCACAGCTTTCCTATCCATTCATCTGCTGATGGACAATCTAGGTTTCTTTCATGTCCTGGCTATTGTAAACAGTGCTACGATGAACATTGGGGTACACGTGTCTCTTAAGTCAGCTGTTTGGAAACGTCTAGGCTGGAGAGTGCAACTGCAAGAAGCAGTTTTTTGTTACCTGGACTCTTGGCTGAGACTGAAAAAATGCAAGAGAATGAATATTTGCCCAGATCTCTACCTTTTGGGGCTTCCCTTTCAGTCAGTAAAGAATCTTCCTTGTAGTGCAGGAAACCCAGGTTCAATCCCTGGGTCAGGAAGATCCCCTGGAGAAGGAATTCGCAAACCACGCCAGTATCCATGTCTGGAAAATCCCATGAACAGAGGAGCCTGGTGGGCTGCAGTCTGTATGGTCAAAAAGAGCTGGGCACAACTAAGTGATTAACACTACCTTTTTAGGTAGTTTGAGAGAAATCTAGCATATGATTTTGAATGTCTGTAAGTAACTGGCTTTGGTGTTTGAGGCAGACAGGGGACATTTGGTGGTCATATAACATCTTCGCAACACTTATTTTGGAATGTCTTTGCCCTCAGTAATGCAGAATGCATTGTGTCATGTGAAGAATTCACTGCATTCATTTTTTTATATCCATGGACTTGACTCTGCTCAAGTCTAGTTGCTCCAAGAGTAGTTGGTACAATGTACCACCCACAGGATCACAGTTCAGTAACTAAAGTAACAAGTATTTCCAAATTTCAAATGTTACTTTATTCAGATAACATTTAAAAAGAGATTCAGTGTACATTTCTAAAAACTCCAAGTAACAGCTCTAAAAATCCTCTCCCCACTCTGATGCCTTACAGTTCCCATTCATCTCTCCTCAAAACTCATTTTCATGCCTCTGCTCCACATCTTCTTTCAAATTCTAGTTACTTCTTCTTTGCAGTTCTTCACTCTATGGATCACTTTAGCCCCACAGACATCTTTTAGTTTTCTTTTGATAATTTCCAACCAGGGAGAATCATGAAATAACCCAGCAACAGGAATTTGTCCATTTTGTGGGTGGGGCAGTGGGTGTGGCTGCAGCAGAACCTGCTGGGGAAGGATTGTGATGACTTAGTTATTATTAATAATAATAACTGGTTTTTTGTTGCTGTTACTCAGGCTTCAAGTATGCCCTGGAGTCCATGCTTATTGCCTTGATAACACTGTGTGTTCTTAAGAAGAATGGAGTCACTAAAATGAGTTGTATAGAATTTGTTAGGAGTATTAATATTTGTTCTTTGGAAAAACTGTATGTGATGCATGAAGCTGGGCTCATCAGGACTGAATGGAATTGGAAGACAGCAGATCTGAACCCAGCTGCCGCAGATCTTGGCTGATAGCATCTTGTTCTTGTTGAGAAGCTGGTTGGGCAAGAAAGGGACTGTGGTATGGATATTGCATTGGCCAGCTTGGCATTTAAATTTGCCAAAGTTTGATGTATTGCAACATTTTTTAAATGTCCCTGTGGTAAATTTCAACGCTTCAGTCTCCTGTAATTCCACATGTTATTCTTTTTAATGAGCTTGACATCTTTTTATAGCGTCAGTGCACGTCCAGTCGCCCATGGTGCTGAGCTGTGTTCTCTATTGTGACACCTGGTCCCAATCCTATAGAAGCTTACACTCAAAGCCACAACTGTTTCTATTTTTATTAATAGGAGCTTAGGATTTTTCCCCAGGCATATGTTGGCTTGCTGTATCATTTTTTTCTTTTTGTAGAGGGCAAGTTGCTCTCTTGAATGACAGAGATATAGATTCTTGGAAAAATAACCACTGGAGAGTTTTGAGAAAATGAAAATTAGATGGAAGGGTGGTCTTTCTGTGATTGATAAAAAGATCTATGTTGTGGAAGCAGGATTCAGAACAGTCTTGTTCCTGCTCCTCTAGCATCTTATTTCCTCTTCTCTCCCTGTGAACGTCAGGCTCCAGTCACAGTGGTCTCTGTGGGGCCCTCAACATGCCACCTGTGCTTTGTCATAGAACCTGACATTTTCTCACTTCTGCTGGAAGTGCTCTTCCCCATTGATCTGTGAGCCTGCCCCGCTCACTCCCTTCAGATATGAATATGAGCCTCTCGTCAAGGACATCACTGGCTATGCATCTGTAATTTTACTCCCTCCTTTCAGCCCTTTGACAGTTCGTGTAGAGCCTCCTCATTTTTTTTCCCCCTTCTTCACCTTATCAATTATCAATATCTAACATGATATACATGTTGCTTATTTCTCTTGCTGATCTGTCAGTGGATTAACCTTCCTGAGAGCATGGTAGGGTGTATCCCTCTGCTGTTCCTCGTGCTTAGATTCCTGCCTGGACCTTCATATAAATATGATGCCAAATGAAATGCTCAATAAATATTGACCAATAGAAGGCAGGAAGGAGGAGAGATTGTGAATAACTCTTGCTAGCTTCTCCCTGTCATAACTGTCCTCCCCACACTTTAGACAGCCCAGTGTCAGCTAGCCCACTCCCCCACACAGAACAGTGTGTGATTTCCAGGTGCATTTGGAGGCTCCCAGGTTCTGGCAGGCTTCAGGGTCAGTGACCATAGGAAGTAAACTGTCCTTAGTGATTGGTGTATGGAGGTGGGTCCCGTGACACTGTGAACACCTTTCTCTCCTCATGGTTCTGCTGTTTCATACATTTCTAGGAAGTTAACAGGTAGTAACAGAGGCAGCCTGATTGATTTCTGGGAGTATATTTGCTATGATATAGGTGAATGGACTCTTTGGCACTGGGATTCCTTTATCCTTTGTCCATGGATAAAAACTGTATGACTTACTTATCATTTAATCCCACACCTGGCATTAGCGGTGGCGATAGGTGAGGCGTATGAAGAGAGGACTTGTAAATAGTGATAAGATGGTGGAGGCATGAAACTCGGCTTTTTACCTCCCTGGAGAGTCTGCTGGGGTTTTGCTGAGTCCATAGCGATCCTTAATTAACTGTGCAAGCATTCTGTTCCAGATAAGACTGTAACAGTTGCCTGGGGGGAAATTCTTTTGAGTCAATATTTGTTTGATCTTTGTGCAGAGAGTATTTTGGCTCTGCTGTTCATGCTCTAGCCAAGTTCCCATAATAAATGCCATTTTCAGGGATTTGCCATATTTACACACAAGGTCAGTCCTGGAAGAGGTTAAAGGATTGAATCACTGTCTAAATAGAGGGTCTAAAGGGTTTCAAATGAATCTTTAAACATGAAAATCCTTTGTTTCCATCACTTGACACATATTAAAAGCCTGTGATAAGTACTCTGGGGGAAAATTCAAAAATACACGATAAGATGTTGGCCCTCAATTTGCTCGTAACCTACTTGTGGAAATGAGACTTTAATCAGTATATGTGATACAATGCACTTGTACTAAATAATGGTAATAATGGCTCTGATTTATTGGCTAAATAGCACCACACCATCCTAGTGCTTCCCTTAGCATGAGCGGACCTGCTCAGTCCTCCCAGTGAGGCAGGTGCTGTTGGTCAGTATGGAGTTCACATGGAATATAGACAATGCTGGGGAATTTGGAGAAAGGGGAGAGAAGGGAGCAGAGATGTGAAGAACCTTCAGGAAGAGGTTTCTCAGTCCCTGAAGACGGGGAAACAGAAGAAAAAGGGCTTGACGGACATTTGTTGTTTTTCCTTGTGATACCATCTTTCTCTCTGGGAAGGTGTTTTACCCTTCCTTGACTCTTGGCACAGGTGCTTCTGGTGAAGGGCACCCAACTATAGCAGGAAAACATGGAATGTCAGTGTGATATGTGCTGTAAAGAATAATGAATACAGAAAAGTATATTGAGGTGGTAGAGGGCATTTGTGATTTAAAAGGGGTCTCTGCTGCTGCTGCTGCTGCTGCCAAGTCGCTTCATTCGTGTCTGACTCTGTGTGACCCCATAGACGACAGCCCACCAGGCTCCCTCTGGGATTCTCCAGGCAGGAACACTGGAGTGGGCTGCCATTTCCTTCTCCAATGCGTGAAGGTGAAAAGAGAAAGTGAAGTCGCTCAGTCATGTCTGACTCTTAGCGATCCCATGGACTGTAGCCCACCAGGCTCCTCCGTCCATGGGATTTTCCAGGCAAGAGTACTGGAGTGGGGTGCCGTTGCCTTCTCCAAAAGGGGTCTCGGGGAAGGCTAATTAAGACATCTGGGTGAAGATTGAAGGAGGAGAAGAAACAGCTGTGAGGTACCTCTGGGCAGAGCCTTCTAGGCAGTGGAAACAGCAAGTACAAATGCCCTGGCCTGGCCACATGCTTGTGGTTCTAGGATCTTCAGAGGCCAGAGACTCAGGAGAATGGTGAGCAGGGAGGAGAGTGGCAGCAGGCAATGCACGCCTGTCTCCTGCTGGTTTCGGTGAAGATGATGGTGGTGGTGATGTAGGAGGAGCTATGAAGAGTTTCTGAGTGCGTGAAGGGCAATTTGGTAGCTGAATCTGCTGCCTCCATGCTGGTTTCGGTGATGATGATGGTGGTGCTGATGTAGGAGCTATGAAGAGTTTCTGAGTGTGTGGAAGGGCAGTGTGGTAGCTGAACCTGCTGCCTCCAGCCTGGTGCCACTGTAGCTTCTCTGCTTCTCACTGGCAGTTCCACTCAGTACTCTCCATTGCTGGTCTGTTGCTCACATGGGCAGAGGCACTTCAGCAGCTTTACATCCATCACCTGGCAGGTAGGAAACCAGTGATACAGCTCAAGCCCAGGATGAGAGCACCCACGTGAGCTGAACGACACCCTTGCCTCAATCCTCACAGTATTTTCTGGACCTGCAATTCTGAGGTTTTTCTTTGATTTCCTGCCTGGCACCGATGTCCCTGCTGGAACCACAGGCTGGCCTGAACTGCAGCCCCCTTGGCTGGGTCCTTGGCTTCGCCTGATTCTTGGCACCCTTCCCCTGCCCAGCCCACCTCCTCTGTTGCTGGGAGTCAGTGCTGGTCCCAGGCTGTGTCTGTAGCTGTGCGGAGCTCTGTGCTGAGCGGAGAGCTGGGAAGGTCCTCGGCACTGCCAAAGGCCTCCTTCCCCGACCCTTACACTTTGGTTCTCTCCCCAGCACTGCTGTGTCTTCTGGGATAACAGACAAGAAACTGGAGTTAGCTTGGTGGCCTGGGCTTCTTCAGACACATGTGCTGGACCGTTTCCAGAGTCCTCAGGGCAGGGCTGTGACGTGTGGAACTCCCTCCGGCCTGGATTTGCCCGTGTCTGATCGTTCCCTTTGGTCTCTGAGGCTGATCCACTCAGGTATAAACAGAGGCTGTTCCCAGGAGGATGGGGAACTGGGGTGGGGGATGGGGATCCAGACCAGGCAGGGCGAATGGAGGAGGAGGCAGATAGGAGGGATCGGAACACGAAGCAGCCTGCTCTAAGGAGGTTCAGCAAAGAGCAGAACCAGAACAAGCATTTAAGGGCTCAGGGATGAATATTAATTAACAAGTTGCAAATGCATTTTCCAAAAGTCTTATAGCTGAGACATGACCAACTTAGGTAAAGAAGACCGTGTCTGCCTTGGAGACCCTGAGAGGGTACAGGTGGGGCTGGGTCCATATGGGTTAAGTTCAGGTCAGATGGTCAAGCTAATGTTTGCTCTAAGGGTCAGCCACAGGGTCACTGGTGTGAGGACACACCCTTGCACACGCTCATACATGCATACTCTCACCCACTCAGTCCTTTGCTTCCTGTTTTCAGTTGCTGTTACTTCTGTGTCAATCAGTGCTGTTAATAAAAACCATTTCAGTGCCAAGGGGCCCAGTTCTCAAACTTACAGACCAGAGACTTACTGAAAAATTCCCTTACCTGGTTCCCTAGGGGTACACGTAGCACATAGAATTTTCTTCAAATCTCCTGTGAATCAAGGCATGCTACTGAGCCCCTGTGGTGCTTGAGAAGAGTAATGGTGTCAAAAATATCATTATAATAAAAATATAGTATTGATGTGATCCTAGAAGGTGGTTAAACTAAGGCATGCTCCCTCTTCAAAGAAAAATGCTGACTTAGAGTTAAGGAGTCCTCTCCTGCCTTAACCACTTACTTTCCTGGGAAGTGGATTGAGTTGACATTTAATCAGCTTCCAGGATATCCCATGAAATGCTTTAAAAGTTTTAAATGCAAGTTATTTTCTGAAAAGTTAATTGACCTGTGATTCAACATTTACAGGCTACAAAAGAAATTCAGTGAAAGCCCTTCCTCCAAAAGAATATCAGGGAAAACCCTTCCTCCTCACCCTCCTTCTCAAAGATGGCTGTTTTCTTCCTCAAGGGAACTCATATTACCAGTTTCTGCTCTATTTTGTTAATATACAGTAAAATGTGCTCAACCTATGTTAATATTAAGGATAATCAAGGTCATTTTTCTCTCTTTAAGAACCTTCTATATAAAACAAAGTGAGCCAATCAATCATTTATAGCTCTCTTTTGGAACTTTTATTGTAAGTCTGATAATTACAAAGTTCCTAGGTCATGGACAGAGGAGCCCGGTGGACTACAGTCCAGGGGGTGGCAAAGAATCAGACACGACCGAGTGCACAGGCTCACATACCCTTACGCAGATACTGAAGTCTGTATTTGCTACTCAGTGTTTCGTTCCTCAAACTGGCAGCAGTAACAAGCACCTGCGAGCTTGTGAGAAAACAGAATCTCAAGCCCCACCCTAAACCCCCCCAATCAGAGTCAGCATTTCGTACTGCAAAGTGATTCTGAAGCAGCTGAAGGTTTGAGAACCCTCTGCCGTGTCTCACTTGTCTCAGGTAGCAGAGTAAGCAGAGGTCCATGTGGAGTTAAAAAAAAAAAAGGGAGAGATGGTCCTCATGAAGAGCTCTGCTCCTCATCTTAATCTGAGGGCTCTGTTTGGTCGCTAAAGTTATAGGAGGCTGATCTTTTCTTAATTTGCAACCAAATTAAGGTGCTATGTATACTTTTTGTGCTTTGATCTTTTAATTCAGAAATCTTTCTCCTTTTCTCCTTCCTTCCCTTATGAATTGTTCTTAAACCTTTGGCACTTGCTGCTTATTGCTTCCTTGTGGGGTCAAGCTGGTAATAAGTAATAAGCAAATGTTAATAGGAAAATGTAGAAACAGCCAGTCAGATATAAATTGATGGTTTCTGGTTTGATGGATACATATGTTTATGGTTGTGGTTTTATCTTATGTTTTGCAGTGTGTTCATACATTTTATTCAATTTCACATTTCTGAACAATTTAGACTTGATATGTGCTAATCTCAGTGTGATGGAACTAAATAGTTAATGGGATTCTGAAAATAAATATAAATTCCTTTTAAGAGTTGTCAAAGTTCTCTTGGAGGAAAGAAAGAAGGAAACTTTGTTTTGTCTAAGCAGAGGATTAGAGGGCAAAAATGATAGAAAGTCCTGTGATGGGTGAACCTGTAAACTAGTGCAAATAATTTGAATTTAGGAACTTGTGGAACATTTACAAAAAAGGAAAGTAGAAAGTAGGTCATGGGACTATATTGTGAGGTTTTTTTTGTTTGTTTTAAACGCTTTAAAAATGCTTCCAATCACTAAAGTGTTTCTCTTCTATAAAATAAGATAAATACATAATCCATATCATTAAAAACCTGCTAATGGAATACTTTGGTGCTAATGGGATACTTTTTTGAGTGTCTTGTGGCAGAGTTGGAGGATGAATGAAACAGAAACAAGCAAATACCTAACAAACCCCTGCCTTCTTAAAAATGAGACCATTAAGCCTAAGCCAGTGGGGCCACTTCTGCTACTGATAGGCACAGGATGCCTAAGGGAGGAAGGAGGCCAATCCAGGAGAGGAGATGCCAGAGAAAAGTGGTTGAGAGGAAGAAAGTTGTCTGACTATAGGAGTGAAATGCCAGATTTAACAGTGAAATGAGAACCGCTTTGCCAGTGTAATAATGGAAACTTAAGTTATTTGAGCACTTGGATAATTGCTCACACCCGCAGTAATTCCAATACTAGAAATCTGTTTTCCAGGGAATGTCTGAAATTAAAAGAAATCTTTGGCATAAAAATATGAAAGTGTAATTCATAATAAAAATTGAGTTAATTTTCTAAGGAGGGAATGGATTGAGTAGATTATAGTACCTCCATAGGATGGGACATTCTGCAGTTTAAATAATATTTATGACATGTTCTAAATTAGGTATGAAGCAAGACAAAAACAGTGTGGGAAAATGACAGGAAGGAATTTTGATTGTTGTGTATATGTGATGGTTTTTTAAAGAATTTTTATTGGAGTATAGTTGATTTACAGTGCTTATGTTAGTTTCAGGTGTACAGCAAAGAGAATCAGTTACACATATACATATATCCACTCTTTTTTAGATTGTTTTCCAATATAGGCCATTATAGAATATTGAGTAAAGTTCCCACTTTTATACAGTAGGTCCTTATTAATTATCTATTTTATATATCATAGTGTATATATGTCAATCACAATCTTCCAATTTATCCATTGCCCACCCCTGACTCCCTGGGAGCCGTAAGTTTGTTCTCTTACATCTGTAACTCTGTTTCTGATCTGTAGATGAGTTCATTTGTACCCTGTTTTTAGATTCCACATATCAGTTCAGTTCACTCAGTCGTGTCCAACTCTTTGCGACCCCATGAATCACAGCACGCCAGGCCTCCCTGTCCACCATCAACTCCCGGAGTTCACTCAAACTCATGTGCATTGAGTCGGTGATGCCATCCAGCCATCTCATCCTCGGTTGCCCCCCTTTCCTCCTGCCTCCAATCCCTCCCAGCATCAGAGTCTTTTCCAATGAGTCAACTCTTCGCATGAGGTGGCCAAAGTACTGGAGTTTCAGCTTTAGAATCATTCCTTCCAAAGAAATCCCAGGGCTGATCTCCTTCAGAATGGACTGGTCGGATCTCCTTGCAGTCCAAGGGACTCTCAAGAGTCTTTTCCAACACCACACTTCAAAAGCATCAATTCTTTGGCGCTCAGCCTTCTTCACAGTCCCACTCTCACATCCATACATAACCAGTGGAAAAACCATAGCCTTGACCAGATGGACCTTTGTTGGCAAAGTAATGTCTCTGCTTTTGAATGTGCTATCTAGGTTGGTCATAACTTTCCTTCCAAGAAAGTTAAAAGCGTCTTTTAATTTCATGGCTGCAGTCACCATCTGCAGTGATTTTGGAGCCCAGAAAAATAAAGTCTGCCACTGTTTCCACTGTTTCCCCATCTATTTGCCATGAAGTGATGGGACCAGATGCCATGATCTTAGTTTTCTAAATGTTGAGCTTTAAGTGATATTATGTATTTGTCTTTCCGTGGCTAACTTATTTCACTAGAGATGACAATTTCTAGGTCCATCCATATTGCTGTAAATGGCATTATTCCACTTCTTTTTTATGGGTGAATAGTGTTCCATTATATGTATGTACACCACATTTTCTATATCCATTTGTCTGTCATTGTGGACTTCTAGGGTGCTTTGATGTCCTGGCTATTGTAAATAGTGCTGCAATGAACATTGGGGTGCATATATCATTTTGAATTATGGTTTTCTCTGGATATATGCCTAGGAGTTGGATTGCTGGATCATATGGTCATTCTATTTTTAGTTTTTTAAGGAAACTTCATACTGTTCTCCGTAGTGGCTGTACCAGTTTCCATTCCCACCAACGGTGGATGAGGGATCCCTTTTCTCCACCCCCTCTCCAGCATTTACTGTTTGTAGATTTTTTGATGATGGCCATTCTGATCAATGTGAAGTGACACCTCATTTTAATCTTGATCTCCATTTCCCTAATAATTAGGAATGTTGATAATCTTTTCATGAGCTTTTTAGCCATTTGTATCTTTGGAGAAATGTCTATTCTGAGATCTTTGGCCCATTTTCACTTTTTTTTTTTTCCCAGTTGAGCTGCAGGAGCTATTTGTAGATTTTAGAGATTAATCCCTTGTCAGTTGCTTCATTTGCAAATGTTTTCTCCCATTCTGAGGGTTGTCTTTTGTTTTGTTTATGGTTTCTTTTATTGTGCAAAAGCTTTTAAGTTTAATTAGGTCCCATTTATTTATTTTTGTTTTTATTTTCATTATTCTAGGGGGTAGATCGAAAAATATATTTCTGTAATTTATGTCAAAGAGTGTTCTATGTTTTCCTCTAAGAGTTTTATAGTGCCTGGACTTACATTTAGATCTTTAATCTATTTTGAGTTTATTTTTGTGTATGATGTTAGGGGTATTCTAATTTCATTCTTTTATGTATGTTGTCCACTTATTGAAAAGATTGTCTGTTCTTCATTGTATATTCTTGCTTCTTTTTCCATAGGTTAGGTGACCATAGGTGCATGGGTTTATCTCTAGACTTTCTATATATCCTATTCCATTTATCTATATTTCTGTTTTTGTGCCAATACTATGCTATTTTGATTACTGTGGCTTTGTAATATTATTTGAAGTCAGGGAAACTGATTCCTCCCTCTATTTTTCTTTCTCAAGATTGCTTTGGCTATTCAGGGTCTTTTTTGTGTCTATCAGTCATTTCAGTTCAGTTGCTCAGTCGTGTCCGACTCTTTGTGACCCCCTGAACCACAGCACGCCAGGCCTCCCTGTCCATCACCAACTCCAGGAGTCCACCAAAACCCATATCCATTGAGTCAATGATGCCATCCAACCAGCTTATCTTCTGTCGTCCCCTTCTCCTCTTGCCCTCAATCTTTCCCAGCATCAGGGTCTTTTCCAATGAGTCAGCTCTTTGCATCAGGTGGCCAAAGTATTGGGAGTTTCAGCTTCAGCATCAGTCCTTCCAATGAACACCCAGGACTGATCTCCTTTAGGATGGACTGGTTGGATCTCCTTGCAGTCCAAGGGACTCTCAAGAGTCTTCTCCAACACCACAGTTCAAAAGCATCAATTCTTCAGCACTCAGTTTTCTTCACAGTCTCACTCTCATATCCATACATGACCACTGGAAAAACCATAGCCTTGACTAGACGGACCTCCGTTGACAAAGTAACGTCTCTGCTCTTTAATATGCTGTCTAGGTTGGTCATAACTTTTCTTCCAAGGAGTAAGCGACTTTTAATTTCATGGCTACAGTTACCATCTGCAGTGATTTTGGAGCCCAGAAAAATAAAGTCAGCCACTGTTTTCACTGTTTGCCCATCTATTTGCCATGAAGTGATGGGACCGGATGCCATGACCTTAGTTTTCTGAATGTCTATACAAACTGTGAAACTTTTTGTTCCAGTTCTGTGAAAAATGCCATTAGTAATTTGATGGGAATTGCGTTGAATCTGTAGATTGCTCTGGGTAGTACAGTCACTCTTGCAATATTGATTCTTTTAATTCAAGAACATGATATATTCATCAGTTTGTGTCATCTTTGGTTTCTTTCATCAGTATCTTATAGTTTCCTGAGTATAGGTCTTTTGCTTCCTTAGGTAGATTTATTCCTAGGTATTCTTTTTGATGAAATGGTAAATGGCATTGTTTCCTTGATTTCTCTTTCTGGTCTTTCATTAGTTATATCATTAGTGTATAGTAATGCAAGAGGTTTCTGTGTATAAATTTTGTATCCTGCAAATTTACAGAATTTGTTGATGAGCTCTAGTAGTTTTCTGGTACTAGCTTTAGGGTTTTCTGTAGTAATGTATCATCTGAAAAAAGTGACAGTTTTGCTTCTTTTTCAATTTGGATTCCTTTTATTTCCCTTTCTTCTGACTGTCATGACTAGGACTTCCAAAACTATATTGAATAATAGTGAAGAGACTGGGCGCCCTTGTCTTGTTGCTAATCTTAGAGGAAATGCTTTCACTTTTTCACCATTGAGAATGATGTTAGTTGTGAGTTTGTCATATATGGCCTTTATTATGTTGAGGTAGGTTCCATCTATGCCCACTTTCTGGAGAATTTTTATCATAAATGGGTGTTCAATTTTGTCAAAAGCTTTTCGTGTGCCTATTGAGATGATCATATGGGTTCTTATTTCTCCATTTGTTGATGTATTGTATCATACTGATTAGTTTGCAGATATTGAAAATTCCTTGCATCCCTAGGGTAAATCCCACTTGATCATGGTTTATGATCCTTTTAATGTGTTGGTTTGCTAGCATGTTGAGAAGTTTTTGCATCTATGTTCATCAGTGATACTGGCCTATAATATTTTTTGGTGATATCTTTGTCTGGTTTTGGTATGAGGGTAATGGTGGCCTCATAAAATGAGTTTGGGAGTGTTCCTTCCTATGCAGTTTTTGGGAAAAGTTTCAGAAATGTATGTGTTAACTGTTCTTTAAATGTTTGATAGAATTTGCCTGTGAAGCCATCTGGTCTTGGAATTTTGTTTCTTGAAAGATTTTTAATTTCAGTTTCAATTTCAATACTTGTGATTGGTCTGTTCGTATTTTCTGTTTCTTCCTGGTTCAGTCTTGAAAGACTGTACCTTTCTAAGAATTTATCTGTTTCTTCTAGGTTGTCCATTTTATTGGCATATATTGGCATTTAACAGTTACTTGTAGTAGTCTCTTGTCACTTGTATTTCTATGGTATTCACTGTAATGTCTCCTTTTTCATCTCTAACTTTATTGATTTGAGTCCTCTCCCCCTTTTCTTGATGAGTCTGCCTAGTTTATCGATTTTATCTTCTCAAAGAACCATCTTTTAGTCTCATTGATCGCTTCTGTTGTTTTCTTTGTCTCTATTTCATTTGTTTCTGCTCTGATCTTTGTGATTTCCTTCCTTCTACTCACTTGGGGTTTTTGTTTTTTCTTTTTTTTTTTTTTTTTTTTACAATTCTGTATTGGTTTTGCCATACATTGACATGAATCCACCACGGGTGTACACGCGTTCCCAAACATGAACCCCCCTCCCACCCCCCTCCCCACAACATCTCTCTGGGTCATCCCAGTGTACCAGCCCCAAGCGTGTTTTTTCTTTCTCTAATTTCTTTATATGTAAGGTTAGGTTGCTTATTTGAAATTTTTTTTTGTTTCTTGAGATAAGAGTGTATAGCTGTAAACTGTGTCCCATTGGTTTTGGATCATCGTGTTTTTGTTGTCCTTTGTCTCTAGGCATTTTTTGATTACTTTAGTGATCATTGGTTAGCTAGCAGCATATTGTTTAGCCTCCGTGTGTTTGTGTTTTTACAGTCTTTTTTTCCCTGTAATTGGTTTTTAATCTCATAGTATTTTGGTTGGAAAAGATGCTTGATATGACTTCAGTTTTCTTAAATTTATCAAGGCTTGATATGTAACCCAAGATGTGATTTATCCTGGAGAATGTTCTGTGTGCATTTGAGAAGAATGTATATTCTGCTGCCTTCAGATGGAATGTCCCATAAATATCAATTAAGTCTGTCTGGTCTTATGTGTCATTTAAGGCCACTGCTGCTGCTGCTAAGTCACTTCAGTCGTGTCCAACTCTGTGTGACCCCATAGACAGCAGCCCACCAGGCTCTCCAGTCCCAGCCAAGCACACTGGAGCGGGTTGCCATTTCCTTCTCCAGTGCATGAAAGTGAAGAGTGAAAATGAAGTCACTCAGTTGTGTTCGACTCTTAGCAACTCCATGGACTTCAGCCTACCAGGCTCCTCCATCCATGGGATTTCCCAGGCAAGAATACTGGAGTGGGCTGCCATTGCCTTCTCCAAGGAAATTTAAGGCTAGTGTTTCCTTATTAATTTTCTTTCTGGATGATCTGTCCATTGGCGTAAGTGGGATATTACAGCCCCCCACTATTACTGTGTTATTGTCCATTTCCTCTTTCATGACCATTAGCATTTGCCTTATATATTGAGGTGCTCCTGTGTTGGATGCATATATATTTGCAGTTGTTACATCTTCTCATTAATCTCATGATTAGTATATAGTGTCCTTGTCTCTTTTTAAAAATTCTTTCTTTCTTTATTTTGTTTTTGGCTGTGCTGGGTCTTCATTGCTGCGTGGGCTTTTCTCTAGTTGTGGTAAGTGGGGGCTTTCTCTTGTGGAGACGCACGGGCTCTAGGGTGCTCGGGCATCAGTAGGTGCAGCACAGGAGCTCAGTATTTGTGATTCCCAGGCTTCATAGTTGTCGCACATGGGCCTAGTTGCTCTGCAGCACGTGGGATCTTCCCAGACCAGGGATGGACCCCTTGTCTCCTGCAGTGGCAGGCAAATTCTTTACCACTGAGCAACCTGGGAAGCCCCCTTCCTTGTCTCTTATAACAGTTTTTAAAGTCTGTTTTGTCTGATATGTGTATTGCTACTCCCATCTTTCTTTTGATTTCCATAGAATATCTTTTTCCATCCTCTTTCAGTCTGTTTATGCCCCTAGGTCTGATGCATAGAGACTCTTGTAGAAAGCATTATACATGGGTCTTGTTTCTTTATCCATTCAGCCAGTCTAATCTGTCTTTTAGTTGGAGTATTTAATCCATTTATATTTAAGGTAACAAATATCAATATATTTGTTCCCATTGCCACTTTCTTTATTTTTTTAGGTCTTTTTTCTTCCCTTCCTCTTTTGTTCTCTTCTCTTGTATTTCTCCCTGAGAGAAGTTCCGTTAGCATTTGTTGTAAAGCAGGTTTGGTGGTTGATGAATTCTCTTATATTTTGCTTGTATGTAAAACTTTTGATTTCTCCATCAAATCTGAATGAGAGCTTTGCTGTGTAGAATTTTTGACGGTAGGTTTTTCTGTTTCATCACATAAAATATATGCCATTCCCTTCTGGCCTGCAGAGTTTCTATTAACAAATCAGTTGATAACCTCATGAGATTCCCTTGTATGTTGTTACTTTTCCCTTGTTACTTTTAATATTTTTCTCTGTACTTAAATTTTGTTTGATTAATATGTCTCAGTGTGTTCCTTCTTGGGTTTATCCTGTCTGGGATTCTCTGTACTTCTTTTACTTGGGTGACTATCTCCTTTCCCAAATTAGGGCAGTTTTTTTAATTATTATCTCTTCAAATGTATTCTCAACCCTTTTCTCTTTTTCTTGTTCTGGGAACCTTATAATTCAAAGCTGGTACATTTAATGTTGCCCCAGAGGTCTCTGACACTGTGCTTATTGCTTTTCATTCTTTGCTCTGGATTCTGTTCTCTGGCAGAGATCCCACCGTTCTGCCTTTCAGGTCACTTATCTGTTCTTCTGCCTTAGTTATTCTCGTATTGATTCCTTCTAGTGTATTTTTTCATTTCAGTTATTGTATTGTTCATCTGTTCATTTGTTCTTTAGTTCTTCTAGGTCTTTGTTAAACATTTCTTCTATCTTCTTCATACATGCCTCCATTCTTTTTCTGAGATCTTAGGTCCTCTTTACTATCATTATTCTGAGTTCTTTTTCAGGTAGATTGCCTGTCTCCTCTTCATTTAATCGTTCTCATAGATTTTAGGTTTTTAGGGGCTTCCCCAGTGGCTCAGATAGTAAAGCGTCTGTCTACAATGCGGGAGACCCGGGTTCAATCCCTGGGTCAGGAAGATCCCCTGGAGAAGGAAATGGCAATCCACTCCAGTACTATTGCCTGGAAAATCCCATGGACAGAGGAGCTTGGTAGGCTAAAGTCCATGGGGTTGCAAAGAGTCAGACACAACTGAGCGACTTCACACCTTAGGTTTTTATCTTGTTCCATCATCTGCAATATATTTCTTTGTCATCTCATATTGTTAAACTTTCTGTGTTTGTGATTTCCTTTCTGTAGGCTGTAGGAGGGTAGTTTTCCTTCCTGCTGGTGTCTGCCCCATGGTGGGTTAGGTTGGTCCAGAGGCTTTTGCCATTATCCCCTTGATAGGGGGTCTGATTGGTGTTATCACCAAAGCCTGCCCTGGATATTGAGTAGCTCCTCCCCTTTGCTCTGTGTCCAGGGCTGTTTCTAATTCTCCAGAGTACTCTCCCAGATCCAGGCTGAGAACTACTTAAGGTCAAGGGCTGGGACTTCCCTCATGGTCCAGTGGTTAAGATTTTGTCTTCCAGTGCAGGAGGTGCAGTTTAATCCCTATGCAAGGAGCTGAGAGTCCACATGCCTCACAGCCAAAAAAAAAAAAAAAAAATACATAAAACAGAAGCAATGTTGTAACAGATTCAATAAAGACTTAAAAAAAAAAGATCCACCTCAAAAAAAAAATGTTAAAAAGAAAAAAATAAAAAATAAGATCAAGGGCTATTACTTGTCATCTCTGCCTCTCCTAAATGCACCTTAGTATCTCCTGGACTAATTGTGCTCTGCCATCCATAGGGGCCTCCTCCACACAGGCTGCCAGATTCCTCCTGGGGTCCTGGCCTTGGTCCCCCTGCCCAGACCATCCAAAGGGCACAGCAGGCAGAAGTCAGGAGGCAAAAGGAGGCAAAGAGAGAATGTGGCAAAAGAGAGTGTGATGGAGTTTTTTAAATATCATTAGTATGATCTAATAAATAAACTGTGTAGTGAGGATATAGTGCCTGAAAAAGTAGCAGAGAAATCCTTACTCTAATTAAAATAAAATACAAAGGAAAAAGGTCCCCTAATGGAAATTTGGTTGCCTTTATTTAGTGGAAAATATTATCAAGAATGTTTTAAATTTGAGGTTTTCAAGGCATTTTTGTAAAATCCTTAGAAGTGAAGTGTCAAAATTAATATTTCTGGGGTTGGAGTTGGTCATACAGGGAGGAGGGGGAGGAAGCAACGCTTAGTGGGGAGAAATAAAACATTTCTAACCTAGAATTCACACTGTTTGCAGGCTCTCCTGACCCTTTACATGAGGCATTTATAATTCATGGAGATGACAGTCAGTGCCTCTGGCTATAGGTGGCCAAGCAGCTGGCCACCTGAAATGCAAGGACAGCCATGGACTACTTAGTGACTGGTGTTCTGTTAAATGCCACAGGACACTTTTAATTCTTGGGAAGTCGCTTGCAACTTTGTAAAAGATGAGGCAAGAAACATTGCTGGGGCTGCACCCAGAGCATAAGCAGCCCCAGTGACTTCTACAGAAGTTCTGGGGACACTGAAACCTACCAGCCTTCCAGCAGCGCAGGGAGGTGTGGGCTTGGATCTCTGGCTTGCTTTAAATAGCCATCTGGACATAATAGTGAAGTGAAGTCGCTCAGTTGTCTCTGACTCTTTGCGACCCCATGGACTACATGTAGCCTACCAGGCTCCTCTGTCCATGGGATTTTCCAGGCAATAGTACTGGAGTGGGTTGCCATTTCCTTCTCTAGGGGATCTTCCCAACCCAGGGATTGAACCCCGGGTCTCCCGCATTGTAGACAAACGCTTAACCGTCTGAGCCACCAGGGAAGTCCCTGGACATAATAGATGAACTCCAAAAAAATATGTTCTCTGTGTATTTGGAAACAATCATATTTCTCAACATTTTGATTTTTCTTAAAGACAAGGTGACATGTAGTAAGAAGTGGTAACTATAATTAAAAGAAAATTTCTACACCAGAGCAGCTTCTTAAACGAGGTTTTTAAAGTGATTTGAAGGGAGTGGCTTTTAAGGTTTTCATCCTTTTTCATGTATCTTCTTTAAAGTCAGTGAGCTGAGCACATCCACACTAATACATGCAACTAAAATTGCTGTATTTGAGCTCACCTGAGCCACAGTGAAAGGTCAGCACCATTAGCACAGTGTGTAAGCCTCTATCCTCAAAGTGCTGGGCATCTTTTTAGTGGATAAAATGCAAATTTAATAATGTAAAGGCTGAAGTTAATCAGACTGGCGTCTAGCTTTCAATTCATCATTTGACTGAAGATGACTAGATTTCATCGAGAAAGAAGGTAGGTTAGAATGGCATCAAGTCCCAACAGGGTAGTTTTGGCTAAAACTGAGTTGCTGCTCCTTGTAGCAAGAGCTGCTGCTTCAGGAAGAGCTGAAGAGGCCATCAAAGAGGTTGCTCTGAACTGCTGGGTTGGAGCAGGAAATCCTGGAATTCACACGAGGATGTGACTGTCAGCACTCTTAGTTTACTTGATGGGCTGATGCTGTCAGCTCATAGTGCTACAAGGTCAGGCCAGGGGAGGGTCCTTGAAGGCCAGAGGGCATCTCATATAATAAGGTGGTGTGAGTGCTCCTGGCACCCCTGGCTCCCCTGGGAAAGCAGAGCGATGGCTTGGCTGGATGGAGGCCTGTTTCCTGCCATAACTGGATCGTCATCTGTTAGCTTTTTCCCTCTTCGTTCAAGAAATGCTTTACCTATTTCTTGCTTGAGGGCCTATTCCTATCTGTAAACCAGTGATTTGAAATGTGGATTTGTCAGCCAAGATAGTAAGTGCAGTTTCTTGAATTTACCTTGTCCTGTGACAATTAAATCAGTGATCTTGGCTTTTTCAAGCTACCCTATGGTCCCTTTTGATGTTGGTGCACACACAAAGGGGAACGCTCCTCCCAGTCCATACACTGTACCCAAGAGGAGCCAGAGCCCAGCCTCTGGTGCTGACTTCAGTGATAGTCATAGAGGTCTGGCTAACTGTAAGACTCAGAAGAACAAACAGAAATTTCTAAGGTGATTGTCAATAAAATTTCTCCTTTAAACAGCAGCGGATATCACCACTGTGAGTTACCTCTGAACTCCAGTTTGAGAGCTTCACTCTAAAATCTGTGAGGGCTTTTAGACAGGGCTGGTGTCTATTTTGTTCACCTCTGGATCTGACTTTGAATAGGTGGGCTGCATCCAGCCTGCGGCATGTGCTCAATTAATATTTCTTAAATGTGTGGCTTTCTAATTCATAAAATCTGACTCTAGCCATATTGTTCCCGTTACTATTAAATGCAATCTAGGTATTACCAATGTCTGCTGTAATTTGAATTTGAGCCATAGCTGTTACACACTAGAGATCAATTTATAAAACCCACTTGAACATTGATTTCTTTTGGAGGTTCATTTTTATTTTCTGTGGTTGCCTTTGAAATGGACACCGTTGTGCAAGCTCTTCACTGGACTGACACTTCTGGAACATGATGTAGATTAATTCTATGTGAAAGTTCAGAAGTGATTCTGAACTGCTAGCCTCCCTGAAAGTCTCATTACAGCATCATTTCTATTCACATCCTGTTTTTTTCCTTCCCACATTTTCAGTCACTACATTCTTTTTAGCAGATTCAGCCCTTTGAAAGCAATTCATTCTCTCCTTGGAAATTACAAATCTCAGTGCAGATACAATGTGTTGGCTTAGATTTGCAGGGGTAGAACAGCTTTGGGAACACACATTAGGCCCCTTTCTCTATAGACAGGCCCACCCTCATCCCTCCCGGAAGGAGTTAGCAGGCCTTTGGGGAAGGAGAATTTGCCATTTCTTTCATGCTTTTACTTCTTACAACTTTTTGGAGCACTGTTTTTCTTGATTTCTGAGTTCTAATCCTGGCCAATGGGGGCTTTCTGACTTAGAGCATCCTGAATTATTTCTCTATACTTGTTTCTTCATCTCCAACATAAGAATAAAAGTTCCTTATTCACCAACATTGCCAGACCTGGGTTCTATAGATATGTTAGTTTGCTAATACAGAAGAAAGCACTAACCCAGACTCAGGACCTTAAACAGTTCACAGTTCTGGAGGTCAGAGTCTGAGATGGAGTGGTCAGCAAGTCCATGCTCCCTTGGATGGCACTAAGATAGGGTTCCAGGTTTTTCTCCAGCTTCTGTTACTTCCTTATGGCAGTGTGACTCCAGTATTCTCGTGGTATTCTCCATGTGTTTGTGTGTGTACACATGCCTAAGTTTTTTTTTTTTTATAAGAATGCCACTCTTGTTATATTCAGGCCCACCCTACTCTTATATAATAACCTCATCTTACCTACTCACATCTACAATGACCCTGTTTCCAAATAAGGTCATGAGGACTATGGGTTAGTATTCCAGCATACAAATTATGGGGGGTCACAATACAGCCCATAGCAGTTAGTCAGTTCAGTTGCTCAGTCGTGTCCAACTCTTTGCAACCCCATGAATCGCAGCACACCAGGCCTCCCTGCCCATCAACAATTCCCGGAATTCATTCAGACTCATGTCCATCGAGTCAGTGATGTCATCCAGCCATCTCATCTTCTGTTGTCCCCTTCTCCTCCTGCCCCCAATCCCTCCCAGCATCAGAGTCTTTTCCATGAGACAACTCTTCGCATCAGGTGGCCAAAGTGCTGGAGTTTCAGCTTTAGCATCATTCCTTCCAAAGAGATCCCAGGGCTGATCTCCTTCCGAATGGACTGGTTGGATCTCCTTGCAGTCCAAGGGACTCTCAAGAGTCTTCTCCGACACCACAGTTCAAAAGCATCAATTCTTCGGCGCTTAGCTTTCTTCACAGTCCAACTCTCACATCCATACATGACCACTGGAAAAACCATCTTGACTAGATGGACCTTTGTTGGCAGAGTAATGTCTCTGCTTTTCAATATGCTATCTAGGTTGGTCATAACAATAGGTAAGATCAAATAGGCTTGGGAAGTTTGAAGTAATGGACTGTACTAATCTCTCAAGTTCTCTTGTTCGTTCTTGCTTTTATAGCACTTGATATATTAGGGTAAATGCCAACTTGGAAGGCATAGATTTGCTCTCTGATTGGGATCCTGCTTATAAAGACCAGACAAAAGTGAACGTACATGGAGTTTTGATTTAACACTGTTTTCATGTCAGGACGTTAGTACCACCTTGGTCCTTCCCTGCATTCAGTGGCTCCCATGCAGAGGTGAAGGGTCTAGGGTCGGTGCTGTACAAAACAGATGAAGACATGAGGGCTTTGGCAGCTCACTGCTGGGCCTTGTTTGTTTGCTGTCTTCTTGGAGATCCCAGATAGACGATATAATAGAGGATCAAAGACCTCTGTAATTACTCCTCCCAGCAGTCTTGCTAATGCCTGCAGAGTTATTTGTACAGCTATTGCAGGATCTGTGTCTAATTTCACTTTATACATGGACTTAAGATGTTGGTTCTTAAATGCCTTGAGATCTCACTTTCTTTGAGTGGATGTTTTTACATAGCACCATTTCTAATGTTGTTTTGGAAGTAGAAGTCAGATCTCTTGGTATATGAATATTAAGTTGTCTTCATATTTATTCATTTTAAAAAATATAATTAACATACAACATTATATTAGCTTCAGGTATATTATATGAATCAATATTTTTATGTATTGCAAAAATGATCACCACAATAAATCTAGTTAATATCTGTCCCCATACATGGTTACAGGTTTTTTTTTTTTGTGATGAGAACTTTTAGGATTTACTCTTTTAGCAGTTTTCAGGTATACTATATAGTATTATTGGACTTCCCTGGTGGTTCAATGGTAAAGAATCTGCCTGCCAATGCAGGAGATTCAGATTCAATCCCTTGGTCAAGAAGATCCCCTGGAGAAGGAAATGGCAACTCACTCTAGGATTCTTGCCTGGGAAATCCCATGGACAGAGGCGCCTGGCAGGCTGTAGTCCATAGGGTCGCAAAGAGTCGGATATGACTGCATGACTATACAACATTATTAATTATCTCAACCACGCTGTACCTTATATTCTCATGATTTATAACTGGAAATTTGTATGTTCTGACCTCCTTTACCCATTTCACCCACCCCCTGTAGAAGTTCCTAGCTGGTTGCTCCAAGGATCTTTGCTACCTGGGTCATCCTCTGCCAAAATGGATTGAATTCCTTGAGCCATCGTGTGACTCAGTTGAAACTGTTGGAGCCTAAAAATACAAACTTAACCTAAAGGTTAAACAAGGGCCAAAAGGGCAACAATAATTGCCACTAAAAGGGCCTAGAAAAGGAAAGGAACCACACTAACTTTGGGAAGGCTTCCTTAACTGTTGATCAGACAGTGGAGGCAGTATTGCTCCTGTCAAAATTGTGAAGCCATTCTGCTTGGATGTACAGTTGTTAATTTCAGAGTTAAAGTTTAACATGTGTATCTATTTTTTTAAATGGGACATCTGGACCTATTGGTCTCAGGTCTCTCTTTTTGAATCAAAAAGTCTTAGTCACAGATTTATAACAAGAGGGAAGACAATGGAACACTAGATGAAATATATCATAAATCAGTATGACTGGAAAGAGAAGGGTTAGGAGAAAATGAAGATCTCCTGCCAGAAAGTCTTTATACCTTGTGAGATCCAAAGAACAAGCTCGAGAACCAGTGTTCAATTTCCCCACCCATACTGAATAGTGAGGATTGGTGGTTAATTGTAAACTACTCCCAACAGTAAACCTTTCCTCCTCAGGGTTTTTTGTGGCCTGGCCTGTTGTATCAAGCCTACAGGCATAGACCTGGTCCAGGGTTTTGAGGCAGGAACATGTTAGTTTTGGGCTTTCAACAGGCATCAGTGTTGCCCAAATGACGGTGTGGAAAATTTTGAGGGTTACCTCTGAGGAGTCAAGAAGTAAAGCCTGGTACTTAGTAAGGAGGCTTGTTGTTAGCCAGTGGTGACCTTTTATCTCCAGAATTATTTGTACTTAATGGGGTCTGGACTTTCAGCGACTGTCTAAAGGTAAGCTTGTTAGCTTTTTCCACTAATAAAGCAATGGCAGCTACTACTGGAAGCAACCAGGCCAACATTGGACCATGGCATCTAGATGTTTGGAAAAATAGCCTCTGGTCTGAGCTACACCTCTGAACTGCACCTAGCTTCTGTATAAGGACCCCCAGGGCTGTCCCTTCCTTTTCAGCTATGTATGAGATGAAGGGCTTTTTTAAGGTGACACCCAAAGCAGGAGATCTGGTGAGGGCCTGTTTGATATTATTAAAAGCCCTTTCTTGTTCCCCAGTCCAAAGTAATGGTTCTATATCTAGGCCTTTAGCGGCTTTATATAGGGGCTTAGTCATTAGTCCAAATCCTGGAATTCAAATTCTTCAAAATCCTGTCATGCATTAGAAGGTATGAAAATGTTTCTAAATGTTTCTTTGTCTTTTGGGGCACTTGGGTGTAATATAGCTTGTTTTCCATCTGGAGATAACTGTCTACTTCCAGGGTTTATAATATATCCCAGATATTTAAATTGTTGTTTTGAAATTTGTGTCTTTTTCTGAGAGACCCTATGCCCCAAGGAAATTAAGGACTTCAATGATATTTTGATCTGATGCCTCCATGGAGAGTATTACATATTATCATCTACATACTATAGAATAGTTCCTTCTTTTAGGTGTATTTCCCTTAGTTTGTTAGTAGGGCCTGGATGAACAAGTGTGGGCTGTCCTGAAACCCTTGCAGCAATACTGTCCAGGTATGTTGTTGCATTTGGCTTTAGTAGGGATAGTCCACTTGAAGGCAAAGGGATACTGAGATGAGGGATGACCTGGGATGCAAAAGAAGGCATCCTTGAGGTCAGGAACCTGAATTAATAATGGGGATTGACCACAAGGGGATGTATAGGACTGTTGCCTCGTTCACTGCTCTAAGGTCTTGTGCCATTCCATATTCCCCGTTTGGCTTAACAACTGGCAGAACAGGGGTATTGCATGGAGACTGATAGGGCACCAAGAGGCCGTGTTTTAAGGATTTATCTATGAGGGGTTGAAAATACTTTTTGCCTCCAAATTTCTGGGGTATGATCTCTTGTTAGGGTAAGTGGCTTCTGGCTTCAGGGTAATTTTTACAAGTTTCACATTTAGAGCATTTCCAGGGATTCCTTTGTCCCAAGCTGTCGGTTTAGCTGTGTGTAGAATATGTCTGAGAATAGGCCATTGTTTTAACAGCTGATTTGTCTTAGGGTCGAGAAAAGGGGCTGTCTGGGGCCTCGTAGTCCTAATAAGGCCCTGAGGGAGCCCAGAAGGTCTCTCCCCACTACTGGAGTCAAACCTTCAGGCACAACTAAAAAGGAATGTGAGATCAGATGGAGTTTAAATTGGCAAGTGAGAGGCCCAGTGAAGTAATGGGTGTGAGGCTGTCCAATGACATCAGTCACTGCACAATCTTTGGAGGAAAAAGGCCCAGTGTGAAAGATCAGAACAAAGTAAATGGCTCCCGTATCAGTTTTAACATTGATTTTCTTACCTGCCACTTCAAGGATCACCTGGGGCTCCTTAATGGAGACAGATATCCCCGTAGGGTGGGGGCAGGGGTTGCCACCAGAATCTGTGGGCTGTCTCAGTTGTCCGGGATGGCCATCTCAGGATCACGAGCCCCTCTCCCCCTTTGGGACTGGGGACTGTTCCACTTCCAGTGACCTGTTTGTTTACCGACTGGGCATGGACCTGGGGGCACTTCCTGGCATTCATGGGCACAGTGGCTAGTTGACTTGCATTTGAAGCATTCTGCCTTGCTGGTTTTACCTCCAGACAGATGGTTAAAACTTCTTGGCCCCCTTGGGTTGTCCTGAGGTTGCATGAGCCCTGGCCTGCCTGTTTTCACTTGGATTCTCTCTTCCTCCTCAGCTTGATCTCAGTTATTAAATACCCCAAAGGCTACCTCTAGGAGTTGGGGACATGGGAGTTTGTGGGTCTGATTGTAACTTTGGCCTAATATCAGGGACGGACTGGCTGATAAAATGTTGTCCCAGCAGGCGTGGATGGACTGACCCTCAAGAGAGGATGAACCACTATTTCTAAAACCCTCCACAAGCCATCCCTGAAAGAGAACTAGATTTTCTTTTTCTTCTTAGGTCACTCCTTTAATCTTTTCATAGTTGAGTTTTGATACATATAGTCTGGCTTTTTGATGCACTTTCTCATTCCTTCTAATACACATTGGATTATGTGGTTCCTGGTCTTCCCAGATGGCTCAGTGGATAAAGAATCTGCCTGAAATGCAGGAGATGCAGCAGACGTGGGTTCAGTCCCTGGGTCTGGAAGATCCCCTGGAGGAAGAAATGGCAACCCACTCCAGTATTCTTGCCTGAATAATCCCCTGGACAGCAGAGCCTGGCGGGCTATAGTCCATGGTTCAAAAAGAGTTGGACATGACTGAACACTCTCCCCTCTATGTGGGTCCTGGCTTCTGGTCCCTTTGGGGAATTATAAACCCAATGGTGCTCCTGATTTGGGCCTGTGTCTCAAGTGCTCAATTTAAGCAAACTAAATACAGCTCATTTACAAGCTAATTTTTAAAGACAGACAAAACCAGAGATCTCATAGTTTTCCTGCCTGAGTTTTTAATTTTAATTTATTTAATTGGAGGATAATTACTTTACAATATTGTGATGGCTTTTGCCATACATCAACATGAATCAGCCATACGTATACATCTGCATGAGTTTAAAAAGGCCTTTTCCCCCCTCACTCTGGAGGACTATAGATGGATCAGACAGTTCCTGAGAGCGTAGATACATTACAAAGACAGAAGAGAGAAATGCAAGCTCTTCTTTTTTCTCTCTCTCTTTAAAATCCCACTAAGTAACCCAAGGCTGGATGGAGTCTCAGGTAATGTGGGCTGCATTTGTATTTCAAGGTTTAAATGCTCCACTGTGCCCACAGTTTAGGCAGAGACTTTTAGGAGCAGTTGGACAGGCAAAACTACATAAGACAAAGATCCTTTTACTCAACATAGACTAATGACAGAAACTTAAAGACACAGAGATTTTCAGGATAAACGGGATGGGAGTGCAGGCATAAAGATCAAGGACAAGGTAAAGGAAGGAGGGACGGGAAACGGATAGCAGGAAAATAAAGATGAGAGTGGGATGATCAGACTTCCAGCCACTACATCATATGAAGTTTAAAGCTCTACCATTCTCATAAATCTCCCATCAGGGAGAACCCCCGGACCAAGGTCTGCACACCTGCTTGTCACCCATCAAGGTGAGCCATTGCTGGCCCAAAGGAATAGGTCTCACACACTGAGAGGAATGATGCTGCAGCTGCCTGACGTCCACTGTCTGAGAAGGATGGGTCAGAGAAGTAGGAGAGGGCAAAAGAGAAGGAGGTAGAGGAGAGGAAAGGGATAAAGGAGAGGGGGAAAGTGTTGTCTGAATTAGGGTACTGAGGCCCCCCGGGACCAGGAAGGAACTGCCACCGAAACAAGAGGCTCAGGTGGCTACTTGTCACCCATGGGGAAGCTGCGTTCGGTGGCCCCAGAGGCGCCCAGTTCCTCCCCCTGCCCCATGTTGGGTGCCACAAGGTCTGTTACTGGCCAGCGTTCTTGGCCTCCTTAATCAATGGAAATCGAGAAGAGGCCAGACAAGAGAAGCAAGGCTTTACTGGGGCCCCTGCTGCAGCAAAGGAGAGTGGAAACAAGAAAGAGTTTCTCTTCCTTGCTCCCTGGTATGGTGTGGGAGCTGGTTCCTTTGATGGAGAGAGGATAGGGACAGGTTCAGAGGTTGGGCCAGAGGAGTGATTTAGGTGTTCACCCGCCCCTTGGTGGTGCTGTGTGCAGCGGGCATGTGCAGTACCCTGCTTTTGCCCCCAGCTCTTAGAAGTGGCAGTTGGGTTTTTGATCTTTTTGTGTCTTGTTCATAGTTTGCCCAAACTGCACATGCTCACAGTTATTTTTATTTTTTTTTTTTTACTTTAAATATCCTATTTATTTAACTGTAACATTAATTTATTTTATTTTATTTTATTTTTTATTTTACTTTACAATTCTGTATTGGTTTTGCCATACATTGACATGAATCCACCACGGGTGTACATGCGTTCCCAAACATGAACCCCTCTCCCACCTTCCTCCCCACAACATCTCTCTGGGTCATCCCCGTGTACCAGCCCCAAGCATGCCATATCCTGCATCGGACATAGACTGACAATTCGATTCTTACATGATATTATACATATTTCAATGCCATTCTCCCAAATCATCTCACCCTCTCCCTCTCCCTCTAAGTCCAAACATCCGCTATACACATCTGTGTCTTTTTTGCTATCCTGCATACAGGGTCATCATTGCCATCTTTCTAAATTCCATATATATGTGTTAGTATACTGTATTGGTGTTTTTCTTTCTGGCTTACTTCACTGTGTATAATCGGCTCCAGTTTCATCCATCTCATCAGAACTGATTCAAATGTATTCTTTTTAACGGCTGAGTAATACTCCATTGTGTATACGTACCACAGCTTTCTTATCCATTCATCTGCTGATGGACATCTAGGTTGTTTCCATGTCCTGGTTATTATAAACAGTGCTGTGATGAACATTGGGGTACATGTGTCTCTTTCAATTCTGGTTTCCTCAGTGTGTATGCCCAGCAGTGGGATTGCTGGGTCATAAGGCAGTTCTGTTTGCAATTTTTTAAGGAATCTCCACACTGTTCTCCATAGTGACTGTACTAGTTTGCATTCCCACCAACAGTGTAGGAGGGTTCCCTTCTCTCCACACCCTCTCCAGCATTTATTGCTTGCAGATTTTTGGATCGCAGACATTCTGACTGGTGTGAAGTGGTACCTCATTGTGGTTTTGATTTGCATTTCTCTAATAATGAGTGATGTTGAGCATCTTTTCATGTGTTTGTTAGCCATCTGTATGTCTTCTTTGGAGAAATGTTTATTTAGTTCTTTGGCCCATTTTTTGATTGGGTTGTTTATTTTTCTGGAATTGAGCTGCAGGAGTTGCTTGTATATTTTTGAGATTAGTTGTTTGTCAGTTGCTTCATTTGCTATTATTTTTTCCCATTCGGAAGGCTGTCCTTTCACTTTGCTTATATTTTCCTTTGTTGTGCAGAAGCTTTTAATTTTAATTAGGTCCCATTTGTTTATTTTTGCTTTTATTTCCAGAATTCTGGGAGGTGGATCATAGAGGATCCTGCTGTGGTTTATGTCAGAGAGTGTTTTGCCTATGTTCTCCTCTAGGAGTTTTATAGTTTCTGGTCTTACATTTAGATCTTTAATCCATTTTGAGTTTATCTTTGTGTGTGGTGTTAGAAAGTGATCTAGCTTCATTCTTTTACAAGTGGTTGACCAGTTTTCCCAGCACCACTTGTTAAAGAGATTGTCTTTACTCCATTGTATATTCTTGCCTCCTTTGTCAAAGATAAGGTGTCCATATGTGTGTGGATTTATCTCTGGGCTTTCTATTTTGTTCCATTGATCTATATTTCTGTCTTTGTGCCAATACCATACTGTCTTGATGACTGTGGCTTTGTAGTAGAGCCTGAAGTCAGGCAAGTTGATTCCTCCAGTTCCACTCTTCTTTCTCAAGATTGCTTTGGTTATTTTTAGTCCTATATAGTTTCTTTGTATTTTGTCCAGGTGCATGCACTGTAACAAAGGGTCCCAGATCCCAAACTGTCTCCCCCATGCCTCTGACAGCCACCAATCTGTTTTCTGTATCTATGAGCTTGCTTGTTTGTTTTTTAGATTCCATGTGTACATGAGATCATACAATACTTGTCTTTCTCTGTCTGACCTCAATAAGCATAATAACCTCAAGGTCCACCCATGTTGAAATGGCAAGATTTCACTCTTTTTAATGGCTGAATACTATTCCACTATGTGTGTATGTATGTGCATACATATATGTAATCTCACATTTTCTTCATCCATCAATGAACACATAGATTATGTTCATCTCTTGGCTATTGTTAACAATGCTGCATTGACATGGCAGGATGTAGGTATCTATCTGAGATAGAAATTTCATTTCCTTTGGGTATGAATAAATACCCAGAGTAGAATTGCTGAATTATATAGTAGTTGTATTTTTAATTTTTTGAGCAATGGCCATACTGTTTTCCATAGTGGCTACACCAATTTACATTCCAACCAACTATGCATGAGAGTCCCCTTTTCTCCAAATCTTTTATCAATGCTTGTTATCTTGGTTTTTTGTTTGTTTGTTTGTTTTTAGATTATAGCCACTCTAACAGATGTGAGGTGATATCTCATTGTGGTTTTGGTTGTTGTCACATTTTTAATTAAACTTTTGAAGTGTAGCATACATATTAAAAGTACACACAGAAGAGTACAGTTCAGTGAATTTTCACATGTGGAACACACCTGTGTCACCAGCACCCACATGAAGAAAGAGAAACTGAGCAGCCCCCAGAGATATTCCATGTCCATGGTGACCCTTCTAAGTTTCTACTGTCTTCAAAAGTTGCCACTATTCTAAATATTAACAGTGTTTATTATTTTTTTCTTGGTTTGAATTTTGTTCTATATACATATTTTAAATATTTTAAAATTTTAAAAAATTGTAATAAATTATAGTACTTTATTGTTGTTGTTTAGTTGCAAAGTCTTGTCCGAGTCTTTTGTGAGGCTCCTCTGCGGGATTTTCCAGGCAAGGATACTGGAGTGGGTTGCCATTTCCTCTTCCAGGGGCTCTTTCCCACCTAGGGATCAAACCAGCATCTCTTGCTTCTCCTGCATTGGCGGGCAGATTTTTTTAGCAATGAGCCTCCAGGGAAGCCCATATAGTCACAGTATGTACTTTTCAGTGTCTGACTTCTTTTGTTCAAAATTATATGAGATTTCATCGTGTTGTTGCCTGCAGTGATGCCCATTTATTCTGCAGGGGAGGAAGAAGACTTTCTGCTCTACGCTTCTGAGACTCTTATAATAAAAGACAGATTAACAAGAGAAAAACAAGTTTATTAACATGCCTACCTCATCATGGGCAACACCAGGGGAAAGTAAGTAACTCTCCCAGGTGGCAGAGAATTAGGGATTAGACCATCTTAATAGAGAAAGGGAAGACAGATCTAAGCCTTTTAAGGGAGAGTGAATGGTATTTAGGGAGGATGAAGGGGCCCTTGAAGAGTAGGTGGGAGCTATGAGAGTTTGTGACAAAGTCTGTGAGTTTATGTCAACATCCAGTCTCCTCTCTTGTGATAAGTCAATCTTCCCCAGTTGATAAAACTTCCAGGGAAGGGATTGATGACAGCAGAGTTGGTTTTGGAAGTTCTGTCTTTAGGTAGATAAGGGAGTTGGAAGAAGCGTCTCTCTTCATTTACTCTTCTTGAAGTGCCTACAGCTCAAAATAGTCAGTATATCCAAGTGACATCTTTGGGGTGGCATGTCCTGAATCCCTGTGGTCTTATTTTGGCATGGTGTATTCTGTTCCCGTTCAATTCCAATGGCTACAAGATAGGGTGCCTTTTTATTAGTAAAATTTACTGATTCTGTGTAGTTACTAAGTAGATAAATACTGGAGTCAGTTGCTAAAGTATTGTCCACCCTTCTTGTTTTTGTCCATATTCATGTAATTCAGCTGCCGACCTCCAAGATTCAAATGCCTGCCTAACTTCCTCAATGTTTGTAGGTCTTTTTCCCCGTTTATTCTATCACCAACAGGGATATTTGAAGCTTAATTTTCCCACCATGGATAACTCTCTGCAGTAATATTGAAGAGGGAGCATCTGCTGTAGTCTTTAGAATTTTCTACACTAATGTGTGAAAAGAGAAGCAAGTAGCAAGTAGCTGATGAGCGATGGCCTGGGAGGGAACAACTGGGTTGGGTTGAAAGGGCTTTGCTTCTCCTGCTTTGATTGCCGGATGTCAGGAAGTCAGCCGTGATTTTTGACAATGGTACATTCTTCCTCGTGATAAATGGTTATGGAGGCCAAGATTTGAAACAGTAAGGGGTGATTCACAGTAAGGTTCTTTGGGAAAGAAATACTGAACCTCCTCCCACCTCCAGTATCAATTCCCATTTTTTCAAGCAAAGATGACTCAGCCTTATGAATGTGAGTACTATTGCAAATTACTTTTAGCCTTTGCCTGTGCTGACGGTTTCAGTCAGTCCTGGATAATAGTACTTAACGATGCTATGATAAAGTTTGATGGTGCCTGTAAATCCATACATTAGGGTACATAAGGCACTTGGTGTCTGGCACTTAGTAAGTACTCAAGAATCGTGGTTGTCATCACAATTATTGGCAATTGTTTTGTGCCAGCTGAGGGTCCAAACTTGCTGGATTCTGTTGTGTGGTTAATCATTATCAGCTTGTTAGGCAGCCGGAAAAGCTTGTTAGCTGAACCTGGCTGGGTTCGGCCATAACTCAGGCCTCCCTTTCTGCCTCACTGCTTGTAGGAAATAAGGAGTTCAGGGTGTGGAACAGCATTCTTACTGGCTGCCTTTGTGCTCCCAGCGGCACCTCCAGAAAGGAAAGCCAGTGCCAGCACACAGAGCAGAGGCTCCCGCCATCAGATGAGAAAGCCGCTGCAGAACTCAGGTCCCCAGGCCAGAGTCTGGAGGCGCTGGACCAAACGCCCTTGAGAGGGGGTCATGTGGCTCTGCAGGGTGTGACTGCAGAGCAGTTCTCTTAAAAAAAGGAAGAGCTTCATGTGTTCCCTGCCAATATGCTGCCCCACAAACAGTATTTTGCTCTATCTGCTCTTCTCTTCAGCTTCAGACATCAGAGCATTTCACCCCTAAAAACTTCAGAATGCAGCTCCTAAAAATCAGGATATTTCCACTTCTTTGCAATAGACAATAGTACACCTAAGAATAATAACAGTGATGGTTTTACCATGTAGTATCCAGTCTTTTCAAATTTCCATACTGATTGAAAAATGTCTTAGTGTTTTTTCAACATTAGGATCTAATCAAGTTTTATGAATTGCCTTTGGTTATGTCTTTTTTTTGTCCATTTTAACTTTTAACAGCCACCACGCCTGCTTCTTTAACATTTTGGAGAGTCCAGGCTAGTTGTCTTAGAGAATGTCCCACATTATGTGTTTCTTAAGGGTTTCCACATGAATCGTTTACTTTTTCTTTAGCATTTAGTATACACTGGAAATTAGTTTTAGAAGTGTTAGCAGATTCAGGTTAAATATCATCTTAGTCCACTTACGCTGCTCTAACAAAAATACTGTAGACTGAGTGGCTTATAAACAACAGAAATTTCTCACAGATCTGGAGGCTGGAAGTCTGAGATCAGGGTGCCCCCATGGTTGGGTGAGGACCCCCTTCTGGGTTGCAGTAAGCCTGCTTATACCCACACATAACAGAAGGGCCAGTGAAGTCTGTAGTGTCTCTTTTATAAGGGCACTAATCCCACTGATGAGAGCTGTGCCCTTTTGATCTAATCATCTCCCAAAGGTCCCACCTCCAAATACCATTACCCTGGGGATGAGGTCTCAACATAGGAATTTTGGGTTTGGGCACAGACATCCAAACAGAGTCACCAAAATTACTTCATAGGTGATGCTGTGAAATTAATATCATATAATGTCCTGCTGTCTCAGTATTACTGATACAGAGCTGATGACTGCTGGGTCTTTCCACCAGAAAAGTACATTTTTCTTTACAATTAGTAAGAATTTATGGGCTGATTTTTGGCAGAGTACAGATATCTTGATTTCCTTAAAAGTTTTCAACCAAATTTTTACCTTCCTTTGATTCTTACCTGAATCAGCAGCTATTACACTGGAAGCTCAAAATGGAGATTTGGTGATTCTTATATTGCTTCTGTATTGAGCTGCTGGTGAGTTTTCGTTACTCACCCTTTTTCTGAGTATCACTCTAGATTTATGGATTTCTTATGGCCATTCTTTTTGATCCTCTGGATGACCTTCATGTTGAAGGTTAATAGGAAATTGAGGTTGTTAGTTGACAAGTTCTGCTTGTGTAAGAATGATAGTGGTGTCCTTTAAAGTAGTTTCTTAACTATAGACAACTGGCCTAAAAGTTGGTTATGTTCAGAAGTATTTAGGATGCTCAAGAAATCAGGGTGGATTTGTGGGTTGAGGGAGGGTAGTTCTCTTTAAGAACCAGCCTTGTTTGGGACAGTGATAAAATTGTAGAGCCCAAGAGGGGATTTAATGCTGAATATTGCTAGAGCAAGGAGTAGAGTGAGGCATTCATCTCCTAACTCTTATGTTAAGGTAACTGAAGCTTTTTTCTGATTTGAAGCATTATCCTTTCTCCAACGTTGCTGTCACTAACGTGGAAGAAGAATGACCAGACTAGTGAGAGAGGATGGGGAGGTAGTCTTGTTCAGAAGGCTCATCAGTGAGGATTACAATTGCCAAAAGCAGAAAGTTACGCTATCGGTGCCTCTCAGTTACTGCAGGCAGCCAGAGAAAGGCCCATTAAAAACAGCTCCATCAAAGTCCAGGAAGTTGCCAGGGAGCTGTGTTCAGATGGAGTGGAGGCCTGAGCCTTTTGAATGCAGAGATGCATCTTAGGGGGAGGTATTTTGATGAGGGTGGAATGTAGCCCATTTTTCTCCCCAAATGAAATGTTTCCAGAATATACTCCCCCACTTTCATACACATAAACACTTCTCCAATGTTAAACAGCCTGCCTATGTATGGGTACGTTTAATAATTATAAAACTAGGGACTTGCCTGGTGGTCCAGTGATTAAGACTTTGCCTTCCAATACAGGGGGTGCAGGTTCAATTCCTTGCCAGGGAACTAAGATCCTACATACCTCAGGGCCAAAGAGTCAAAAACATAAAACAGAAGCTATATTGTAACAAATTCAATAAAGACTTCAAGAAAATAATTATAAAACCAGAGGAGGCTCCATCTAGAAAATGGAAAGGACCTATCAGTTCTCTCCCTAACAAGAAAGGCAAGGAGGAAGTAAGCTGATTTGGGGTTTGTGGAGATTGAACTTCTTTGTTTGCAGCCCTCCTCTCCCCAGTTGTCTCCTCCAGATCTCTTCAAGAAAATTTGAGACACCAATGGAACATTTCACGCAAAGATGGGCACAATGAAATGGTATGGACCTAACAGAAGCAGAAGATATTAAGAAGAGGTGGCAAGAATACACAGAAGAACTATACAAAAACATTTTAATGACCCAGATAACCACGATGGTGTGATCACTCACCTAGAGCCAGACATCCTGGAATGTGAAGTCAAGTGGGCCTTAGGAAGCATCACTACAAACAAAGCTAGTGATGGAATTCCAGCTGAGCTATTTCAAATCCTCAAAGATGATGCTGTGAAAGTGCTGCACTCAATATGCCAGAAAATTTGGAAAACAGCAGTGGCCACAGGACTGCAAAAGGCCAGATTTTGTTCCAATCCCAAAGAAGAACAATGCCAAAGAATGTTCAAACTGTCACTCAATTGCACTCATCTCACATGCTGGCAAAGTAATGCTCAAAATTCTCCAAGCTAGGCTTCAACAGTACATGAACTGAGAATTTCCAGATTTAGAAAAGGCAGAGGAACCAGAGATCAAATTGAAAACATCTGCTGAATCATAGAAAAAGCAAGAGAATGCCAGAAAAACATCTACTTCTGCTTCATTGACTATGCTAAAGCCATTGATTGTGTGGATCACCACAAAATGTGGAAAATTCTTAGAGATGGAATACCAGACCACCTGACCTGCCTCCTGAGAAACCTGCATGCAGGTCAAGAAGCCACAGTTAGAACCAGACATGGAACAACAGACTGGGTCCAAATCAGGAGAGGAGTACATCAAGGCTGTGTACTGTCATCCTGCTTATTTAACTCCCATGCATAGTGAGTGAAGTTGCTTAGTCGTGTCCGACTCTTTGTGACTTCATGGACTGTAGCCCACCAGGCTCCTCCATCCATGGAATTTTCTAGGCAAGAGTACTGGAGTGGGTTGTCATTTCCTTCTCCAGGGGATCTTCCCATCCCAGGGGTCAAACCAGGGTCCCACACTCTGGCAGATGCTTTACCGTCTGAGCCACCAGGGAATCAACCATATATGCATAGTACATCATGCAAAATGCCAGACTGGATGAAGCACAAGTCAGAATCAAGAGTGCTGGGAGAAATATCAATAACCACAGATATGCAGATAACATCACTCTTATGGCAGAAAGCAAAGAGGAACTAAAGAGCTTCTTGATGAAGGTGAAAGAGGAGAGTGAAAAAGCTGGCTTAAAACTCAACATTCAAAAAATGAAGCTCATGGCATCCAGTCCCATCATTTTGTGACAAATAGACGGTGAAACAATGTAAACAGTGACAGACTTTATTTTCTTGTGCTGCAAAGTCACTGTGGATGATGACTGCAGCCATGAAATGAAAAGACACTTGCTCCTTAGAAGAGAAGCTATGACAAACCTCGACACCGTGTTAAAAAGCAAAGACATTACTTTCTGACAGAGGTCTGTACAGTCAAAGCTATTGTTTTACCAGTAGTCATGTATGAATGTGAGAGTTGGACCATAAAGAAGACTGAGTGCCAAAGAATTGATGCTTTCAAACTGTAGTGTTGCAAGACTCTTGAGGTCCATTGGACCAGAGGAGATCAAAGCAGTCAATCATAAAGGAAATGAACTGTGAATATTCATTGGAAGGACTGATGCTGAAGCCCCAATACTTTGGCCACCTGATGCGAAGAGCTGACTCATTAGAAAAGACCCTGATGCTGGGATTGAAGGCAGGAGGAAAAGGAGACAACAGAGGACGAGATGGTTGGATGGTGGTATCACCAACTCAACAGACATGAGTTTGAACAAACTCTGGGAGATTTTAAGAGTTTATAGGGGTGTCTTAGTTTGTGAAGCCTGCCATCACAAAGTACTGCGGGCTGGTGAGATAAACAACCACCCAGCATTCTTCTGAGGTCTCTCTTTTGGCCTGTAGGTGGCTGCCTTCTCCCTATGCCTTTATGTCATCTTCTCTGTGTTTAAATTTCCTCCTCTTACAAGGACACTTGTCATACTGAATTAACACTTACCCTGATGATCTCGTTTTAACTTAATTACCGCTTTAAAGATACTACTTCCAAATACAGTCACATTCTGAGGGACTAGGGGTTTGGACTACAACATACAAATACACATGAACATTATATTCCATAAAGTTGATATAGAAACCCATCCTAGTATTTAAATATTAAAAAGTATCAGTATACTTATAACTTAAAAGCAAGCTGCCTGAATGCTGCTTTAGTGTACGACTTGTCCTCCCCCACCAACAAAAAATACCAGAAATAAGAACAAGAGCATAGCAATCTACAATAATTTAAAAGTACTTAACTGATGCTTTTCTTTATGTCTGCATCTCTTATTCTGTATTCAAATTTTAGGTCTGTAAGGAGAGGAGAAATCGGTCCTGATAGACACTACTCTGTAATAGTCCTAATATACTTCTTTGAGCAGACTGTACATTGTTGCACAGCTCCTCCATACCTCTGAGTCTTGCTGTGGTTTGCTCACTCACTAACATGTCTTCACAGTCACAGAATTGAAACCTTGGGCCCAAGGTTTCAATTCTGTAGCCTCACTATCTGATGCTACCTGCATCAGAATTACATTTGGTGCTTTAAACATGCTCGTCATGTGCACTACACCCTATCTAGTAAATCAGTGTCTTTGGAAATAGGGCCTAGAGACATGCATTTTAAACAGATGCATCAGGAAATTCTCAGGCAGGTAGAACTGGAGAACTACTGTGCTATTGGCAGGACTTGCAAATCCGCACCACCATGAAGTGCTGACAGTCCTTTCACTTCTCAGAAGCCTCTCTTGGTAGGTAAATAGCTGTGGCTTCTGCCCCCTGCCGTCTTCCCTCCATGTCTGGTCTCCATTAGCGCATGGTTGAAATCTCCTTAACCCCACATCTACTCTTTGCCTTTGGAATTATTATGCGTATTTGATGTCAGGTGTCTCTTCATACTTCACTGTGATGATGAGTAGCTCCTAGAACCTTCTAAGATATCTAGAAAGCAGTCAACCATGTGACACTTACAAGGGTTTTATTTGAATGCTTAGGACCAAGGTCATTTGGAGACATTTTTCTAATTATCTGTGGTCTGTATTCAATTGTAGGCTAGATTATACCATCCCAGAATATGGTTAACCTGGCAGGGGAGTAAAATATGAACAGATAAATTAATAAATGTTCTTTTGTTCAAAGTTGATCTTTTAGTTTCCAATTCTAATTATGTGAGCATGTCATCTTTTAGGTCTGAGAAGTTCTTCTTTGGATCATTGATTCCTTGGAAAATCCTGATGTCTGGGAGCAAATCCTAGCCACCTTGCCTCCCCTCCTGCTGCTCGCTGGTACCCATTTCTTTGTTGTGTCTGACTCTTTGCAATCCTATGGACTGCATCACACCAGGCTTCCCTGTCCTTCACCATCTCCTGGAGCTTGTTCAAACTCATGTCTGTTGAGTTGGTGATACCACCATCCAATCATCTTGTCCTCTGTTGTCTCCTTTTCGTCCTGCCTTCAATCCCAGCATCAGGGTCTTTTCTAATGAGTCAGCTCTTCGCATCAGGTGGCCAAAGTATTGGAGCTTCAGCATCAGTCCTTCCAATGAATATTCACAGTTCATTTCCTTTATGATTGACTGCTTTGATCTCCTCTGGTCCAAGGGACTCTTAAGAGTCTTCTCCTACACCACAGTTCGAAAGCATCAATTCTTTGGCACTCAGTCTTCTTTATGGTCCAACTCTCACATTCATACATGACTACTGGTAAAACAATAGCTTTGACTGTACAGACCTCTGTCAGAAAGTTAATATCTCTGCTTTTTAACACGGTGTTGAGGTTTGTCATAGCTTCTCTTCTAAGGAGCAAGTGTCTTTTCATTTCATGGCTGCAGTCACCATCCACGGTGATTTTGCAGCACAAGAAAATAAAGTCTCTCACTGTTTTCATTGTTTCCCCATCTATTTGCCATGAAGTGATGGGACTGGATGCCATGAGCTTCATTTTTTGAATGTTGAGTTTTAAGCCAGCTTTTTCACTCTCCTCTTTCACCTTCATCAAGAAGCTCTCTAGTTCCTTTTCACTTTCTGCCCTAAGAGTGGTGTTATCTGCATATCTGCGGTTATTGATATTTCTCCTGGCAATCTTGATTCCAGCTGTGCCTCATCCAGCTTGGCATTTTGTGTGATGTACTCTGCATATAAGTTAAATAAGCAGGATGACAATATGCAGCCTTGATGTCTTCCTTTCACAATTTTGAACCAGTCTATTGTTCCATGTCCAGTTCTGACAGTTGCTTCTTGACCTGCATACAGGTTTCTCAGGAGGCAAGTAAGGTGGTCTGGTATTCCTATTTCTTTAAGAATTTTCCACATTTTGTTGTGATCCACACAGTTGATGGCTTTAGCATAGTCAATGAAGCAGAAGTAGATGTTTTTCTGGCACTCTCTTGCTTGTTCTATGACCCAACAGATGTTGGCGATTTGATCTCTGGTTCCTCTGCCTTTTCTAAATCCAGCTTGTACATCTGGAAGCTCTCAGTTCACATATTATTGAAGTCTAGCTTGAAGGATTTTGAGCATTATCTTGCTAGCATGTTAAATGAGTGCAGTTATGTGGTCATGTATGGATGTGAGAGTTGGACTATAAAGAAAGCTGAGCGCTGAAGAATTGATGCTTTTGAACTGTGGTGTTGGAGAAGACTCTTGAGAGTCCCTTGGACTGCAAGGAGATCCAACCAGCCCATCCTAAAGGAGATCAGTCCTGGGTATTCATTGGAAGGACTGATGTTGAAGCTGAAACTCCAATACTTTGGCCACTGATGTGAAGAGCTGACTCATTGGAAAAGACCCTGATGCTGGGAAAGATTGAGGGCAGGAGGAGAAGGGGATGACAGAGGATGAGATGGTTGGATGGCATCACCAACTCAATGGACATGGATCTGAGTGGACTCCAGGAGTTGATGATGAACAGGGAGGCCTGGTGTGCTGTGATTCATGAGGTCGCAAAGAGTCGGACAGGACTGAGTGACTGAACTGAATTGAACTGATGTGGTAGCTTAAACATTCTTTGACATTACCCTTCTTTGGGATTAGAAGGAAAACTGACCTTTTGCAGTCCTGTGGCCACTCCTGAGTTTTCCAAATTTGCTGGTATATTGAGTGCAGCACTTTCACAGTATAATATTTTAGGTTTGAAATAGCTCAGCTGGAATTCCATCACCTCCACTAGCTTTGTTCATAGTGATTCTTCCTAAGGCCCACTTGAACTTCACACTCCAGGATGTCTGGTTCTCGGTGAGTGACCACACCATTGTGCTTATCCGGGTATTAAGATCTTTTTTGTATAGTTCGTCTGTGTATTCTTGCCACTTCTTCTTGATATCTTCTGCTTCTGTTAGGTCCATACCATTTCTCTCCTTTGTTGTGCCCATCTTTGCATGAAATGTTCCCTTGGTATCTCTAATTTTCCTGATTAGATCGCTAGTCTTCCCCATTCTATTGTTTTCCTCTATTTCTTTGCATTGTTCACTTAGGAAGACTTTCTTACCTCTCCTTGCTATTCTTCGGAACTCTGCATTCAGATGTGTATATCTTTCCTTTTCTCCTTTGCCTTTCACTTTGCTTCTTTTCTCAGCTATTTGTAAGGCCTCCTCAAACAACCATTTTTCCTTTTTGCATTTCTTTTTCTTGGGGATGGTTTTGATCACTGCCTCTTATACAGTGTTACAAACCCCTTCTCCATCTTCAGCTGCAAAGAATATAATCAATTTGAGACCATCTGGTGATGTCCATGTGTAGAGTCACCTCTTATGTTGTTGGAAGAGAGTGTTTACTATGACCAGTGCATTCTCTGGGTAAAACTCTCTTAGCGTTTGCCCTGTGTCATTTTGTACTCCAAGACCAAACTTGCCTGTTACTCCAGATATCTCTTGACTTCCTTCTTTTGCATTCCAGTCCCCTGAAATGAAAAGGACATCTGTTTTTGGTGTTAGTTTTAGAAGGTCTTGTAGGTCTTCATAGAACCATTCAACTTAAGCTTCTTTGGCATTATTGGTTGGGGCATACTTGGATTACTGTGAAATTGAGTGTTTTGTCTTAGAAATGAACTGAGATCATTTCTGTCATTTCAGACTCTTCTGTTGACTATTAGGGCTACTCCATTTCTTCTAAGGGATTCTTGCCCACAGTAGTAGATATAATGGGCATCTGAATTAAATTCACCCATTCCCATTCATTTTAGTTCACTGATTCCTAAAATGTTGATGTTCACTCTTGCCATCTGCTGCTTGACCACTTCCAATTTACCTTGATTTGTGGACCTAACATTCCAGGTTCCTATGCAATATTGTTCTTTACAGCATGAGACTTTACTTGCACCACCAGACACATCCACAACTGGGCATTGTTTCCACTTTGGTTCGGCCTCTTCATTCATTCTTGAGCTATTTCTGCTCTCTTCTCAAATAGCATATTGGGCACTTACTGACCTGGAGAGTTAATCTTTCAGTGTTGTATGTTTTTGCCTTTTCATAATATTCATGGAGTTCTCAAGGCAATAATACTGTAGTGGTTTGCCATTTCCTCCTCCAGGGGACCACATTTTGTCAGAACTCTCCACCATGACCCGTCCATCTTGTGTGGCCCAGTAGAGTATGGCTCATAGTTGCATTGAGTTGGACATGGCTGTGATCAGTGTGATCAGTTTAGTTTTCTGTGATTGTGGTTTTCATTTTAAGGCTTAGATAACACTGTTTTGGAGCTTCCTTGGTGGCTCAGTGGTAAAGAATCCACCTACAAGAGACATGGGTTCAACCCTTGGTTCAGAAAGATCCCCTGGAGAAAGAAGTGGCAACCCACTCCAGTATTCTTGCTTGGGAAATCCCATTGGTCAGAGGAGCCTGTAGGGCTGCAGTCCATGGGGTCATGAAATAGTCAGACAGGACTTAGTGACTAAACAACAACACTATTTTTTATGCAATTATATTTTGTGTTAGTGGACCATAATGTCCCATAAGAGTCAGGAGTGGGGTCTGTTGAATGAAGTAGACTTTCCTATTCAGTCATCCTGAGATGAGGCGGCTTCTGGGGTAAGAAAACATTTCTGGGAGACAGACTAAACCAAAAAGGGAAAGAAATGCTTTCCTTTTCTGTACCAGATACAGATGGATCCTCAAATAACTAAAGTATTAAGATGCTCAGTGGAATTGTGGTGGTTGTAAATGTGGGCAAGGCAAGGAATGGATGAGGGTGGTGAGTGGCTGCCAGCACAGGGAGGCAGGCCTTGTGGAGCGACCCTGGGCAGCCCCTGGAAGTGTCAACATCAATTACTGTATGTTGTATTATACTTGCTCTCCAAGATCACCCAACCTTTGATGAAGGTTTGTGCAAATTTGGCAGTACGGTCTCAGCTGCAGAGGGCTGAAGGAGAGGATTAATGTAGCGGGGGCCATGCCTTGCCCTCTGAATGCTGGGTGGTATGAAGGGGGAAGCGCAGTGGAGAGCACAAGGGAGTTCATCTTGGCACAGGGGGTGGGGGAGGGGATAATAGATCAGAAGGACTTAGAGAATCAGTTCCTATAGAAAACAGCATTTGGGGAAATTTTAAAAAACAACTAGATTTACTCTTCGATTGTTGTCCCCAAGTCTCCTCAAAGTGGGTCTGCTGAGAATTTTGTGGATGTCTTTCAGTTCAGTTCAGTCGCTCAGTCATGTCTGACTCTTTGCGACCCCATGAACCGCAGCACGCCAGGCCTCCCTGTCCATCACCATCTCCCAGAGTTCACTCAGACTCATGTCCATCGAGTCCGTGATGCCATCCAGCCATCTCATCCTCGGTCGTCCCCTTCTCCTCCTGCCCCCAATCCCTCCCAGCATCAGAGTCTTTTCCAATGAGTCAACTCTTCTCATGAGGTGGCCAAAGTACTGGAGCTTCAGCTTTAGCATCATTCCTTCCAAAGAAATCCCAGGGTTGATCTTCAGAATGGACTGGTTGGATCTCCTTGCAGTCCAAGGGACTCTCAAGAGTCTTCCAACACCACAGTTCAAAAGCATCAACTCTTCGGTGCTCAGCCTTCTTCACCATCCAACTCTCACTTTGGTCACATGCAATTACATCTGTTTCTTCTGCATGGTGATATGGGCATCATATTACCCAAGGGATCCCCTTGATAACAGACTAGCTGAAAGTGACTTCTCCCTCTCTCTTGAGTAACCAAATAGTATCCAAACACTGCTTCATCTCCTAACTATCTGGCAGGAAGAAACAAATTTATTGATTATAGTGCTGGTTCACTGTGAAGACTCAAGTTAAGGATTTGTTCATTTAAACTTGGTGTGATGAAGCAAGTCAGAAAGAGAAAAATGATGTTGTATATTAATGCATATATATAGAATCTAGAAAAATGGTACTGATGAACCTATGTGCAGGGCAGGAATAGAGACATGGACATAGAGAAAAGACTTGTGGACACAGCAGGGGAAGGAGAGGGTGGGATAAACTGAGAAAGAAACACTGGCATATATATATACTACCATGTGTAAAATAGCTAGCTAGAGGGAAGCTGCTATGTAACACAGGGAGCCCAGCCTGGTGTTCTGTGATGACCTGGAGGGCTGGGATGGGGTGAGAAGGAGGATCAGGAGGGAGGGAATACACATATGTTATCATATATATATATATATGGTTATAACTGATTTGCATCGTTGTACAGCAAAAACCAGGATAACACTGTAAAGCAGTTATCCTCCAATTAAAATAGAAACAAAAATATAAACTCAGAACAATATGTTTATATTAGTCATTAGGGCCTAGGAGCAACTATTAAGGAATTTGAATTTTCAGACTTCTACTTGAATTTCTCCTTGACCTTGGCATTTGAAAACATAATTCATAAATCTGAATTCTTTACTGCTATTTCAACATCAGCTTATTAGACTTTGCCTTTTAATACAAACCTGTTAGAGTGAACCAGTGAGTGTTAAATTCTAATTCTCCACATCAGTTTCTAGAGCTCCTTTCTCCATGCCCCTCGACACAAACCCTACACATAGATTATTGAAATACACTGAAATTTGAATATTAAATGAGACAGTGTTTCTGAAAAATTAGTACTTGGAGTACTTTTCTGAAAAAAGTTCTTATACACTGATACTCAAAAGCTCTTGACCTTCAGGGAACAGGAGACACAGCCCTTTGGCCTAATTCAGTTGAGTCCCAGAGCTGATATTATTTATGGAAACATAAGCAGTTGGTTGGATGAATGCCCAGGGGCCTTGGCATTGTAGGTATTTAAATAAATCAAATGATCCAGAAAACTGGTATTATGTGAGACCTCCTCTTGAACTGCCACCTCCCCCATACCCACGGGCAAATCCAAAGGGCAAGGAGGACCCTCATCCATTATGAGGGGTGGGGGAGGGGCATAATGAAGGGAGAAAGCCCAGCCAGGCATGCCCAGTGTTTAGTGACATGGAGACCTTGTAATATCAGGATAGGGATAGAAAGAGATCATGTCCTCCAGAAATGAGAAACACCGTTTAGACTGTGACTGGTGCAGATTTGGCTTCTAGAATCCAGGCTATTCCTAGGGCTTCTACTGAAGCTTAACTGAAACATAAACCGCAGGGCCAGGCAGAAGCAAGAAATCACATATTTAATCAGGTTTTAGTTTTCATTATTCCTATCATTTTACTAAACACCTTTATCCTCGTGGCTGGCTTTTCAAAAATCTGGTTATCTTAAAGTGTCAGACGTTTCTCAGAAATTCTCCCCCAGGAAAATTAAATCCTCCTTGAGCATAATAAAGAAATGCAACCCCACCATCTAAACAATCAGAATAAAGACAAAAAGGTCTAATCGAATATTGACCAAATAAAGCTACCTTGTTTATTCCTTGCTTTAATATTCTTTCTCGAAGCAAATCTTATCAATCTTGCTTCTCTCCTCTCAGACAGACCAGTGAGATCATCAGGAAATTGGAAAAGCTGCACTTAAGATGTTTAGGTCATAAGTCTCCCAAAGCGGAACCACATATGTCTCCTGATTGAGTGTAGATACTTGAAGGACTGATGACTGTTACATCAATTATCACACCAGCGACATCGGCAAACATGCCGAGAGTTACAGCTCGAATGCATTCAAGATGGACTTCACCTCCGTGAGATTTAATTAAATGCTATGTATATAAACAAATCTTGAACATTCTAATTCCCTATCCCAGTTAAAGTAGCCCTGGGCTGGCAGCCTCTTACTCTGTGGCATGGCTAGGTGTTGATCGGTGAAAACTCAGAACAGCTAATGAGAAGGTCAGACCCGCAGGAAAAGCAGGCATTTTGGACTGTCACCTCTATCGCCTTCACTGTGTCCCTGTGGGTTGTATCCTTTTATAAACACAGCTCCTACTGTCCAGAACATGGGAACATAAAATGTTTCCCACCTCTCTACAAAATTTTAAGCCACTAAAAATGTAATAGCTAGCCAGTGACAGTCTCATTAATTGAAATTCAAATACTGATGGAATAGATTCAATGTTGAGAAAGGTTAGGATATGGAAGGGAGAAGAGCGATCATGAGAGTTAGATGCCTTTATGTTATTAATACCACATTTAGCTTTAAAAGACCCTCAAAGGTGTGTCCTGGTTGATTATTTGGGGTCCTGATCAGTTATAGTACCTAGCCTGCCCATCATGACTTAGAAGGGAGCTGCCCTGCCTGGCTGCCTCACAGAGGGGAGAGTCAGAAAGCCCTGTTCTCCTTCCCCACTGTTGGACCATATTCCGTGGGCCAGGGGGAGGACAAGGGCCCCAGAGTGCAAATGACATCCAAAGCAAGGAAGTGCTGAGCTGCTCAGATGGTGCAGCAGGAGCAAATGCATAAAGGTCACGAGGCAGAGAGGTGACAGAAGCCCAGAGAGCCAGAGTCAGGAAGGGTTCGAATGCCTGAATAAGCAACAGCTTGAGTCTGGAGCGAACTCCGGAAGATAGTGAAGGACAGGGAAACCTGGCGTGCTGCATCCATGGGGTCGCAAAGAGTAGGGCATGACTTAACAACTAAACAGCACAACAGAGACAGGGTCAGGGAGCCAGTTCTTAGGAGAGAGGATAAAATGAGAAGACATCAAAAAGAGGCATAACTGGAAAGTCACGTAAAGGCCATGCAGTGCCCGGAAGACCCAGGCTCCTTTGCGCTATAAGGTCTTGAATTCCAGTGCACCTGTAGTTCCAGCCATGCATGTGTGCTCAGTCGTGTCCGCCTCTTTGTGACCCCATGGTCTGTAGGCTGCCAGGCTCCTCTGTCTGTGGGATTCTCCAGGCAAGAATACTGGAGTGGGCTCCGTTTCCTCCTCCAGGGGTTCTTCCCAACCCAGGGATTGAACCTGAGTTTCCTTTATTGCTGGCAGATTGTAAGGAATCTTACAATCTTACTGAGCCACCCGGGAAACCCAGTCTTAGAACAGGCCAAGTCAGGTTCTATTCTGCCCAGCAGGCCTGCTTCCCGCCCTGCTTTATAGCTGACTTTCTCCCCACTCCCAGCCCATGTATAAAAACTAAGGCAGATTAGCCAGGCTGATGCTTTTCTGGTGGGCATATTAAAGTCTCCTTACGTGAAAAGCATCAAGGGCAGTGTAGGAAGACTGTGATGAATTTACTTTTAACTGTCAAGTGCAATAGAACTGTTATCTACCAGCATCTTGAGATGCAGGGGAAAAAAAATAGAATAATTAAACCCAGCCTTTCAAATAAGCATTGTTGCAAAGGTTATAGAATACTGCAGTGTTGCCAAACTTAGTGAAATCAATCTTCATTTTATTGCAGTGTCTGTCATGCAGAGATGGTTGAAACCAGCAAAATGAAAAGCATTAATAATTGGTATTAATAGTTTATATAAATTAATTTGCTTATTTGCCTAAAAGAAAATTAGCCAAACAATCCATTAAATGGAGCTCTGCACTTTAATGTAAAGGATATACTACCTATTGTGTTTTTTTAAAATAGGCATTTGAAATTTGAGGAAACCTAACCAATTAATGAAAAATAAATGAGAATCTGTTTGCCAATAAAATGAAGTCAATTCTGTGGGTGCAGAAGGGTCACCTTAATGACTTCAAAATATTAACAGTAACACGTAGAATATTACTGATTGACATGACATAAAGTGAAGATGATATAAGTTCATAATTGTTTGCAGTACTTACTGACTGCCAATACCTGATTCATTACTTGATTCTTCTGCAGTATCAATAAATAATAAACACAAATGAGACATTAAATGCTGGTGAGGTTAAGTACTTTTTGAAAAACATTTCATGGGTTCATTTCAACAGGTTTTCCTCGTTGGGTGAAGCCTGGATTTATCTGCTATTGGCCCAATTACAGGAATTAATGTTGGGTATGGTGGGAGGGGCAGGAATTTAGGATTCCCTGTACCCAGTTTTTGTTTATAATCATCTCTTGTCACATTCAGCTCTTTCGGGGCTAAGTTACAAACTTTGAAGACTATTAAGATCTAAGCCTCTTTCTCCATTCTTCCTCCCTTCTTGCCTGTTCATTTTTAGTAAGGATCCCACCAGAGCTTGGTGTCTAACTGCTTCCTACAAAGGATATGTGCATGTATGTATGCTCAGTCGTGTCCAACTCTTTGTGACTCCATGGATGCCAGGCTCCTCTCTCCATGGAATTTTCCAGGCAAGAATACTAAGAGTGGGTTGCATTTCCTTCAAGGGATCTTCCCAACCCAGAGATCTTCCCAACCCAGGGATCAAACCCAGGTCACTTGCGTCTCCTATATTGGCAGGCAGATTACCACTGTGCCACCCAGGAAGCCCACAAAGAAACATCAAAAGTTGGCTACAATTTCAGAGCTTAGAAATTTTAGCCAACTTTTGATGTAAAAAAAAGGCATTTTTTAGTCATATGAGGCAAAACTGGTTGGTAAGAATCTGAGTCTCAAATGGGATAATAGACTGCTAAGCCATACCCTCTTGCCGTTTTACAAATAATTCGCCTTCATACCTATTGATCTGCCCAATGTCATCCACCCACCCCCCATCCAAGATAACCACAGGAAATAAGAGTCATCCTCATTCAACCACCTGGTCCTGAGTGTCTTTAGGAAGTGAGGGCTTAAGTCATTCAAACCCTGGTTGCTTCTAAAGCTAAACTCTCAGAACTCAGCTGTAATGGCTGAAGTTCCCCAAGGGCAACCTGTAAGGCCAGGCTTGTCCCCTGCTTCCTTTAAGATACCACTGAACCCCACCTGATTCCAAGAGTAAGCAGTGCAAAGCCCCTCTGTACATGTGGTTTTCCTACTCATTTCTGCAAATCTGCGATTACATTTCCCCTAAGGCACTGCAGGCTTCTCCAAGTAAAAGAAATTAAATGCTTATTAGGATTCTGCACGTGCTCCCTGAGAACTGCACCCTACATACCACACTGCTGTCCTTGCCTCGTTAGCACAGACAGTTACCCATGGCTGACAAGGGACATCAAACCATTTCAAGTAATTGTATTTTCAGAGCAGTTTGTAGGTAATGAAATGGGAAGATTTGGCCTTGCCTAGTTTAAGATGTAGATAAGATCTAGCAGTCTTGATTTTTAAAAAAATAATCAAGAAAGTATTGCCTCAAACTGTTTCACTGTCTTATCCTAACCATGAACTCTAAGCTTTTACCATGTCATTTGTTTGCAATATGTGCTTCATTATCTTATTTAATCATGGATTATCTTTCCACTTAATTAAACTCATTTCACTTTGAAACTTTGCATTAAAAAGAAAAACACAGATGTCATGTAGAATTATTTCACTAATCTATTTTATCAGTCAAATAATTGCTCCCTGCCTCCAGGTAGTTACAGATGACACATTTGTGCAACTATGATCAAAATCTTTCTCTTGTCTTTTTTCAAATTCCACAATTTTTAAGGCCAGGTAAGTATAAAGAGTCATAACCTGAATACAGCTGAGAAAACATCTTCCAAAATCAATTTTGGATATTTGGATTTCTGATCTTTTACAAAAAAAAGATCCATCAAAAGAAATAGATTAGGGGAAATACTACTGTTCCCTTACTTTCAACTTAGTTATATGATCATCTTTTTTAATTTAATTTTTATTTTATATTAAGTTATAGTTGAAACTAACTCGTCAGGTATTAAGTTTCAGGTGTACAGCAAGGTGATTCAGTTATAATGATACATATACATATATCCATTCTTTCTCCAATTTTTTTCCCATATAGCTTAATACGGAATATTGAGTAGAATTCCTTGTGTTTTACAGTAGTTTCTTGCTGGTTATCTATTTTACACATAGTAATATGTATATGTTAATCCCAGTCTTCTAATTTATCCCCTACACTTTCCCTTTTAGTAACCATGTTTTCAAAATCTGTGAGTCTATTTCTGTTTTGTTAATAAATTCCTTTGTATAATCTTTTTAGATTCTGCCTATAAGTGATAGCATCTATTTGTCTTTCTCTGTCTGATTTCACTTAGTATGATGAGCTCTAGGTCCATCCATGTTGCTACAGATGGCATTATTTTGTTCCTTTTTATGGCTGAGTAGTATTCCATTGCGTGTATATATACCATATCTTTATTTATTCCCCTGTCAGTGGAGATTTAGGTTGCTTCAGTGTCTTGGCATTGTTAATGATGTTGCAATGAATGTTGAGATGAATGTATCTTTTTGAATTATGGTTTTCTTCAGATATATGCCCAGGAGTGGGATTGAGGGATCACGTTTTCTCTTTTTTTCATTTTTTAAGAAACTCCCATATTGTTCTCCACAGTGGCTACACCAATTTACATTCTCACCAAGAGTGTAGGAGATTCCCTTTTCTCCACACCTATTCTAGCATTTATTGTCTGTAGACTTTTTGATGATGCCATTCTGACTGGTGTGAGGTGAGACCTCATTTTAGTTATGATTTGAATGTCTCTAAAAGAGGAGAGTGAAAAAGTTGGCTTAAAGCTCAACATTCAGAAAACGAAGATCATGGCATCTGGTCTCATCACTTCATGGGAAATAGATGGGGAAACAGTGTCAGACTTTATCTTTTTGGGCTCCAAAATCACTGCAGATGGTGACTGCAGCCATGAAATTAAAAGACGCTTAACTCCTTGGAAGAAAAGTTATGACCAACCTAGATAGCATTTTGAAAAGCAGAGACATTATTTTGCCAACAAAGGTCCGTCTAGTCAAGGCTATGGTTTAACCAGTAGTCATGTATGGATGTGAGAGTTGGACTGTGAAGAAAGCTGAGCGCCGAAGAATTGATGCTTTTGAACTGTGGTGTTGGAGAAGACTCTTGAGAGTCCCTGGACAGCAAGGAGATCCAACCAGTCCATTCTGAAGGAGATCAGCCCTGGGTGTTTTTGGAAGGAATGATGCTAAAGCTGAAACTCCAGTACTTTGGCCACCTCATGCGAAGAGTTGACTCATTGGAAAAGACTCTGATGCTGGGAGGGGTTGGGGGCAGGAGGAGAAGGGGACGACAGAGGATGAGATGGCTGCATGGCATCACCGACTTGATGGACATGAGTCTGAGTGAACTCCGGGAGTTGGTGATGGACAGGGAGGCCTGGCGTGCTGTGATTCATAGGGTCGCAAAGATTTGGACACGACTGAGCAACTGAACTGAATAATTAGTTGTGTTGAGCAGCTTTTCGTGTGTTTACTGGCCATCTGTATGTCTTCTTTGGAGAAATGTCTATTTAGATCTTTGGCCCATTTTTTGATTGAGTGGTTTGTTATTTTGCTTTTAAGCTTCATGAGCTGTTTGAATATTTTGGAGATTAATACTGTGTCAGTTGCAAATTAATCCCTTGTTGGTCGCATCATTTGCAAATATTTTCTCCCATTCTGTGGGTTGTCTTTTCATTTTGTTTATGATTTACTTTGCTGTGCAAAACATTTTAAGTTTAATTAGGTCCCATTTGTTTACTTTTGTTTATTACTCTAGGAGGTGGATCCGGAAAGATATTACTGCAATTTATGTCAAATAGTGTTTTGCCTAAGTTTTCTTCTAAGAGTTTTTTGTGTGTGGTGTCAGAGAATATTCTTTTTTTTAGGTAAGAATTGGATTTATTTAGAGAGAAACACATTCCATAGACAGAGTGTGGGCCATCTCAGACAGTGAGGGGCTGAGAATATTCTTTTTATTTTTTTATTAAATTTATTTATTTTTAAATGAAACAAAGATTAATATTTTTAATGATAAAAGGTACAATTCAAAAAGAAGATAGACATCATAAGCCAATAAACACCTAACAACAAAGAAACAAAGATACATAGAGCAAAAATCAGAAGAAATATAAGGGAAAAGAAAAATATATATAATCGTAGTGAGACATACTAACATTTCTCTGAGAATATTTTATCAAGTGTAGAGGAAATAAGAATAGGAGCATCTTGACTGATGTCATTAATAATTTAAATAGATTAGATTTCTATTTATATAAATTTATATTAATCTTATATCCTACACAAATATATTTAAAATTTTGTATCTGATACATCATTATTAGATTTCCTTAGGATATTTTAAAAAACTGGCAAAAAAATAAGCATTAATTTCAAAAAGTAAAATTGTCTTTTTTTGTGTGATACAGTAGGCTGAGAATATCCTAATTTCAATTTTTACATGTAGCTATCCAGTTTTCCCAGCACCACTTATTGAAGAGACTGTCTTTTCAACATTCTGTAGTCCTTTTAATGTATTGTTAGATTTGGTTTGCTAGTATTTTGTTGAAGATTTCTCTATGTTCATCCGTGATATTGATTTGTAGTTTTCTTTTTTTGTGTGATATCTTTGATTTTGATATTGGGGTGATGGTAGCCTTATACAATGAATTTGGGAGTGTTCCTTCCTATGCAATTTTTGTGAAGAGTTTAGAAGGATGGGTGTTAACTTTTCTCTAAATGTTTGATGGAATTTGCCTGTGAAGCCATCTGATCCTGGACTTTTGTCTGTTGGCGGCTTTAAATCAGTTTCAGTTTCAGTACTAATGATTGGTCTCAATATTTTCTATTTCTTCCTGGTTCAGTCTTGAGATTGTACCCTTCTAAGAATTTGTCCATTTGTTCTTACTGTCATGTAGTTTCTTGTAGTAGTCTCTTACGATGCTTTGTATTTCTGTCGTGTTCATTGTAACTCCTCGTTTTTCATTTCTAATTTTATTGATTTGAGCCCTTTCCCTTTTTTTCTTGATGAGTCTGGCTAAATGTGTATCAGTTTTATCTTTTCAAAGAACCAGCTTTTAGTCTCACTGTTTTTTTTTTTCCCCCTGTTATTTTCTTTGTCTCTATCTCATTTATTTTAGCTCTGATCTTTATGATTTCTTTTCTTCTACTGATTTTGGGTTTTGTTTGTTCTTGCTGTAGTTGCTTTAGGTGTAAAGTTAAGTTGTTTATTTGAGATATTTCTTGTTTCCTCAGGTAAGACTGTATTGCTACAAACATCCCTCTTAGAAGTGTTTTTGCTGTGTCCCATAAGTTTTGGACCGCTGTTTTCATTTTCATTTGTCTCTACATGTTTTATTTCCTCTTTGGTTTCTTCAGCAATCCGTTGGTTCTCTGGTAACATATTCTTTAGCCTCCATCTGTTTGTGTTTTTTATGGTTTTTTCTCTTGTAGTTGATTTCTATCAGACAGTGTTGTGGTCTGAAAAGATGCTTGATATGATTTTCTTAAATTTACTGTTTGCTTTGTGGCCCAGCATATGATTTATCCTGGAGAATGTTCCATGTGCACTTGAGAAGAATGTGTATTTTGCTGCTTTTGGATGGAATGTGCACACTCTCTCACTCTGTCTCTGTCTTATACACAGACACACACACACACACACACACACACATATATCAGTTTAAGTCCATTTGGTCTGATATGTCATTTAAGGCCTGTGTTTTCTTACTGATTTTCTGGTTGGATGATTTGTCCATTGATATAAGTGGGGTGACAAAGTCTCCCACTATAATTGTGTTACTGCTAGTATCTCCTGTTATGGCTATTAGTGTTTTCCTTATGTATTGAAGTGCTCCTATGTTGGGTACACATATTTACAATTGTTATGTTTTCTTCTTGGTTTGATCCCTCGATCATGATGTAACATCTTTCTTTGTCTCTTATAACAGTCTTTGTTAAAGTCTGTCTGATATGAGTACTGCTACTCCAGCTTTCTTTTGATTTCCATTTGCATGAAATACTTTTTTCTATCCTCTCAGTTTTAGTCTGTATGTGTTTATAGATCTGAAGTGGGTCTCTTGCACACAGCAAATATATGTCTTGTTTTTGTATTTTCCCAGCCAGTCTGTATCTTTTGGTTGGAGCACTGAATCTAGTTACATTTAAGATAATTATCAATATGTAGTTCTTACTGCCATTTTGTTAATTGTTAGGATTTGTTTTTGTAGGTCCTTTTCCTTCACTTCCTTTTTTGCTCTCTTGTGATCTTCAGAATTGTGTTTGGATTGCTTTTTCTTTCTTGTGAGGGTATCTATTATTGATTTTGATTAGGAGTTACCATGAAGTTTTGATATAGAAATATATATTTATATATAGAATGTTAGTTTCTTAATTTCAAATGCGTTTCTAATATTCTGCATGTGTACTCTTCTCATGATTGCTAATTTTGGCATCATATTTGTGTGTCATTTCCTACCTTTACTGTATGTTTGCCTTTACTGGTGAGCCTTTCCCATTTGTAATTTTCTTATTTCTAGTTGTGGCCTTTTCTTTTCCACCTAGAGAAGTTCCTTAGCATTTGTTTCAAAGATGATCTGGTGGTGCTGAATTCTCTTAGCTCTTGCATATCTGTAAAATGTCTGATTTCTCTGTCAAATATGAACAAGAGCTTTGCTGGGTTGAGTATTTTTGGCTGTAGATTTTTCCCTTTCATCACTCTAATTATATTAATATTATGCTACTTCCTTCTGGCCTACAGAGTTCCTGATGAAAAAATAGCTAATAACCATATGGGGATTTCCTTGTATGTTTCTTGTTGCTTTTAATATTTTCTTTTTTAAAAAATTTTTGTCAATTTGATTACTATGTGTCTTGGTATCCTTCTGCTTGGGTTTATACTGTGTAGGATCTCTGTGCTTCCTGGACTTGAGTGTTTGTTTTCTCATGTTAGGGAAGATTCAGCCATTTCTTCAAGTGTTTCCTCAGGTTCTTTGTCTCTCTCTCTTCTTCTGGGAGGCCCTATAATGCTAATGTTGGCACATTTAACATTGTCCCAGAGGTCTATTAAACTGTCCTCTTTTCATTCTTTCTTTCTTCTGTTCTGCAGCAGTGATTTCCAGCTATCTATTTTCCAGTTCACTTATTCTTTTTTCTGCCTCATTTTCCTGCCATTGACTCCTTATAGTCTATTTTTCCATTTCAGTTACTATATTGTTCATCTATTTGTTCTTTAACACTTCTAGCTCTTTGGTAAACATATATTCTATCTTCTTTGCCTGTGCCTCCATTCTGAGCTCTTGGATCACCTTTACTATAATTTCTTTAAATTCTTTTTCAGTCAGATTGCCTATCTCCACTTCACTTAGTTGTTTTTCTGAGGTTTTATCTTGTTCCTTCGTCTGGAACATATCTCTGCTGTCTCATTTTGTCTAACTTTCTTTATTTGTGATTTCCATTTCTTAAGCTGCAGGTTTGTAGTTCCTCTTGTCTCTGGTGGAAGAGGTTGATCCAGGGTTTTGTGCAGGGATCCTGTTAAGGAGTGGTGTCTGCCCACTGTGGGTAGAGCTGGCTCTTGTCCCTCAGTTGGGCAGGGCTGCAACAAGGGGTGTGCTTAGAAGTGGCTGCATACTCAGGACAACTTTAAGCAGCCTGTTTGCTGATGGGTTGGGCTGTGTTCTCACCCTTCTTGTTGTTTGGCTTGAGGTATTCTAGCACTGGAGCCTACAAGCTGTTGGGTGGGCTCAAGTCTCAGTGCCAAAATGGTGACCTTCAGGAGAGTTCACACCAATGGAGTATTCACTGGCGCCTCTGCCTCTGGTGTCCTTGCCCCCATAGTGAGCCATAGGCAAGCCCTGTTTACCCAGGAAACCCTCTAAGACCCACAGACAGGTCTGATGCTCTGGATCCTAGTGCACATGAAACTTTGTGTGCACCCTCCAACAATGGAATCTGTTTTCCCCTGAGGAGTCCTGTGGAATTCCTGCACTCAAGCCCTTCTGGTCTTGAAGGCCACATGCTCCAGGGCCTCCTCTTCCCAATGCCAGAATCCCTATGCTGGGGAGCCTGATCTGGGTTTCAGAACTCCTACTCCTGTTAGAGAACTTCTGTGATATTACTATTTTCCAGTCTGTGGGTGGCTCACCTGGTAAGTATGGGATTTGACTATACAGTAAAAATGCCTCTCCTACCATCTCTTTTTGTCTCCTCCTTTGGATGTAGAGTATCTTTTTCTGGTAGATTCTAGTCTTTTTTGTCAATGGTTGATAAGCAATTCGTTGTGATTTTGGTGTTTTTGTGAGAGGAGGTGAGTTAAAGTCATTCTACTCTGGCATCTTGTCTCCTCCTTTCATGTGAGCAAGTGGCCAAGGTGCAAGTTAAGGCCTCATGGTGGATGGATAACAACCTCCCCCAGGGTTGACACATGGGCAGAGCTTTGTGACCAGTGGGAAGTGGCACAGGATAAAAGATGCTTAGGCAACTCTGTGGCAAGGGTTGCAAGCTTCCTCGCCCTCTCTGAACTGCCATGTGTTCACCACTCAGAAGCTTCTATCTTCATTTTTTTTATTGTTGGATGAGATACCAAAAGACTTTCCTTAAGAATATGTCCATATCTCTGATAAAAAGACATCTTCAGTCCATTAAGAAATTCTGGTCTAAATGCATTAGTTGAAATAAAGATAAGTGGTTAGTCTTCAGGACCCATTTCTGACTCAAGGTTAATTTCATAATAAATCTAAAAATATTTAAACTAACAAGTGACTACTTCAGTGACTACCTTCAAAGGGCATATGGAAAGAGAGGAAAACACAATCTTTAGAAAACAATGTGTTCCAGATTGGTTTACAGTTGGGTATTAAGGAGTAGCAGGCCCTTCGGACCTAGAGGAAAATGCCATGAGTGGGATCAAAATTAGTTCAGGATACTGATAGGCAACAATTTGAGAACATAATTTTTTTTAAGTATTTTGCCCTTTTTGTAAGGGCAAAAATCTCAGTTTTCTGCCTCTACTCACCCGAGGATAATGGACGCAAGGATGTCATTTATACAAGCACAGGATGGAGCCCAAGCTCTTAGAGAAATGAGTGTTTCTGAAGGAGTCAAGGTTCATGCACTTGGCATGTGTTAACCAACCACCTGATTTTAGGGGTCAGTTCCTTACCCATCCGCTGAGTTCTGCAGCTCCCCCTCCCCCCACCGCCCATACTTCTCTATATTTGCAAAGTGGTGTTGATTTAAACAGAGTGTGTTCTATGGAATTCATATGCTTGAGAAAGAAAAGTTTCTCTTGTAGAATATTTTGGGAAGTGTTGAATACTGTCTCTACTCCTTGCAAATTTACAACATACATTAATCAAAAGAGAACATGGTGGAAAGTGCAGAAGACAGGGGTGCCTCTCTGTCTGGGTCTGCTACCAACTAACCGTGCGGTCAGGACAAGTCTGTACAGTTCCAGAGGGCTCGGCTGGCTTATCTCTAACCAGAACATTTTCTCAGCCAGCTTGACAACTGCCTCCCGACATGGCTTCCGACTGTGGGAATCTGGAGCAGACCTTTCTGGCTGCCCTCCCAGATCCATTTTTTCCTTCCTTCTCTTTAATTCCTATTTTGCTCATCTATCTACCTCCTGTCATGCATCACACATGCCTTAGGGGACACTGAGCTCTGTTTAGCTGTACTGAGTCAAGAGCAACCACATCTTGCCTGGGTGCAATTTGCTGGGGGCCTGGGTAAAGATCTTCACTTCCTGGTCAGTATCCAGTAGCATCTCTCTATCTGTTCTCTGGACACCGGCTGGGATGTCTGGGAGAGCTGTGACCATCTCCTTACCAGAGACACTGGAGAGATGGAGCCAAAAAAACAGCAGCGAATGGACCACTGATTTAAGTCCACCCCGACTCCCACTCTCCCTCTGGACTTCTGGTTGTATGAGCCAACAAATGTATGCCAATTTCATTGGGCCTCTCTGTTATTTGTAGTTGAAGTCATCCTGATGGATACATCACTCTCTAAAAAGTACTACTGTCTTTGGGGACCCTCAACAACCTAGATAGGGTCTGTCTCCAGGACCTGTTTGACCCCTGTTCCTTATCCTCCTTTAAAGAATATTTGAATTGTGTTGGTTTTTCTTCTCTGCTTAGCCCCTGTGAACAAGTTCACCTTGCCCTTGGCTTTGTATTGCTTTTACTATACTTGCTCAGCCATGACTCATAGGGAGTCCTGTTAGTGGTCAGAACCCTGGACATCCTGCTTGGCTCAAAGAAGACCTGGTTTTCTGGAGCTCCCAATTGTCTAGGCCTCCCCAGGAACTAGCTAAGTAATGCTCAAAATTCTCCAAGCCAGGCTTCAACAGTACATGAACCATGAACTTCCAGATGTTCAAGCTGGATTTAGAAAACCAAGAAGAACCAGAGATCAAATTGCCAACATCTGTTGGATCATTTAAAAAGCAAGAGAGTTCCAGAAAAACATCTGCTTTATTGACTATGCCACAGCCTTTGACTGTGTGGATCACAACAAACCGTGGAAAATTCTTCAAGAGGTGGAAATACCAGACCAGCTGACCTGCCTCCTAGAAATCTGTATGCAGGTCAAGAAGCAACAGTTAGAACTGGTCATGGAACAACAGACTGGTTCCAAATAGGAAAAGGAGTACGTCAAGGCTATATATTGTCACCCTCCTTATTTAACTTATATGCAGAGTACATCATGAGACATGCTGAGCTGGAAGAAGCACAAGCTGGAATCAAGATTGCTGGGAGAAAAATCAATAACCTCAGATATGCAGATGACACCACCCTTCTGTCAGAAAGTGAAGAACTAAAAAGCCTCTTGATGAAAATGAAAGAGGAGAGTGAAAAAGTTGGCTTAAAGCTCAACATTCAGAAAACGAAGATCATGGCATCTGGTCCCATCACTTCATGGCAAATAGATGGGGAAACAATGGAAACAGTGACAGACTTTATTTTGGGGGGCTCCAAAATCACAGAAGATGGTGACTGCAGCCATGAAATTAAAAAGATGCTTGCTCCTTGGAAGAAAAGCTATGACCAACCTAGATAGCATATTAAAAAGCAGAGACATTACTTTGCCAACAAAGGTCTGTCTAGTAAAAGCTATGGTTTTTCCAGTAGTCATGAATGGATGTGAGAGTTGGACTATAAAGAAAGCTGAGTGCTGAAGAATTGATGCTTTTGAACTGTGGTGCTGGACTCCTGAGAGTCTCTAGGACTGCAGGGAGATCCAACCAGTTAATCCTAAAGGAAATCATTTGAAGGACTGATGCTAAAGCTGAAACTCCAATACTTTGGCCACCTGATGTGAAGAGTCGACTCATTGGAAAAGATCCTGATGCTGGGAAAGATAGAAGGCAGGAGGAGAAGGGGACGACAGAGGATGAGATGGTTGGATGGCATCACTGACACAATGGACATGGGTTTGAGTTGGCTCCGGGACTTGGTGATGGACACGGAAGCCTGCATGCTGCAGTCCATGGGGTCACAAAAAGTTGGATACAACTGAGCAACTGAACTGAACCCAGGACCATCCACATAGGGCAGCTCTGCCAAGCCAGAGTGTCTTCCAGCTTATCCTAGCCCTTTCCCTGGGACCAATTTTCATAGACCAAAAAAGTGCAGAAATGGAGGTTTAGGAGTTATGTGGTAGATGCTCTTACTTGAGCCTCTACAGCCTTTACTGAGGCGTTGCATTATTGTTTCTAAAGATGATGCCCTAAGGACTCCCAGTACCAGAATCACGACCAGGTAGATGCTTGTTCAAACTGCAGATTCCCAGACTCCTTGAATAGTATTCCTGGGATCACGCATGAAAGCCATATTTTTCACAGCCTACACTCCGAGTTGCTCACATCCTGGATTACCCCCCCAGGTAGTTCAGCTTCTAGCCTCAGCCTCTAATAGAAGAGGCCAAGGCAATGAGGGAAGAAAGCAGGGAACGAAGTAGAACTATGAAGGCCAAAGGAGAAGTGGGAGGTGTGTGATACCAGGGAGATGCTAGACTGTTTTCAGGTGCACAGCCGAGGAGCTACGCCTAAAGGCAGACTCAAATTACATGACGACAGCCATTTGTTCTCCAGTTTGTACAGCTGTCACCTTCATGCATCCACTACTCACCTCTGTCCTCTGGCGTGCTTCGCCTGCCTCCTCCCCACCCACAACACACACACACATCCAGAATCACAGTGAAACCCTCCACAAATCAGAGTCGGTGACAGACAGGTGAAAAATAAAATGCACAAGATTCAAAGGTCAGAGCAGAATTTTATAAGATGGCAATTGACACATCACAAAAATTGTGCGTAAGGGTAATTTCTCAGTTGTGAAATATTTCCCAATTCCACACCACACCTCACTTTCCAAGTCCATGCTGGTTCATGCTGCTCATTTCATGCTTTGCATAGCTTTTAAGTCCTCTCCCAGTGAGAAAGAGAAACCAACCCCCTCTTTCTCTTTTCTTATGAGATGTGTTTTACACAGCGCATGACACAGCAGAATGCAGACTGTACAGAAGACAATGTCTGTAATTTCTGGCTGCTAACCTCAGTCAGGTTTGGATTTAGGGAGAGTTTAGACTCAGCAGGGAAAAGATGTGTTCTGTATGACTTTTTTTTCTTTTCAGAAAGTGAATGATGGACAGGAACTCAAGATTTATTCTAGCATGTAGTATTCAAAATGGAACTTTGACAGGTCATTCCCTCACACTTTCCTCGTATTCATAGCTAATCCCCCTGTCTTTTTTATAAGAACAAATCCACATATTCTCCTTTCCTGCCTCCACTACCCCACTTCTCACGGGACATTTTGACAAGGTACTTTTCATCTTCTTGCTCATTAGAGGGCAAATGAAATTAATCTGAGGTCTGGATCACTTGGCCATTCTAGCTCACTATGTAATGGACTGAAAAAATCCATGCAAATGGACTCTGATTAGATTCTTGGGTTCTAGTTTTAAAACAGTTACATTGGAGACACCACATACAGTCCATTTATAATGCATAGGGATTTCAAGGTCAAGTGGTAAAGGTTTAGGACTTCTGTTCACTAACGGCACTCCCATCTCTTATTCTCTAGTTTAGTGGCTCCAAAAGTGGCTGTGTATCAGGACCACGTGAGGAGTTTACTAAAAATACAGATTTTCTGATTCAACTCTAACAAAAAGAATATGACTTTCTGGATTTGGGGCCTGTGAGTCCAGTTTTCTTCTTTAAATATAAACTCCCTGAGTAATTTTCATGCCCCCACCAAGGACCCATTTAGGAAGCACTTCTCTGATCCAGTGGTTCTTAAGCTAGTGTGTGCGTCAGAAGCACCTGGAAACCTTATTAAAACCCAGATTGACTTTGCTTATGTTTTCCTTTGTTGTGCAGAAGCTTTTAATTTTAATTAGATCCCATTTGTTTATTTTTGCTTTTATTTCCAGAATTCTGGGAGGTGGATCATAGAGGATCCTGCTGTGGTTTATGTCGGAGAGTGTTTTGCCTATGTTCTCCTCTAAGAGTTTTATAGTTTCTGGTCTTACATTTAGATCTTTAATCCATTTTGAGTTTATCTTTGTGTGCGGTGTTAGAAAGTGATCTAGTTTCATTCTTTTACAAGTGGTTGACCAGTTTTCCCAGCACCACTTGTTAAAGAGATTGTCTTTACTCCATTGTATATTCTTGCCTCCTTTGTCAAAGATAAGGTGTCCATATGTATGTGGATTTATCTCTGGGCTTTCTATTTTGTTCCATTGATCTATATGTCTGTCTTTGTGCCAATATGGAGAACAGTGTGGAGATTCCTTAAAAAATTGCAAATAGAAATGCCTTATGACCCAGCAATCCCACCACTGGGCATACACACAGAGAAAACCAGAATTGAAAGAGACACATGTACCCCAATGTTCATTGCAGCACTGTTTATAATAGCCAGGACATGGAAACAACCTAGATGTCCATCAGTAGATGAATGGATAAGAAAGCTGTGGTACATATACACAATGGAGTATTACTCAGCCATTAAAAAGAATACATTTGAATCAGTTCTGATGAGATGGATGAAACTGGAGCCGATTATACAGAGTGAAGTGAGCCAGAAAGAAAAACACCAATACAGTATACTAACACACATATATGGAATTTAGGAAGATGGCAATGATGACCCTGTATGCAGGACAGCAAAAAAGACACAGATGTGTATAGCGGACTTTTGGACTCAGAGGGAGAGGGAGAGGGTGAGGGTGAGATGATTTGGGAGAATGGCATTGAAACATGTATAATATCATGTAAGAATCGAAATGCCAGTCTATGTCTGATGCAGGATATGACACGCTTGGGGCTGACGCACGGGGATGACCCAGAGAGATGTTGTGGGGAGGGGGGTGGGAGGGGGGTTCATGTTTGGGAACACATGTACACCTGTGGAGGATTCATGTCAATCTATGCCAAAACCAATACAGAATTGTAAAGTAAAAATTAAAAATAAATAAATAAAAACAAAACAAAACAAAAAAAAACCCAGATTGAGCCCTTCGAGTTTCTGATTCAGTGGGTCTGGAATGGAGGCTGAGTATCTGAGTTTCTAACAAATTCCCAGGTGATGCCTCCATTGTTGGTCCAGAGACCACACTGAGAACCACAACTCCAGCCCAGGTTTATTATTCATTAGCACTTATTATGTGACCAAGGACGGGGCTTCTGAAGAGGGAGTAAACCTCTCAGATCAAGGGTAACACACCTAGCGTCACAGTCATCTGGGAGCTTCTTCTTTAACATCTAATTATTAGGATTAGGCATGGGCTCCATCCCATCTCCTGAGTCAGCATCTCCAGGAGGCCCTTAGAATTTGCCTTATTTTGAAGTTGGCCAGAAAATTCTGATTACAAGGACTTGAAAACATTGCTTCAGATGAGCCAGACTTATGAGTTCATGAATAACTTACGCTAAAAAATTATTTGAAATTCCAATTTAATGGGACATCCCATCCTTTTATTTGTAAATCTGGCACCCCTACTCACTTGGCTGTCTTTGCAGTTTGTTTCCTCTGTGTGTTCTCTCTTTGGCTCAGGATAACTCTATTTTAAATGCTCAGAGGAGAGGTGGTTAGGAGGGCAATCTATGAAAACATAGAAGAAGAAGAAGAAAGAAAAAATAAGATGTTTCCTTGGGAAACAAAAAACACAAAGGAAAATTCATTAATCTAGACAGAAGAAAAAGAAGTACTGTCTGCTAATAGTTTTTACCAGACAATTCATCAACTTCACAGACAAAAGAAACTCTGGGGAATAAAAAGACACCCACCAAAGATGCTCTTAAAATGTTCCAACTGAAGTCATATATAATTAATTTCAAACAAGCATAGCTATGAAAATTCAAATACCTCAAGGTGCTAAGTGAAAGGCAAGATAAATCTACATCAGACTTCAAAACTGCTGCTTCCAGGTGAGTCTCTGGTTCGGCCAGAGACAGGGAGGTAATGACCATCTGCCTCCTCCCTGTTTTATTGGAAGGTAAAGAGCTTTAAGATGAGACACTCCCAGTGCATCAGGGTCGAGAAGAAACATACACAGCTCAGCACCTGACAATAGCACATAACGACTAAGAGGCTGAATCAAAGGAACAGAACAAACAAAATGAAGAAGAAAAACTCATGGACGCATGTAAGGAAAGTGATCTGGTAAACCACTGCAGATGCCAAGTCACCGCCATGAGCACCACAGCCCGTGCAAAGCAAGCAGCTTTTTCCCGGTGTCCTTCTGCCATTTCAGAGGTTAGGATCAGCACACTGTTCCTGTAAAGGGCAAACTAGCAGACCTTCCAGACTTCACAGACCATGTGCTCTCAGCTGCCTCTACCCATCCTTGGTGTTGTAGCAAGAAGGAAGCCTGTAGACAACATGTAAGTGAATAGGCATGGCTAGGGGGTTGCTACGGACTGAATATTTGTTTCTCCCCCAAAGTCACGTGGTGGTGGTAGTCGTGTTTGACTCTTTGCAATCCCATGGACTGTAGCCCGCCAGGCTCCTCTGTCCAGGAAATTCTCTAGGCAAGAATACTGGAGTGGGTTCCGATTCCCTTCTCCAGGGGATCTTCCCGACCCAGGGATAGAATCCAGGTCTTCCGCATTGCAGGCAGACACTTTACCGTCTGAGCCACCAAGGAAGTCCTTTGAAAGTCTAGGACTGTTATAAGAATGAAAGAGAAGTCAAGGGAACCAGACATTTTAGCATGGATTTCAAAAGTTTCTCTTGATGGCCCTCCCATTGAGACAGGTTGACTGGAAGAGGGACACTGTCGCCCGTTTCTGTCTTTAAGCTGCTGCTTTCTTTTTTTAATTTTTAGCCATGCTGTTCTGCATGTAGGATCTTCGTTCCCTAACCAGAGATGGAACCCATGCCCCCTGCAGGGAAGCACAGAATCTTGACCCCTGGACCACCAGGGAAGTCCCTAAACTGCTACTTCTGAGGCTCTATCACACGATAAGTTATCACCCTCCTTGCTCAGGAGGTTTCTTCACCTTCTCAGTTCACTAATTTTGCATTTGGCATCCTTAGAAGGGTTCTTTCCCCCAAAGAAAGCATTAAGTCACCTTGGCGTAGGTTTGCATGCCTTAAACCAGAATATAGCACCTGTAGTGCATGATCAGCTTCAACTGGCCTCCTTTATGACACTCGTTGATGTGCTTCATCTCCACGTCAGCCAAGAAACACATAAGCATGCAGTCTACACTTATAATTTAAAAGCTTTATTTCCCCCCACAAGTAGCAAATAGGTTTCATATTAGTTCACCTGGAAGTTTTCTTCCTATAGTGGGCTTTCTCGTTACTACACCCTCAGTGGGGAAACTGCTCTTGAGGGAAGGATTAGATTTCACAGAGATGCTCTGAGCCAATCTCAGAATTGAGAGGGTCTGTTCCAGCAGCCCCTGAAGGAGTCAATTAGGTCAAGGAGTCCTTTCCCCTAAAGGTCTGGGCTGGTGGGGACAACACAGGCTACTGAACCTGCCTGTGGTAGATGTAGGCAGGACCCTCCTTGCAGAAGAGACAAAATGCAGCCCTTTTGATCAAGAAACCTAACAGCTACATAATCACTCAGTCCCTGCCAAGTCCCCTTCCTCGTGGCCTCCTGCAGGAGTATCTGAGCTAAGCAAATAGCTGGCTTCTGCTGTGAGGTCCAATGCACATCCTTCAATCTTGAAGAGATTGGTCTTCAAAGTTCGCCATTTTACAGTTGTTAGCTTGTGCTTCAGAGGACTGGTCTCTGCCTCTCCCAGGAAGGTGGCCTTATATCAACAGCAGCACGAAGGCCCAGGCCAGCACCGGTAGGTAGAGCGCAGGGGCCCCGCTGCCGGACGTCCTCTGAGCGTGCATCACAGCGAAGACCGCATTCGTGTGGTTGGTGGGTAACTCGACATTGCATATCATCCCCTCACAGCAAGACCTACACTCCTGTTACAAAAGGAAGAGGAGGGGGAAGAGCCAGTGAGTAATGGGAAGAAGACGGGAGGCTTAAACAAAGACCTTCTCCAACTCTGAGGACAGAATTTTTTTTTATCTGAGTATATAAATTTTTATTTAAGTGCAACATTTTTCAAAAGAGTAATGACTTACGAGAGAAAAAGGCTATCTTATTTTTTAAATGTTTACTGTTTGAGACTAAAAATTATAAATTTGAAAATATACCTTTTAGCCTAACAAATTAACAAAGATTTCCAAAAAGTATGCGAGCTTGGGTCCATGACATAGTTCTCAGACACTGTTACTGAGAATACAATTGCTTCAGTCTTTCTGGGGATTAATTTGGTAATCTTTATCAAAAACTTTATATAAATCAATCTAGTAATATGCATCACAAAGATTATGTGGGTTGTTATTTAGACTAGAGAAATATTAAAAGCTGCCTAGTATTCTTAATAGGGAAGTAGATGAATTATAGCTATGAACAGTTTAATATGATGCAGCCACTAAGAATATGTCTGAATATTTAAACAGGTAAGTTTTCTTTAAAATTTTTTATTTTATATTGGAGTATAGTTGAATAACAATGTTGTGTTAGTTTCAGGTAGCACAAAGTGATTCAATTATACATGTAATTCTTTTCCCGTATATAGTTTATTACGAATATTGACCAGATTTCCCTATTCTATACTGTAAATCTTTGTTGGCTATCTACTAATAAAACATAGTAGTGTGTATACGTCAGCCCCAGACTTCCATTTTACCTCCATCTTTCCACTTTGGTAACCATAAGTTTTCAACGTCTGTTTTGTAAATAACTTCATTTGTATCATTTTTTTGAGGTTCTATATATGTGATATCATATATTTGTTTTTCTCTGTGAGTTATTTCACTTAGTATGATGATCTCTAGGTCCACCCATATTGTGCAAATGGCATAATCTCTTTTTTTCTTTTTAGTGTCGAAGTAATATTCCATTGTGTGTGTGTGTGTGTGTATATATGCCATATCTTTCTCCATTCCTCTGCTGATGGACATTTAGGTTGCTTCCATGTCCTGGCTATTGTAAACAGTGCTGCAGTGAACACTGGGGTGCACATATCCTTTCAAACCATGGTTTCCTCTGGATATGTGCCCAGGAGTGGGGCTGCTGAATCATATGGAAGCTCTATTTTTAGCTTTTTTTAAGGAACCTCCATACTGTTCTCCATGTGGCTGGACCAATTTACATTCCCACAGTATAGCAGGGTTCCCTTTTCTCCACATCTTCTCCAGCCTTCATTGTGTGTAGACTTTTTGATGATGGCCATTCTGACTGGTAGGAGGTGGTATCGTATAGTTTTGATTTGCATTGCTCTGATAATTAGTAATATTGAGCATCTCTTCACATGCCTTTTGGCCATCTGTATGTCTTCTTCAGAGAAATGTCTATTTAGATCTTCTGCCCATTTTTTGATTGTGTTTATATATATAGAGAGAGCTGCGTTAGCTGTCTGTATATTTTGCAGAGTAATCCCTTGTTGGTGGCTTCATTTACAAATATTTTCTCCCATTCTGTGGGTTATCTTTTCATTTTGTTTATGATTTCCTTTATTGTGCAAAAGCTTTTGTTTCATTAGGTCTCATTTGGGTTTGTTTTTGTTTCTATTACTCTAGAGATTGATCAAAAAAGATATTGCTGTGATTTGTGTTCAAGAGTGTTCTTCCTATGTTTTCCTCTACAAGTTTTATAGTATCCAATCTTACATTTAGGTCTTTAATCCATCTTGAGTTTATTTTTCTGTGTGGTGTTTAAAAATATTCTAATTTCATTATTTTACATGTGAATGGCCAGTTTTCCCAGCATCACTTTTTGAAGAAACAGTCTTATCTCCATTGTATATTCTCACTTCCTTTGTTGCAGATTAGTTGACCACGAGTACATGGGTTGATTTCTGGGCCATCTTGTTATTTCTAGGTTTTCCATGGGTCTATATTTCTGGCTTTGTGCCAGTATCATACTCTTTTGATTACTGTAGTTTTGTAGCAGGGAAGCCTGATTCCTTCAGCTTTTCTTTCTCAGAATTGCTTTGGCTACTCAGGGCTTTTTGTGTCTCCATACAAAATTTTTGTTCTAGTTTTGTGAAAAATGCCATTGGTAATTCGATAGGGATTGCACTGAGGCTGTATATTACTTGGGTAGTAGAGTCACTTTGACAACACTGATTCTTCTAATTCAAGACCATGGTATATCTTTCCATCTATTTGTGTCCTCTTCGATTTCTTTCATCCATATCTAGTTTTAGAGAACAAGTCCTTTGCCTCCTGGGTAGGTTTATTTCTATGTATTTTTATTCTTTTTGATCTGATGGTAAACGGGATTGTGTTTTTAATTTCTCTCTGATCTGGTGACCTTCCAGAGGGCTCATGCCAGTGAGTACTCTCCAGAACTACCACTGCCAGTGTCTGCGTCCCTGCCGTGAGCCACACACACCCCCTGCCTAGGCTGGAGACCCTCCAATACCAGCAGGTAGGTCTGGCTCAGGCCCTTAAGAGGTCCCTGCTTTTCTCCCTGGGTTCTAGTGCACACAAGACCGTCTGTGTGCCCTCCGGAAGTAGGGTTTCTGTTTCCCCCAGTCCAGTGGAATTCCTAAGGCAGACTCCACTGCTGCTGCTTAGCTGCTTCAGTCGTGTCCAACTCTGTGCTGTCCTATGGACTGTAGCCTGCCAGGTTCCTCTATCCATGGACTTCTCCAGGCAAGAGTACTGGACTGGGTTGCCATGCCCTCCTCTGGTGGATCTTCCCGACCCAGGGCTCGAACCTGGGTCTCCCGCTTTGCAGGCAGATTCTTTACCAACGAGCCATTAGGGAAGCCCTGGCCTTCAAAGGGGCCAGTGATTCTCTGGGGGCTCCTCCTCCACTGCCAAACTCCCCTTGCCAGGCAGGGGGGCCTGATGTGGGGCTCAGAACTTTCACTCCTGTGGGAGAACTTCTCTAATAATTCTTCAGTTTGTGGATTGCCCATGTGGCCAGTAAGGGATTTGATTTTATCATGATTGTACCTCTTCTACCATCTCACTGTGTCTCTGTCTTTGGGTATAGGATATCTGTTTTGGTAGGTTCCAGCATGTTTTGTCTATGCTTGTTCAGCTTTTAGCTGTGCTTTTTGGTATTTTCATAAGAAAAGGTGAGCTCACATCCTCTACTCCACCATCTTGTCTCCTACTAGGTAAATTTTCATATTGCAATTTTTCTAAGTGGAACTTTTCAGGAATTTAGGACAGGCTTGGCAGTTCTGGCTTGGGGGTGTCTTAAGTGACTTCAGTGAGACAGTAACTGAAGCGCAAACATCAGGAGGTTAGAAACCACTCTGCGGACAGAACTAAGTTGGTTTTTGATCTATGAGTCATCCAGGCCCTTGGGCACCCTTCCTCACAACTGACCTCAAAGTAAAAACCATCTTGAGAGTCTTTTCACTTTAACTGTGATTTATCTGCATCAACCCAAGCATAAGCAAGAGAAAGGCAAATGGAGTAAGACTGTTTAATGGAGTCAACAAATCTTCTGAAGGTTTGCAAGGGGAAACACTGAAACAAAAATGAAAGCTAGGAACCTTGTGGATTAGTCATTGATTTTCTTTCTCAGTATTACTTGGTAGGGGATAATTATGACTCTATTGTCTATACTAATGCCTCATCCCTATCTTTACAGTGATGCTGGCTTGCTAATCTGGCTGCTGACTGGTGAAAAACGCTAGCTCTCAGCACAAGCTTGTTTCAAGAGAAGCATGCTCTTGTCATAATACCTGGTACAACACCTCCACCTGATAAACCCAGACATTCACAGAGGCTTTCAGGATAAAGTATCTACATCAAATGGCTTCCAGAAGGGCCAGGTAAGATAAATTATCTATCTCAGTAGTTCTCAATCTTGGTTGCACATCAGAATCACCCTGAGGAAGCTTACCAAAAAAATCCTGATGCCCAGGACCTCACTCTGAATTTCTGTTTCAATTGGTCTGAGTCTGCCCACTGCTACCCCCTTACCAGAGCCTATGAAAAGCTCCAGGAGATTCTCGTGTGTAGCCAGAGCTAAAAGCCACTAGTGCTCAGCACACGAACTTATCTACAAAACAGAAACAGAGTCACAGGCACAGAAAACAGACTAGTGGTTGCCAAGAGGGCAGGAAAAGGAAGGAGTGGGAATTTCGGATAGACGCAAACTATTATATATATGATGGATACATAAGAAGGTCCTACTGTGTAGCACAGGGAACTCTGTTCAGTATTCTGTGATAAACCATAATGGAAAAGAATATGACAAAGTATAATTGAATCACTTTGTTCTACAGCAGAAATTAATACAATGTTGTAAATCAATTATACTAAAATAACTTTTTTTTTAAAGGCCACTGGTGTCAGGACCGTTTTATGTAAGTATAGGCTAAACTGAATTCTAAGATCTCATAAGATTAATATACTGTTAAGTAATTTTCTTCTCAAACATTTCAGGATTCCAGGCATATAAAAAAATCAAATGCTCATTTAAAATGGTAGAATGAGAAAACTGAAGCAACCTATTGATCTAAAATGTTACCTATAGTTCATCATAATAAGCTGGGATTAATCTTTCAGGCTCTCACTTCATCTAAGCAGAGGCAGTAAGACAAGGTTTTCTTTATAAAAGGTGTCACCATTTTCCTCTTTGCACCTTCTCTGTGTAACATTCTTGGTGATTTTTGTAAACAAAATACATAAGTTGGGCTCTGTAGCACTGGTCATCCTTTCATGCAGGGATGGTTTACTCTTGGAATTCCAGAGCTTGCTTCAGGCAACTCACCCAAAGTCCAAGGTCAAGACCCTAGGGTCTCTGGAGTCTGAGAATTGTCATTCATTTTTAGTAATGATACTATTTAATGGACAGAAAGTTTTCACCTTCTTTCATCTCCATTGTATCAGTGTAAGGGAGTCTCTCAAAGTATACACCTTTGACATATTATTTATCCGTCCTGCCTCTGTATACAAACAACCATCAAGAAGCTTTCAGACAATAACTTTACACACACACACTCCTTACCGTGTGTTCAGAATCTTGGCTGTGGTGGCAACCAACAAAATGACATTCACTTCTGGAGGCACACTTTTTGGTGATGGATGTACTTCTTCCATGACTGGTAAAGTGATGTACTGTCAAACAGTACTGTGTATCTAGGCAGGGGGGTGAAAAATCAGTTTCACTTTTTACATCACACACACAAAAAAAACCTTTGAACAATCACTTCAGAAATGACTAAAATTCAGGATGATCCTTAAGTTTCTAGGCAAGAAATTTAATGGCAGTGAGCTCAAGTTTCTAGGTGGTTTTTCTGAATAGGTACTAGCTTCTGAAGTATGTGTATTTTTAAAATGAATATAAATGGGCAGTTATCCTTTGGTGCAAGGTAAAGCTGACAAAACTACTGAACAAGACTTTCATCAAAACCCCAGGTCTGCTTTTCATAAGAAAGTGGCAGGATCTTTCTCTCTCCCTCTGAAGCACGTGTTCTGTAACTCTAATATAAAATGAAAACTATAAATGTGGAAAATCCCATGGATGGAGGAGGCTGGTGGGCTGCAGTCCATGGGGTCGCTGAGGGTTGGACACAACTGAGCGACTTCACTTTCACTTTTCACTTTCCTGCATTGGAGAAGGAAATGGCAACTCACTCCAGTGTTCTTGCCTGGAGAATCCCAGGGACGGGGGAGCCTGGTGGGCTGCCATCTCTGGGGTCGCACAGAGTCGGACACGACTGAAGCGACTTAGCAGCAGCATAAATGTAAAAAGGAAGTGGGCCATAGCTCTTCCTGTCTCATTGTTTCTTTATATACTAATAGGCCATGTGGCAAACTGGAGTGAAAGCAGGTGCTTCACCTTACACGCCAAGGCGCTTTCCTTACTCATCTAGTTCTTCAGGCTCTAATCCTCCCAACGTGTGTGATTTTTTCCCCAAAGTATTTCTGTATTTTCTCTTCCTCTTTAGTTCTCTCTTACCTTCTCTGTCCTCCTCTGCTTGGCTAGTTCATTTTCACACAGTTACCTTTAACCATTCACATTTTATTACTTAAGAGTTCTTTCAAGAAACCGATTTCACTCACTATTCTGGGACATTCTACTTTAGTTCTGTGCCTCGTATTCTAGATACCTCAGGCCAATGAAATGCTTCTTAGTTTACTGAGAAGGGACTAAAGCAGCAGTTGCCAAAAAGTAGGGCCAAGGAGGAGGAAAACTCGACTAAAGTTGAGAAGACAGGACTTAGAGAGCTGCCTCTGTCACAAGTGAAGAAGCCATGTGACAGCCTTTGAGCTTGCTTTCTTTTTAGCAAAAGGGTAAGTGCACTTGCATTTGAATAGACTTCTTGTAAGCTTTCATGTTAGCAACAGCAAGTGGATATTAAGTGTGTACCAGCAACCAGGCACTCTTCTAATATGCATTCACTCATCCAGTCCTCACAACAGGCCTTAAGACAAATCATAGTAATATCCTCATTACACGGATAAAACACTGAAGCTCACAGTCACATGGGTAGAAAGTGATGGAAGATGAGATTCTTGTGGAGGTGGTTTTCCAGGGTTTGTGCTCTCCACCAGCACACAACTGTGCCTCTCTGTACACTCAGCATTGAGCTGAGCATCAGCAGAGCACCTCTACAAGAGCAGCTGACTGGGCTCAGAAGGAGAGAGAACCACTCCATGTTCTGAAAGGCATTCCAATTTGTACTCCAGACAAAATCGAAAACGGGTAGGTGCATGTGTTCACAGAGTCTGTCACACAGGCTAAAGCAGCCCTACAAACTCAGAGTAAGAACCGGGGTAAACAAAACAAGAAGTGTCATTCTTGTCATATTTTGTTACCTAGAGACTCTTTTAACACCACTGGCTGATGGCAGAAGCAGAGCTATAAAGGAAACCTGAGATGACAAAGAACAATAGCCACAGGCCTGTTTGTCCCAAGAAACGGTTGACTCTCACTCCCCTTGATAATGACAAGCTGAAAGGTAAGCAGTTATAGCCTCAGAACTCCAGATGATTATTGTTTGGGGGGCTTGGCTGGTGTACAGTCACACACGCTGGAATGCAGGTCATCTCATGTCCATCTCTCTCTGTGAGTCAGGTTTTCAGGGTGGATGGGGAAGACCCCAATCTCCCCTCCCTGAGATTTTCTTGGAGGCAGAAAACTGCAGCATCCCTCTTTTGCTCCCATGTTTCAACAAAGTTCTAAAACCCAGAAATGCCCATGCAAGTTCCCTTAAAAGTGGCTTTGATTAATGAATTACAAATTGGAACATGTACAGAACTAATAGAAACAGCGTTTTGTTGTTGTTCAATCGCTCGGTCATGTCCGACTCTTTGCGACCCCATGGACTGCAGCACACCAGGCTTTCAGGTCCTTCACCATCTCCCAGGGTTGGCTCAAACTCATGTCCATTGAGTCAGTGATGCTGTCTAACCAACTCATCCTTGGTTGCTCCCTTTTCCTCTTGAACAGCATTTGGTAAAATTCAAAAGGATGGGTGACAGTCATAAAGAGGCTAGACATCAATGCCCCAATCTACTGCTGTTCCAAACCCTTCCCCCTCCCCCGCCAGTTCTCTGGGACATTTAAAGCAAATAATTAAAGAATTTTACCAGCCCTCTCACACAAGCTAATAAAGAGAGCCATCTGCCTACCTCGCAAACATTGAAATAAACGTCTGTGAAAATGTAGAAACAAATCCCCAAAAGAATACATGCACAGACACACATGTACTCAAAAGCACAATTCAGTCACGTGCTCTTGAGAGCTGTAAGAGAACATTACAGAACAAAATCTTCACAATTATTCTTGAAAAGAAGTAGTGAACAATACTGTCCATGCAAATGTTATAGTCAGCTGTCTAATTTAGAGCATAAGATTCTCAGGCCCCTAGAGGTCTCCAGTGTTACCATCAATTGGCTCCACCCATTGGCATCATCAAGGGCTTCCCAGGTAGCTCAGTGGTAAAAGAACCCACCTGCCAGTGCAGGAGATGGAGACGTGGGTTCAACCCTGGGCTGGGGAAGATCCCCTGGAGGCTGGCACAGCAACCCACTCCAGTACTCTTGCCTGGAGAATCCCGTGGACAGAGCAGCCTGGTGGGCTGCAGTCCATGGAGTCACAAAGAGTAGGACACGACTGAGCACAGCACACTCACAACCCACTGGCATTATCTGGAAGAGGTAGGGCTCTTTCACTTTCATAAAGTGATACAGAAACTTCCAAAATATTCACAATAATAGTAGATCAAAGTTGGTAATTGCTAAGTCTGGAAGAGTTTGTTTTTGTTGGCATTTCACATCTGAAAACCTAAAAAAAACCCAAGAGTATCCTAAAATACAAACAGCCTGATTTCCTTATAGTTCTAAGTAGAGGTTTTCAATTCTATCAGCACATCCTGTCTGCTTTGCATCCAAGTTTGTTTGTCTGTATTAAGTCATTCATCTTCTCTCCCCCTATGTTCGTCTAAGACCATCTTCTACTGCCCTAAAAGATAATGAAAGAGCCCACTTCTTCTCTTGTCCCCAACCATTCATTCTGCACACAGAAGCCAGAGCAATATTCTACAATATACCTAGCATCTTGTACTCTATAGCTTCAACTCCCAACACATTTCCAATGAAATCTAAACTTCTTACCAAAACGAAAATCCTGCATGTCCCGGTCCTTATCTCCATCAGATCCTTTCTCCCCCTTCCACTAAGCCTCACCAGCCAGCCTTCCTGTTCACTGTAGAAGCCAAATCTTACCCTTGCATTGCTGTTCCCTCTTACTGACATGTTTTTCCTATAGATCTCCACAGAGCTGATTTCTTCTGGTCATTCAAGTCTTAGTGCAAATGTAGATTCCTCAGAGATTTCCTGACTATATAGTCAAAGGCATCCATTCATTCTGTCAATATTTACCAAGTGCCCAATATGGTCCAGGTACTGGATTACACACTGGGATCTACCAGACAGCTAAACAAACTAAAAAGATGCTCAAACGTCGGTCAAGTAAACGAGTGAGTCACTTAAGCATCAGTGTATCTCAAGAGGACAGAAACCTTCTTTTGCTTTACAGTAAGTAGGACTTTTCTAGAAGTATCATCAAACATTTCTGACATTCTTAGAATGCCTTAGTCAACATTGTGGTCTATTTGTTCTCCCTGGTAAATATTAATTAAATTCTTCCTCAAAGCATACACAATTATAAATTGAGGCTATGTCATCAGTTTCCATGTACTCTCAGATTAGTCTGATGTCTGGATAGTCTTGTCAAAAGTTCTCTTTTTTCCTGCTGGTTTGCTAATCTCATCACATAAGATGCCTTTGCTCAGAGCCAGTTGAGAGAGATCTAAATGAGGTCTGGTCACAAAAAGAGTTCCAAACTCAGCACACTTACTTTGTGGGCACCATTTATCTTCTGCCCATCGATTGCAGTTATAATTATCCCCTGCATTTTCACAGGTAAAACACTTGAAGCTGTTTGGAAATGGTGTAGCTTTAAAAAAAATGCAAAGGGAAACAATATAGTTAAATTTTTCAAACATCAGATATGGAATAAAATTAGCAACTTTTACCAGAGCAAATAAAATCTACAAATCATTATCCTTACAATTACTGTTTCTATCAAGCTAGGCTTAACTGCCAGACTTCGGGGCATTTTCTTTATCTCCTTTTCTTTGAATATTTCATCTATGAATATGCACTACAGAGTACTGCAGATGATTCCATGAGCCACTTTGAAATATCCATGGTATTGTTCTATTATAATTTGGGAATGAGTGGATGGGCAAAGATGGTGGTAGTATTGGGACCAATACTTTGATATATTATTGGCCCTGAAAAGAACTGCAGTCATTAACCTGAGCTTGAATTCTGCCCTTTTGACTAAGAAGTAATTTATTATTATTACCTAAAGATCCCCATGACTTGCAGAGGTATAATAAAGGTTAAACAAGAGATTGCATGAAAAGTCTCTCTTAGGATCCCTGGCTTATCAAACCACATTGATTTCCATCCCTATGTACTTGCTTTACAGCTAGGCTTAACTTCAAACAAGTAATTTCATTTGATATGTCAATTATACCTACATTAGACATCAACCAGGAATGTAACATTTAATATCAGGATGATAGTAATTCTCAGGCCTTTGTGCTCAGGCAAGGGTGTTATAGAAACAAGAATTATGAACTGCTGGCAATCTGGAATGATAACAACTAGTATGTTCTTTTTGTCTTTATGCTTTCTTTTTTCTGCCTTGTATCTTGTTATTTTGATGGGCAAGAAATCAAAAGGATAAATTTGACATTTCTCTGTACACCAGAGTGTAAAGCCCTGTGTGAAACATTTAATTCTATTTTTGAAGACTGAAATAAAGATCAAGGTAACCCAAATCATCCTAGCAACCTGACCCCAAGTTGGGATGATAATTAGAAAGCAGTGGGTATTTCACATACAGGGGAGAGTATTATTGATGTGTAAATCAAGAGCAAACTATCAAAAGCTAAAACTCAGAGGACACAAAATTAGTTACCACAAATACATTTCAGTTTTGCCTATGCATAGGTAAATAAATAATGAAATCCATTTTCACCTACTAATTCAGTACAGTTTAAAAAATACTAAAACTCATTGCTGGTAGGTGAATAGTTAATGTAAAAATTGGCACTACCTTTTTGATTTAGTAATTCCTAAAATCTGTTCTAAGGTCATTAGCCAATGAAAAATGCATTTAAAAAGATTTTCGGTGAAGCATAAACATTTAGTTTGTTTATGATTGTGTGTGTGTCACTGCCAGCTGTATGTTTAAGATACTTTCAAAATCATGGAAATGTATTCAAAATACAATGTAAAGGAATAAAAGCTACTGCAAAATTAAATCTGTTTGATCTCAGTATGTCACATATTTAAAAACATATACAGAGAAAAAGCAACAGAAGGACATGCAGTTGAAAATCCTCACATAATCTCATGTCAGCCCTCCAGATGTCCCTCTGCAGACCATGTAGTACTCTTTACTATTGAAAGAAATCCACATATAAGTGAACCCAGGCAGTTCAAATCCATGTTGGTCAAAATGTATGAAAAATGTAAAGAAGAGCTCTCTCTGAATCTTGGGATTATGAATAAGTTTTCTTATTCTACACATTTACCAGTCTTTTTGGAATTTTCTATAATAATCAAGTATTAATTTTATATCTATAATAATTTGCTCATCATAAAGTTATATCAGGCTTAAAAGGTTAAAAATTTGTCAATAATTTAGATTTTATGATAATGATGTCTATGCTAAGCTATCAAGTATACAACCACTACCAATTTAGAGATTTGTAATAAATGGTAGTTCAAGGTGTGTGGGGTGTACATGTGTATGGCTATGTAGTATATATATATGTGTACACACCTACTTACTAATGACTGAATGTCCTAAATAACAAAATACAAAGTGCAGAATGGTAGCCGTACCGGAGTATGAACACTCCTCAGGGAGGAGTATAAAGGCAGTTGTTCCCAAACCTGACTGTGAGAGGAAAAGAGAAAGAATTAAACATCCCACCCTCCTGACTACTGAATCTCTGGAGAAGAAACCCAGGAATATGTAATTTTAAAGGCTTTTGTTGTAATTCTGATACTCTTCCAGGTTTGTGAACCACTGGCATTAACATTTCTAAAATTATTTTTATCTATCACACATTCTCTAGAAGGTATATCAGAGAAGTTTTACTTGTCTGAAGAGAGAGAAAGGAGGGGAGATTTTATACGTAATTTATACAGAATCTTCCTACAGTCAAAACCTTCTCCAAGGAAGAGATCAGCAAAGAACACTGAATTTCCCCTGCTGAGAGCCATTCTTAAGGACAGTGTTCAGAAAATTATTTTAAACATGAACCCTTTAAGACTTCAGCAGGAAGCCAAACCATCTTAAAGAAATGGAGAAAATTTCTGTCACCATGTGTCACCCTTACCCATGGAAGTAATGAAGACTTTCTGATTGATGCTTGATATAAACCAAATGTTCCAGAATCAGCAAGATTACTATAGGGAAACAGGTTTTGGTTATTCCAGTCCCATGTCACAGACGATGGAGACAACCACCACTTACGATCGAGAGGAGGCCGCACGTTATAGAAGTTGATGTTCTTGGCAAACACCCGGTTTTCAGAGAAGATAAAAGTCTGGACCACAGCTACAGTGAGGGCGCGACAGAGGAGCAGCATTCTGACCCCAGGTGTGGGGAAGTCCAACACTCATATACCTGTGGTGAAAAGAGAAGAGTTGAGTTTCTCTGCGTTTTATACATCACTGTGCTGTGCTCAGTCACTCAGTTGTGTCTGACTCTTTGCGACCCCATGGACTGTAGCCCGCCAGGCTCCTCTGCCCATGGGGATTCTCCAGGCAAGAAGAATACAGAGTGGGTTGCCATGCCCTCCTCCAGGGGATCTTCCCAACCCAGGGATCAAACCCTGGTCTCCCACATTGCAGGCAATTCTTTATCAGCTGAGCCACCAGGGAAGCCCACGAGGAGTGTTTGGCTTCTGTTTGAAAAAGCTTGATTATTTAAACATATCCAACCATCTGCTTGTTCTATAGAGCCACACCTGTGATTTAAGGGTACTCTTCCCCATCAGGTGAAAGCTAAGCTGTTGCTACCTTCTACCGGGCAGGCTCTGCAGGACACCTGGTGGCTTAGTTCCCAAGAGATGGAGCAGCGGTCCTGGCCTGCCTGCACCCCATTCCATCACTGCTCGGCCAGAGCTGGCTGGGTGACTTTGTGCTGAGTCACCTGATCTTTTAACAATCGCAATTTGGTTGAACTGGGTTGCTCCACTGAAGTTGCTGAACCACCTCTCTGAAATTCCAGTCCCTGAGTCAATACTTAACGCTTGATGAATTTTGCAATTCTTTCAAAACTTGGAAGACACAATAAAAGTTGGAACAGTAGGAAGGACAGTGAGTAAAAGGGCAACCAGTTTGAGAAACAAAGCCTCAACTGGGTCCCAGAGCACACAGACACTGAAGAGAGAAATGAGAGTCACTGTGAAAGGCCGTCCCCACCTGTATCCTGTCTTGCCAGGAGCAAGGGGAGTGGCCAGGAGATTCTCAAGGGAACAGAGTAACAGTTGTTTGAAAACCACACACATAATGTTAATTCTGGCCCACAGACACTGCTTATTGCTTTCAGCTACTTAAAGTTGGCAGGGCCAAAACCCAGAGAAAGTGGTTTGCACACAGCACTCAGTAAGGTGTTTCATCTTAAGCCCACAGATTCTACCCTCTTGAACCAGACCTGCTAGTAAGGAAACCTTCAGGAGAGATGTTCAGAGTCTGTAACATCACCACCGACAGGTTCTCTTTCACAAGTGGGAGGCGTGGGCAGCAGAAAAAGGAAGTCATTTGGAGTCCAAAGACTTTGGTTCAGGTGCTGGCTCTGCCATTTATTAGCGGCCTGACCCTGGGCAAGCTCTTTAGATTCTATTACCCTCAATTTCCTCATCTGTAAAGTGGTTTAATAACAGCCAGCCTGCCCACACCCTGGGTCATTGTGACCATCCAATAGAGGCTTGGGTAGGATCACATAGAACTGTGTGCATAAGAGCACTTGTAATACAAGTTCTGTGAAAATGGTGGAATCTTAGGGTTCAAAGACAATGGCTGAACCTGTCTTCTTGCTGATTCAGTAGGTCTCAGTGGGTTTAGGGAATCTTCTAAAGGAAAAAAAAAAAAGATCTCAACATATCTAAGCATAATCCCTGACATGGATATTTTCCCTGCAGCTAAGATTAAGAATGCATAATTTCTAGGGATTTTATGCCATCTCTGAGAATACCGGTTTTGCCTAAGGGGATAATAATGCCTACCGATAAGCTGAATATTAGACAAAATGTACCCATGACTTTATACCATCCCTACAGCTGGCTTCTGCCTCTGAGAGAACTAAGTCCCTAAGGAAGGACTGGACTCAGGGTGAAAAAACTTAGCAAGTTTCACAAAACAATAATGCTAAACACTGTACACTGCATCTCAGCTCAGTCCAAAATCAGACCTAGTGATATACAAATATGTATCTCATTCTGCCCTTGTTCATTTTAGAAATCACAATTGACCTTTCACAGTTACTGGGTTTCCAAATCCTATTGTTATGCTCTTTCTTAAAAAAAAAAAATGAACATTTAACCAACTCTATAATTCCTTATAAACAAGTAGCTATATTGACACAAATTCCACTTCTCCTATTTCTTTCTCTGAGTTGGACTATTCCAAGTCCATTATAAATCTGTAGCCAAGTAATGGATACCCTCTTTGTTACACTAGTGGAGACCCTCTGAGTAGGGGAGACTAATCCCTCTTTCACAAACATGACTGTGTTCTAAGAGCAACTCACAATTGCTCTTGTAAATAAGGTGGTGGCGGTGGTTCAGTCACTCAGCTTTCTGACTTTTTGTGACCCTATGGACTGTGCCCCTCCAGGCTCCTCTGGGAAAATTCCATGGGATTTTCCAGGCAAGAATACTGGAGTGGGTTGCCATTTCCTTCTCCAGGGGATCTTTCTGACCCAGGGATCGAACCTGCATCTATCTCTTATTCTCCTGCACTGGCAGGAGGACTCTTTACCACTGAGCCACCTGGGAAGCCCCTGTAATATGGAGAGAATGCATGAGATCACAGCGTTCATGTGATCTGTCTCCAAGTCCCTTCTGCATCACTAAATGCCAGCTATGGGGCTTGAGTTGCTTAAGTTTCCCAAGCCTCAGCATCCCCATCTCCAGAACAGGCATAGTGACAGTCCTGACCTCACAGTATGGAAGTGAGCGCTGAGTGACATCATGCATAGAGAGAACTCAGCCAGTGCTGGGCACATGGTCAAAACTGTATTCACTGAGCACTTTCTATTCAGTAGTAAAGATCATTAGCGCAAGTACCTGCCTTCAAACCTACCATCTGAAGAGCACCTAACACAAGTTCCTCAACCTCTCTGTACCATACTTTTTGCATCTATAAAGTGGGAATAATAATAATAGTACCTACCTCATAGGGGTATACAAATTTGTTAATACTTATCTATCTCATTATTTATGTGCTCAGCATTTTGCTAATTCTGAAGCATTTACTATTATGAACAAATCACCAAGTACTTCAGAATCACAAGTCAGAACCTCTAATTTTCCTCACATAATCTCAGACAAAAGCCCATCCATTCAATACACCATTACTGACACCTAGTACCTAACAGACATTTTCATCACTGGATCCCCAACAAAGTCTTTGCTCTCAGGCAGTTTGCATTTTAGAGGGAGAAGACAGGCAGTACATATGGAAAAGGCCATAATTTCTGACCATTGTAAATTCTGTAGAGGGAACATGTGTGTTATGTCAGTGGACAGAAGGAACTGCTTAATATATATGGTGAGCCCAATACGTCTGAGTAGGTGACATTTATACAGGTGAATTTAATGTTGATAAGGACATGTCCAAGCAAAGAATCCAAGGAAAAGAAACCAAGTCCTTAGATCAGAAGAAGTGTGCCTCACTGGGGGAACTCAGAAAGCAGCTAGTGTGACCAGAGCGTGCAGAGAGGGGGGAACAGACAAAGCCAGAATTGGTGAGGCCAGACTACACAGGCACTTCCAGGCCATGGCAAGGATCTCAGATCCAGCCGAGTCGAGAAACTGTTCTGTTTTAGATTATCTAGTTTTGAAAACTACTCTCAAGGAAGCTTTGTCTCTGGAAAGTAGTAATTGGTCCAAAATGCCTAGTCCTATTTCTAGCCCTGGGAAGAAAGGAATACAAATAGCAGTGAACACAGGAAGGAAGAATTCAGATACACCTCAAAGGTTCTTCTGGATGACATCATGCATGATATGATGGCTCATAAGACTCAAAAACAACGGAAGGAACAACAAACCCAAGAATTAGACTTGTGTTGTGGTTTCTCCTTTCCTGGAAAACGCACTGTAGAAAATATAGTCTCATTACTATTACCCCCACAAGGTGGGGGTTCAGGGGCAATACATGCAAAGATCCTAGCACGCAGCCTGGAACACAGCATGCCCTCAAAATGTGTCTGTGCAGGTTCTTCTAGAACAAAAGTTGATAATGGTGAAAAATAGGCCACAAGAATGTTGCTTCCATATAGACTAGATGTATTTTCCTTTCTGGTTTTAGTTAAAACAGCATAGTCTTATTCTATCAAGATCCTCTAAAACTGCAAAGGTTTTACCTGTCAAATGAGGGAAGCACCAAATAACAATATCTCATATTTTCCAGAGCATGTTTTATAATCTACTACATACTGCTTTTCCCATGGCACCTATATTTATCTCTCTTTTTCAGTGTATAGGTTTGTGTTAACATGACTGTTTTATTTTTCACAACCCAAAGACATTAGGATAATGAAAAAGCAAATGACTAAATTATAGTATCTGAAAGTAGTTTCACATTTGGAATCATTTCATGGAGACTCTGAGCTAAAATTTATCTGCTGAGGCTTTGCTGAGTAGGCTCTTGTTGCAATCTTTCTTGCAGAACAAGGTTATAGCAGAGTTAGTATTCTGCTCCAGAAACGGGAAAAAAAAATCTTTAACACAAGCTAGACTAACCCATTCTGTTACTTTCTCTAGGACTATCACACAGCAGAGTTCTTCATGTACCAGAGGGGGACCTGCAAGGAACTTAAGGTTATTTGCGTTATCATGTCCATATATATTTTCCCCTGGGTTAAGACCTACACATAATGGTTAACAACAGCTGCTCTCTGACTTACAATACAGCCATTATAATTCAGCTTCCTGTAACTTGGATGTTTTCTTACTTTGACACTAACATAGCCTCACATAGACATTAGATACCTGGTCCACACTTCTCAAACCCATGGGTGGCTCAAAACATCCCCACCCTACCAATCCCCAACAAAGCTCATCACCATCATCCATCTCTCTCAGATAGAAGACCTTGTCAGAAACCCCTCACCTCTGGTGCTGGTCTTTATTTTAGGAGTCCTCTCTTTGGAAAGTATATTCATTCTTGTTCCAGAATGCAGTGTGCTTCCTTGCCAAGAGAAGGGATTTCTGCAAGGCACATCTGTAGGGTTACAGCAGGGACAGGCAACTCTCAGGCACTCAGGGAATGGCAGGTAGCCAGATGTGTAAATTTAGGCCCACTACTGCTGGGAGTAATGGATGTACATGGCTCATGGTCCCGAAGCATGACTATTTCCCAGGTCCCAGCCATGGTCATCATCCCATCCTATACGTGGCATTTTTAAGCTTTCCTGGGGTACGTGCACGCCTCAGGAATGGCACACCCTTGACCTCAAGCTCTTCTGAGATAGGAAAAGGATCTCTATCACTTTTATATCCCGTAGGTCCACACTCAGCACATGGTAGATATTCAATAGATACGTTTTGGAACAGAACAAACATCATTAGCTATGACCTATTATAAGGAGCCCGTTTTTTAGCAGGTAAGACAGATTATGGGCAATAAGGAGCTGGCAGGGCATCCAAAGATGATAAAGTTGATGGGATCAAAACGAGATTTGAAACCCGAGACCAAGCAGAGGTGTAAACACCAGCACAGCTTATACAATTGCTAAAAATGAGTCAGCAAGCACCAGGCCAACCTCCACTACCAATAAAACAAATGCAATAGATAATTAAGGGGAGCAGCTCTCCTAAGTCCAACATGCCTATCAACACCTGCATTAACACCTTCTTGCAAGCATCACTTATCCGTGCTAAGACACTTTAATGGCAAACCTAATGAGCCTACTTTTCCTTGTAAAAATAGAAGGCAAAGAGAAAATGCAACATAAGTGCTGGAATTTTATAGTGGAAAAGATGAAAACACTCCTCAGAAAAAGAGAAATTTGCCAGGAAACTTTACAGTCTATCACAAGGGTAGTACTACTTGTTTCCAGCTATTTGAGTTTGACCAATGGCGATATTCTGGTTCCCAAGAAATTTGGCAAGATGATCCACGGGCTATAGGCTGAGACTGCTTCAGCTGTCTTCCTTGAGGGGACCTGACCTGGGCAATGAGAGCCTGGCCCTGCAGCTCAGAGTTGACCTTCTCTGACAGATTCTCTTTTTCCAGTCCCTGGATAATTCCTCCCCCCTCTTTAATTTTAAAGATATTTAATTTAGCGTTTCTATGTGCCTGAAGCAAAATACAAGAGAGAATTTTAGCTTATGCTCAGTCCATCATCTTTATCTGAAAATATAAAAATCTCCATGGAGTACCATGGATTTTACTCTTGCATAAAACATTCAATAGGGAAAAATGGAATCATGATTTGACCTCTCTTTACAGCTTGTCCAAATCTTGAAAGCAGCATGTTTATAAGTCAGGCATTCATACTAGGTACTGTGCTAAGCACTTACATACAACAGTGAGTAAGAGACATAGTCCCTGTGCTGTCACACATTATTGGAGCCCAGAAGTTAACATGAGCCACTGGTGAATTATGACTGTCAAATATTAATACAGTCATCTTTGAGGGGGAAACAATGGGCTTTAGATTCAGGAAGACCTAAAGACCCTGATGCTGGGAAAGACTGAAGGCAAAAGAAGGGGGCAGCAGAGGATGAGATGGTTAGTTAGCATCACTGACTCAATAGACATGAATCTGAACAAACTCCAGGAGATAGTGATGGACAGGGGAGCCTGGCATGCTGCCAGTCCATGGCGTCACAGAGTCAGACACAATTTAGCCACTGAACAACAACAAACAGGATAAAATTCTAGTTCTACATTTCATAATCAGGTGACCACAGAGTTAAGAAATACTGTCCCCATTTGCCAGAAAGACAAGTGAGGCTTAGAGTCAGGTGGGTAAATTTTCTAAATTGTGTGGACTGAGTGCAATAACATAGGTAATTCCTATTTTACTGAATGATGTTTAAGACTTGTTCTCCCTCTCCTTTCCTCCCCTGAGGCTTCTTCAGACAATATTATCAGAATAGAGATCAGATCAAGGGATATAACTGTCTAACTCCATTCCATACCAGCTGGACCAAATCTGGTACACAGTGTGGAGTTCTGTGCACTCATTTCTCAAGAAGATTCTGAAGTTCTCTCTATTGCAACCAAGTGGAGAGCTGGGATGAATGACTGCCAAGGTTCCTTCACTTCTAATATGCTATGATTTTAGGGGAAGAATATTAATGAAGATTTTTAGTTATGCCATAAAAAGTCATAATGAATACAATATTACCATAATATTTCAGATTCCCACTGTTCTCTTTTAAAGAAAATCTTTCAAAAAATCTCATCAAACACAGGATCAAAAACTCACAGAACTGAGTATCTCATTTCTAAACATAAAGGTGTGCATTTTACAGTGTTAAGATGGGAGTTTTTCCTACTACATGCAATGTGGTACAAGATACTGTCTAAAACTGTGCTAACATTAAAATCATTTCATTATGCAAACCAAATTTAAATCTAATTGTGAATTAATATAGGGCCCATAAGTATGTAATTTGGGTGAAGAAATTTAATCTAATCAGTTGTAAAGAAATCTTTTTAAATGGGATTCAAATTTTAAGAAATAGCTAAAAGATACTTCCAAAGTAATAGCCTTTCAGTTGCATTTTTGTCCAAGATATAATTTTACATCTTTTCGAGAAGGCTTTCATGACACTAGAGAAATAAGACAGTAAGAACTCCAAATGAACAATATTTAAAAGCTTAGATGTTTGCGTCTTGGAAAATGGATTCCTTTTAAAAAGGATCAAGATTGGTTTGTCATGTTTCATTGAACTAATTGGACAAATGGTAGGGACCTAATAAAATATGTTAATTGATTATATCTAAAAGTACCCTTCACATGGGTGGAATAATTTTTACACAGTTTGATTCCATAAGTGATTTTTAAGAGGCCTATGCCAAGTCAAATTAAAGCATTAAGGTTCTCAAAATATGGTGTAAAAACCATATTGGATGAAAGGAAAAATAAAGATCCTAACCCCTTGTATGAATGGTGTTCCTCTGCTGTATGTCACGCTCTGCTCTGTACTGCCCAGGAACCAAGGGAAACATATGTGGAATACACATTCTCATGATTTGTAAACAGAAAACTCCCTAGTCCTTAATTCTCAAATTAATGGGCCCTATGCATTTTTCTACAGAGAGCACCAAAGAACATGCAGATAATGCCTGAAATTTGTTTTGAAGAGCTCAAGATGGATCCCTCATTTGGCCATTTCTTTAAAGAAAAAAAGCCAAAGGCATAATATTGAAGCAATTTTATAAAGATATTTCCACTGTCAGGCAGGCAAATGAGGGATGTTATTTTCTTTTCTGTGCAAGAGAGGTGTCTTTAAATTTGAGAGGAAGATAGACTAACTGGACAGAACCTCTTCAAGAGAGCTGCAGGCACAGAGGTGTTGGTGCTGTTAACGCGCCATGCCACCCGCAGAACTGCCCAGATGTAAACCGAGTGGCAGCAGAGGCTAGGCACGGAAGACATTGTTTTTTATGTTCCCCATCCGTGCTTGCTGTACTGAACTCATGTCTTTCAATAGCCAATCAAAGTTCTCATAATAGAAATCTAGGCTGAAATGTCCAACAGCTGGCTAAGGACCCATTATTCTACAACTGTTGAGTAGAGGAGAACAATCCAAATATGCCTTCTCTAACACATGGCATATAGAAATCAACTGAGAAAATTTAGCTTTCAAGGTCACTAGACATGCAAGTGACAGCAAGCACTTTTGACTGCATTTAGCCTCAGCAGACATAGAAAAATGACCATAGAAATAAAGTATGTATACTGATGTGTGTCTCATTTGAATCTCTCTGTATATATTCTAACATGATGGAATATCTGTACCAAAACAGAAATCTTAGATGATAATTTCATCTGGATATGTGTGTATATGTGTATATATGTATGTGCATATATGCAGATGTACATATATATCTTATGAATGAAATAAGTGCTTAAGCGCTATGACAAAGTGACCCTGAGCATGTGTTCTTGCTAAGTCTCTTCAGTCATGTTCGACTTTTTGTGATCCTGTGGATCACAGCCTGCCAGGCTCCTCTGTCCATGGGATTCTCCAGGCAAGAATACTGGAGTAGGTTACCAAGCCCTCCTCCAGGGGATCTTCCCCTCCCAGGGATCTAACCTGCGTCTCTTAAATCTCCTGCATTGTCAGGCGGGTTCTTTACTACCAGCGCCACCTGGGAAGCCCCTGGCACTCTGTGTAAGAGACTGTATTACCAATCTCATCAGCTGCTTTCAGCATCCACACGGTTATTTTTCATTTGGGAAAGCTTGAGGATGCAGAACTGTTGCTATGCATTTGTCCTGTCTTTCTTCTGTCCTGAGGCTTTATGTCATGGACCATGGTTTATAGAACTAGCTCAAATTATTCCTGATTCTATATCTAAAATTGTATGGCACAAGAACATGTTCATGGCTATCATTCTAAAACAGGAGGCCATTTGAAAACCCACAATAAACTACATGCAATGGCAAAAGAATATCATGCTAACTTTTGCACAGTCACAAATTCCAGAACTGATTATTCAAAGAACTCTCTGGAAGGTAACAAGCTTATAAAAGCAATTCTAGTAAAAAAAAAAAAAAAAATTCTGCATTCTACATATATAACAAAGTTACAGCATGTCACTTGCCCTATAAATTGTCACTATTACCACTTGGAGCAGAAGGAAGTGTACACATAAAGATATATATGTGCATCATTTTATATTCCCAGAGGAAATTGAAAAATTATAGGCATTAAATAGTGTTTTAATTGCACCATGAAAAATGACATTTAAGCAACGGTTCACAGTCCCACAAAGGTCAAGTCAAGTGTATGTGCTGCCTAGTCTAGCGCGGGGAGAATGGCTTTTAGAGGCGCTCAGGCCTGGGAGCAATTTCTGACCCTGCCATTAGTGGGACCTGCCACCTCTGGCTGATTCCTCTACTGTTCTGAGACTCAGGTTCCTATCAGTAAAACAGATATTAAATATCTATTTTGCACAGAGTTGTGGGAATTAAAGGAGAATGACTAAGTCCCTATACATTGTTGGTTTAATTATCAAACTATTAAATAAGTATTAAACACTAAAATTAGAAGGGGGTGGAATGATTGGGAGATTGGGATTGACTTATATACACTACCATGTTCTAAATAGATAACCAACAAGGACTGTATAGCACAGGGAACTCTATTCACTGCTCTATGGTGACTAAATGGGAAGGAAATCCAGAAAAGGGGATATGTGTATATGTATGGCTGACTGGCTTTGCTGTACAGCAGAAACTAACACAACATTATAATGCAACCGTACTCAAAAAAAATCTAAAATTAGAGATTTATGGTTCCTTAATGCATTACATACCAGCCAATATGATTAAGATTATACCATATCTGGGCCAGATTTAAGACAAATTCAATACACCTATTTTCAGCTCTCAAATGCTATGATTATCTAAGTATATATGAGAGAAGAATGTAAAACTCCTCTGAAGATGAGTTTTAAGAAAACTACTCTAAATATATATGAGCACAATATTTAGGCCTCAGTGGAGTATTTTCACTTATCTGCTTTCTGATAAATCTATATTCTTTGTCTATTCAGTTCCGTTAAGTCACTCAGTGGTGTCTGACTCTTTGCAACCCCATGAACCACAGCACGCCAGGCCTCCCTGTCCATCACCAGCTCCCAGAGTCCACCCAAACGCATGTCCATTGAGTTGGTGATGCCATCCAGCCATCTCATCCTCTGTCATCCCCTTCTCCTCCTGCCTTCAATCTTTCCCAGCATCAGAGTCTTTTCAAATGAGTCAACTCTTCACATCAGGTGGCCACAGTATCGGAGTTTCAGCTTCAGCATCAGTCCTTCCAATGAACACCCAGGACTGATCTCCTTTAGAATGGACTGGTTGGATGTCCTTGCAGTCTAAGGGACTCTCAAGAGTCTTCTCCAATACCACAGTTCAAAAGCATCAATTCCTCAGCGCTCAGCTTTCTTTAGAGTCCACCTCTCACATCCATACATCTTTGTCTATGCTCATAAATAAAAACAGTTCTCATAAAGTGTGCTTTTAAAAGCAACAGGCTCCCTAGAGTCTGTCATACAAAGTAAAATAAGTCAGAAAGAGAAAAACAAATATTGGATATTAATGCACACATACGAAATCTAGAAAAATGGTATTGATGAACCCAGGATTGGGATGGGAGATATAGAGATGAGAATTGTAGGATGGGAATGGAGACATAGAGACCAGACTTGTGGTCACTGTGGTGTGGGAAGGAGAGGGTGGGACAAATTGAGAGAGCAGTGTCGACATATACAGACTATCATGTGTAAAATAGATAATTAGCAGGAAGCTCAGCTCAGTGCTCCTTCATGACCTAGAGGGGTGGGATGGTGAGTGGGTAGGAGCAGAATTCAAGAGGGAGGGGATATATGCATACATATGGCTGATTCATGTTGCTGTATAGCAGAAACACAACATTGTAAAGCAATGATACTGCAATTAAAATCTTTTTAATTTTTAAAAAAATTCAAAAAAAGAATAAAAGAGCAGTAGACTCTGTGCTTGCATTTCTCACTCTTCTTTAAAGAATTTACTACTTTGCCCAATGGAATAGTCTCCACCCTGGAAAACGCTTGGGGTTTGTTTGGGGATACAAAATTGCCCTTCCTTGCTGAGCACTGGAGTGGGAATTGCAGCTCCAATTCTTGCTTAGAGATGAGCTAAAGATCTCTAAATGCCTCACACACACAGGCATTACCTTTAAAAAAAAAAAAAAGCTTTTTCATCTTTTCCACCAACAGAATTTCCATTTCCATGTTGACTGTTCATTTAGATTTTAGGTGAACACGTGAAGATTGTGAGAGCTCTGTTCTCAACAACTAAAGCTCTGCCCATTGCTGGCCTAGTGTATTCACATGTGGTTCAACACATAGTAGGTTGGGCCTTAAATATGCTCCGACTACATGACGTTCCCAAGCTATCCTAAAAGGGTGAAAGGGACTGAACCCTGCTGGGCTTTCATCTCTTGCTCCTCCAGCCCCACCATCCAGCCTTGTCCACCCTGATCTGTGCCCTGCGAAGCCAAGCTACGATGACTGGGCACACAATTCCCTTTCCTACGGGCTCTCGACTTGATTTGGCCAGTGGCAGGAACTGGCAGACTGGAGAGTGGGCAGAGAGTGAGACTGAGGTATCTACTCCCCTGCCAGGCTGTCGTCATGTCTCTCAGCTGTCAGATCCCTAACTTCATAGCTACCTTCTCCTGGGTTCCAGTAACCATTTTTTCTTATCCGAGGCTCAGATGGTAAAGAATCTGCCTGCAATGCAGGGGAACCCAGGTTCAATCCCTGGGTTGAGAAGATCCCCTGGAGAAGGGAAAGGCTGCCCACTCCAGGATTCTTGCATGGAGAATTCCATGCTCAGAGGAGCCTAGTGGGCCACAGTCTATGCAGTGGCAAAGAGTCAGACACGACTGAGCAACTCACAGCTTCAGGCCTGTAGGAGAGAAATGGCTTCTCTCTGTTGCCATCTCTGAAGGCTGGGACTGTCCTTTGTTGATATCCCTAAACCCAGCTCAAACCACTGTAAATAGCCCCTTATTCATTCAATAACACCAATCTGAATATGCCATCTGGTTCCTTCCAGGACCCTGACGAAGCTGTGAATCTAGTCGCAAAACACTAGGAAGTGAGTCACACTGAACCAAAGTGTCAGGCACCGTAGGAATAGCTGCAGTGACTAAATAATACCTCTTTACCAGGAGAGTATAAGAGCAACTGTTACAACTGGAGTTATGCTACAAACTAATCAAGGGGAGAATGAAGGCTTTAGAAAGAAAATGAGAATATTAACAAGAAAAATCTAGCTGAAAAATATTTTATAATCCCATGCAAATATCATAAGTCCACCAAAACGCATCTTTTTCCTTGCTCTTATGATCACTAAAGAACATCATGAAATAAAGAGAAAGAGAAGGAGGTGAAATTCCTGAACCTTATTTAATAAAAGAGCTGAGAAAAATGAACACATTTTGATGAACACAGCACTGGGGCCCATGGAAGCTTTAGTGTATTCAAAGCGGTACTCTTACTACATCATAGAACCTGACACAGAAATGTAAGTTTATTTAAACACAAACATTTCACTGAGGAAGGGGGAAAGCTGGGGGGGTAGGAAGACCCTGAGCTCACCTCCTCTCATGAGCACAGCAAAACAACAACTATCTTCAAAACAACCATCCATAAAAAATGACTGGAACCCACCAGAAAAGATGTTCTCCAACTAAAGACATAAAGAAGGAACCACAACAAGACAACTAGGAAAGGCAGACTCAAGATACAATCAAATCCACACCCCTGAGTGGTTGGCCCCCAGACTGGAGAATTATATTGTACAGGTTCTCCCAAAAGGCGTAAGAATTCTGGACCCATGTCCAACTCCCCAGCCTGCATGGTCCTGCATCAGGAAGACCATCCGCTAGAGCAGTAGTCCCCAGACTTTTGGGCACCAGACTGGTTTCACGGAAGACAGTTTTTCTGCGGGCCGGCGGGAGAGGGGGAAAGTTTTGGGATGATTCAAGTGCAAATGATAACATTTACTGTGCACTTGATTTCCAGTCTAATGCTGCTGCTGATCTGACAGGAGGTACCAGTCTGTGGCCCAGAGGCTGGGGACCTCTGCCCTGGAGCATTTGACTTTGAAGGCTAGTAGGGCTTAATTTCAGGAGCTTCACAGTACTGGGGAAATAAAGACTTCACTCTTAAAAGGGCTACACAGAATTACACATACAACCAGGACCTAAGACAAAAGAAGTAATTTGATAGGCACCCGTGCCAGATCTCCTTGCTTAAGAGAGTCACCCAGAAAGATGGGAGGTGGCTGCTGCTCACCGAGGGGATGTAGACACTAGTCACAGCCATAATGGGGAACATTCCACACATGAATACTGCGGCTGGCAGCACAAAAGATCCCAAATAGTAAAAACAATCGAGAAAGAAGAACAGAGCTGGAGGAATCACATGCCTTAACTTCAGACTATATTACAAAGCTACAATAATCACAAGCTGGAATCAAGATTGCCAGGAGAAATATCAATAACTTCAGATATGCAGATGATACCACCCTTATGGCAGAAAGTGAAGAAGAACTAAAGAGCTTCTTGATGAAAGTGAAAGAGGAGAGTGAAAAAGCTGGCTTAAAATTCAACAGTCAAAAAACCAAGCTCATGGCATCCAGTCCCATCACTTCATGGCAAATAGATGGGGAAACAATGGAAACAGTGACCAACTTAATTTTCTTGGGCTCCAAAATCACTGCAGATGGTGACTGCAGTTATGAAATTAAAAGACCCTTGCTCCTTGGAAGAAAAGCTATAAGAAACCTAGACAGTGTATTAAAAAGCAGAGACAATACTCTGCCAACAAAGGTCCACATAGTCCAAGCTATGGTTTTTCCAGTAGTCATGTATGGATGTGAGAGTTGGACCATAAAGAAGGCTGAGCGCCAAAGAACTGATGCTTTCAAACTGTGGTGTTAGAGAAGACTCTTGAGAGTTCCTTGGACTGCTAGGAGATCAAACCAGTCAGTCCTAAAGAAATCAACCCTGAATATTCATAGGAAGGATTGATGCTGAAGCTGAAGCTCCCATATCCTGCCCACTTGATGTAAAGAGTCAATTCATTGGAAAAGACCCTGATGCTGGGAAAGTTGAAGCCAGGAGGAGGAGGAGATGACAGAGGATGAGATGGTTGGATGGCATCACCAACTCAATGGACATGAGTTTCAGCAAGCTCTGGGAGATGGTGAAGGGCAGAGAAGCCTGGCATGCTGCAGTCCATGGGGTCGCAAAGAGCTGGACACGACTGAGTGACTGAACAACAACAGTAATCAAAACACTGTGATACTAGCACAAAAACATATAGATCAATGGAAGAGGGCAGGAAGTCCAGAAATAAACCCACTTACTTATCATCAATAATAATCTACTTGAACTTTGATAAAGATGGTAAAAATATACAATGGGGAAAAGACAATTTCTTCAATAGGTGAAAACTGGACAGCTACATGTAAAAGGATGAAATTAGAACATTCTGTCACACCACATACAAAAATAAACTCAAACTGAATTAAAGACCTAAAAGTAAGACCAAAACCTTAAAACTCTTAGAAGAAAACATAGGCAGAACACACTTTGATATAAATCACAGCGATATTTGTTGGGTCTGTCTCCTAAATTAAAGGTGATAAAAGCAAAAATAAACAAATGGAACCTAATTAAACTGAAAAGATTTTGTGCAGCAAAGGAAACAACTGAAAAACAAAAAGACAACCTACTGAAAGGAAGGAAATATTTGCAAATGACATGACTGATAAGGGATTAATAACCAACATATGTAAACAGCTCAAAGGACTCTATAAAAAAAATAAACAACCCAATTAAAAAATGAGCAGAAGAACTTGATAGCCATTTTTCCAAAGAGGACATGCAGATGGCCAATAGGAACATGTAAAGAAGCTCCACATTGCTAATATAAGAGAAATACAAATCAAAAGCACAATGAGATGTCACCTCACACCTGTCAAAATGACTATCAACAAAAATAATACAAATAGCAAATGTTGGTGAGGATGTGGAGAAAAGGGAACCCTCATACATTGTTGGTGGGAGTGTAAATTGGCGCATCCACTGTGGAAAACAGTATAGAGGTTTCTCAAAAAACTAAAAATAGAACTACTATATGACCCAGCAATTCTACTCCCAGGTATTACTGAAAAAAATTTAAAAGTCACTAGTTGAATAAGATGCATGCACCTCAATGTTCACAGCAGCATTATTTACAGCTGCTGAGTCGGGAAAGCAACCTGAGTGTCCATCAACAGATGAACTGATAGAGAAGTGGTACATACATACAATGGAATACTGCTACTGCTAAGTCGCGTCAGTCGTGTCCAACTCTGTGCAACCTCATAGACAGCAGCCCACCAGGCTCCCCCGTCCCTGGGATTCTCCAGGCAAGAATACAGGAGTGGGTTGCCATTTCCTTCTCCAATGCATGAAAGTGAAAAGTGAAAGCAAAGTCACTCAGTCGTGTCCGACTCTTAGTGACCCCATGGACTGCAGCCCACCAGGCTCCTCCGTCCATGGGATTTTCCAGGCAAGAGTACTGGAGTAGGGTGCCATTGCCTTCTCCACAATGGAATACTACTCAGCCATAAAAAGAAAATAAAATTTTGCCATTTGCAGCAACATGGATGAACTTGGAGGGCATACGCTAAATGAAATATGCCAGAAAGATACAATACATGCTATCAGTTATATGTGGACTCTGAAAAATATAACAAACTAGTGAATATAACAAAAAAGAAGCAGACTCACAGATGTAGAGACAAATTAATGGCTACAAGTGGAATCAGGTGAGAAGGGCAGCACGGAGGAGAGGTGGGAGCAGGGGGGCTGTGTGTGAGAAGTGGGAGGTACAAACTATTCGGTTTAAAATATTGTAAACTAAAAAAATAAAAAAGTAGGCTCAAGGCTGTGTTGTACAAGGCAATATAGCCAATATTTTCTAATAACTATAAATGCAAAGTAATCTTTAAAAACTCTATATTTTTAAAATTAAAATAAATTCACTGAAAACCAGAATTCCATATTAACACAATTATGATTTGCCCTATTCTCTTTCCTTAAAATGTTGTGTTTCAATAAACAACACTATTTTTATGTGACAATGGGCTTGTCACTTAAATGAAGGACTTTCTCCTGAACTTCCTCTGATTTTTCTCTGGTTACCTCTCACCTTCCACAGTCCAGAAACTTCCTATTGGGATAATGGTCTTAGCAGCCTTATTTGCCCAGAGAAGCCATTTACTTCACCTTCCAAATCTACTCGTACTCACCCTTCTTAATTTTCTCTTTACCTCTTCTTTTACTTCCTGCTACTCTCACCCAAGGACACCTAAAAAAAAAAAAAAAAAGAAAAAGGTTCAGCTTGAAACGTACATTGAGATCTCATCCATATTCTGTACCAATTTCCAGACCATAAAACTCCTTATTGGCAGAGACAGTGTTCTATGATAATGCCTAAAATAGTCCCTTTTACCTTGTGCTTAAAATAAAGCACACCTTGAAAGTACTTTGTAAAACAGCTTCATGCAAATACAGAAGTCAAAGAGGCCAAAAGAGGGGTCCCTTTTCTTTTCCCCTTTTGTTAATGAACACAAAGATTCTTTTCCCTGAAACACCTAAGAGAGAAAGCTAGGTTAGGGATTTGGTAAGAGTGGCATCTGGAAAGTGAGGGGGGCTGGGGGAGCCCCAATGACTCTTATTGTTTAAACCATGCTAGAATGTGAAGCCGACTATAACCAACGCCCAGCTCTCACCACTGATGGCAAAAGTGACTTCTTGTCCAAAGAGTCACAAATCTGAGTTACTGTCTTCCAAGGAGGCCAACAGCCACTCCAGCAGCCAGCTCAGTGCGTGCACCTCAGGCCTGCCACTCCTCGCTAACCTCCTCCTGCCCCCACCACAGTTGCTTGCTACCATTCGCACAGGGTAGACACTCAGTAAGGAACTGTTGAATATGCCCGAACAAGGATGACTTCACCCATTCATTCAGTTTGAAAAGTCCACTCCCCTGACTCTGATGATGACCGATTTCCATTTACCCTTCGGCATCTGCGTCTGGGCAGCGGGCAACTCATGGCTGTGCAGCCTCAAATTATCAGTCACTATATCATGACTCATCAGCAAAGAACTTTCCCATCAGAACCTAATTAAGGTTCCCCACATCCCTGTGAGGTAAGCGGGTATGCTCTCCTGCAGTTTATAAGGAGGAAATTGGGGATGAAGAGGTTACCGGCTCTGTCAAAGGTTATTAAGGGTGTCTGCCAGGGATGAGGTCATTCCACAGTCATGCTGCTGCAGTCTTTCCACTCACTATGGATCCAAGTCTTTGCCTTGTGCTGTGACCACCTTATCATTCTCTGGACTTTTGTGATGGTGCAGACAGAGTCCAGCAGATACATGCATTTCAAAAGGAAAAAAAAAAGGTATTATGGTATACCCTCCTGGTGGCTTACTAGTAAAGACTCTCCCTGCCAGTGAAGGTGACAAAAGTGAGGCAGGTTCAACTCCTGGGTTGGGAAGATCCCCTGGAGTATGAAATGGCAACTTGCTCCAATGTTCTTGCCTGGAAAATCCCATGGACAGAAAAGCCTGAAGGGCTACAGTCTATAGGGTCAAAAAGAGTCAGACATGACTTAGCGACTAAACTATAAGAAGAAAGTGTGCCCTTGCTAAATACTTCAGATGTCTCTTCCCATAATAACTCATATTAGAAGTCCTCTCTCAGATACTTTCCAGTAAAAGTATCTTGTTAGGTAGAACTAATACTGTCTCCTGGAAAGAGGGTTCAGAATAAAACATCTTCATCCTTTTCCTGAGAAAGGGACAATAAGGTTCACTCCTGCTACTTCAGAGGCACAAGCCAGCACACAGGCAGCCTTGGAGTTCAGGGTTATTGCCTGTTCAGGTTTGTGAACTTCCCAGAGCACAATGATCGCACAGTCTCCCCAACACACTTCAGCCAGGCCCTCTTGGATCTTCAGCAGGCTTTATGTCTCTGATGGGTTTTCTAGGGCAGGAACACAGCAAATACTGCAACTTCCTCTACCACCGGCCTTTCTGACTTTGCCAAAGAGAACCAGGATTATCTGCTTCCAAGGGAGAAGCACGTTTCCACCACCAAAACCATGTCCTTTTTGCTTCGCCAGTTCTGCTTCCTCCTCCTAGCTGCAGATGAGGACCCTTCCCAGGTTTCCAGCTTTTATGTTATTACTATTTACTTTCCCACAGTGTGATTATTGTTACTTTTCTTAGGGACCAGATTTATGCTCACACATTGTACTCCCACTCCTTGTTGATTTGTAAGTCACCAGACCCATCCCTGATCTGAGGAGGCTGGACTGTATATTTCTGCCATTTTACATAGCATGAACTGGAGTAGATTACTTACTATTTCATTTGGGGAATGACTAGTTCAGAAAGACAACAAAACATGGTCTAATGCCACAGTAATTAAAACAGTGCAGCAGCAGCATTTGAGTAGACAAACGGAACAGAATAGAAAGTCTGGAAAACAGACTGAAATACATGTGAGAGTCTGTTATATGGAGAAAACAGCATCTAAAACCAGTAAGATAAGAATAAACTTTAAGAAGCTGAGTTGGGATAACTGGGTACATACATCATACTGCACACACACAAAACAAAGCCATAAATGTTCCAGAAAAGAAAATTTGAACACAGATTGGTACTGGATAATCTTAAGGGATCATTGGTGTAATAATGAAATAGAAATTATATCCTAAAAAGTTTGACATGTTATTGATATATATTGATGTACTTACAAAGAAAATATAATGTCTGGGGTTTGCTTTAAATATTCTGAAAATGGGTGGGAGAGTAAGATAAAATAATACTGGCAAAATATTCTGAATTGTTGAAGTTGAACGACAGGTAGTTGGGGTTCATTATACTATTTTCTCTAATTTGTCTATGTTTATAATTATCTGTAATAAAATATCTTAAAAATACAAGAAAATATAAATGACTTCCTTGGAGTGGGGAAAGGCCATTCTGACTATGATTAAAAATTTAGAATGTATTAAAAAGTTTGAAAATTCAATTACATTAAGCAACAATAATTTCTGTATGACAAAAAAACCATAAGTTAAAAGAAAAGCAAATAACCTGGGGGAAATATTTTCAACTCATGTCACAGACAAAACAATGGATAATCTCACTAACATTGAAAATGTGTAAGAAAATTATCAGCAACCCAACAGAAAAATTAGTAAAGGACATTAATAGATATTTTGTGGGAAAAAATGAATAAAATGGCCTTTAAACAACATGATGTAAGCTGACCATCTTTTCAAACAGAAAAAATATAAATTAAAACTATACTTTATAAATTCCAAATTTTGACTTGTCTGATCGATAAAAATGTTTCCTAACACTCTTTTGAGGAGCCCATAGGAAATCAGTCTTTTCATACACTGCTGGAGGGAATGTGACTCCAAGGAGCAATTTGGAAACATTATTAAAATTTCAAATGCATTTACCCTTGACCCAAAATCTCACTTCTGGGAATTTTTTCTACAGATGTTCTGCTTTCATGCAAAATAATATACTGCCATGATAGTCTTTGGAGCCTTGTTTATAATAGCAAATGATTGGACAAAACCCTAAGCGTCCATCAAAAGAGTATGTGTGTGTGTGTAGGGGAGTGTATACCTATATATATACACCTAAAATGGAATATGATGCAGCCATTTGAAACAATGGGATTTCCCTGGCTGTCCAGCGGTTAAGACTCTATACTTCCACTGCAGGGGGCAGAGGCTTTATCCCTGGTCGGGGAACTAAGATCTTGCATGTTGCATGGCACAGCTAAAAAAAGAAAAAAAAGGAGATACTCCCTATATTCTGCACTGAAAAAGTTCTAGGAGATATATATATATATATATATGAATAGAGATAGTTATAAATATATGAATATCATGTCATTTTTGTGTGTTAGAGAGGGAACAAAAACTGCTCTATGTATTCATACTTATATGCATTAATATACTCAGGAACAGTTTATAGGAAACTAACAAAAGTAATGACATGTAGGTGGAGGGACAGGGGTAAATAATACACCTAATAAGAGGACAGAAGTGGGATGGAGACTTCTCAAAGCACATCTCATTTCATTGTTTTGAGTTTTGATCCATATGAATGCATAACTTACTCAAAATTTAAATTGAAACAGGGTTTGACTGCCTCTGTAGTTTATGGATAAGTACCTACTGTATATTTAAAGATCAACAGTTCTCTCTAAATGGACCAGGGACTTGTAAATCCAAAGAGCAAATGATACAAAAACATTGCAGAGCCAAATAAAAATGCTATCATTTAGTGGTAGGGATGGGAGTTCCAGACAATTCACCATCTTAATTACATTTTGCAAATTCCATTGGGAAAGCCCCTGAGATCTTAATAAGAACACAGTCACAGTTGTCTGCAATATGACAATGGATTAAAAATGCAGGAAAGGGAGAGAACAGCCAGGAAGCACTGCCTCCCAGCCGAACAGGAGTGGTCTATCCATTTGAATCCACTGTGATTGTTGACTATTAGCAACACATCCCTCTCTCACTGCAGGGCAATACATTCTAACTTTTTCATTCCTAAAGTCTAGACCCCAGATTCCACATTTAGAAGGATTTAAATAAACTGTATTGGAAAAGCCCCTGATGCTGGGAAGGACTGAAGGCAAAAGGAGAAGAGGGCAGCAGAGGATGAGATGGTTAGATAGTATCACTGACTCAATGGACATGAATCTGAGCAAACTCCAGAACATAGTGAAGGGAACCCTGGGGTTGTGCAATCCATGGGGTCACAAAGAGTCCAACATGACTGAGCGACTAAACAGCAACAATGTAGAAGATAAGCAATAAACCAGGTTTTAATGTAAAACAAAATGCACAACTGCTGTGAAAAGCATGCTCCGCAAAAAATAATTACCTTAATATGATATACAGAATTTTGACAAGCACACACACACACAAAACTTTCATGTTCATTAGCCCACATTGTTTATTGCCCCTAAAGGAGCAATTTCTATTAGGCTCTTTGAACTATGAGAAATGGCTTATCTCCCAGGACTCCAACTGAGGTTCTGAAATCTCAGAATTCAGCAACCCCTCATCTCCACATGAAGGCTTCAGAGGTAAGAGGGGCCTATAAACCACTCCCACAGCAAAGGATACAATGGTGCACATAGTTGGGGGGAAATTCCTATTTAGCTGAGTATCAAGTTAAATATTTAGCTTGTGGGCTGTTTCTCAGCATTTCAGTTTCCTCACATGTTGAATCAAGTATTAAGCGTTAGTGCTGGTGGATCCATGTCAATGTATGGCAAAACCAATACAGAATTGTAAAGTAAAATAAAAAATAAAGCAAAAAAAAAAAAGAGTTAGTGCTAATGTTGGGGAAGTCACTTAACCCCCTCGTGCCTCAGTTTCCATACTGTAAAAGGAGAAAATAAAAAATACAACCTCAAGGGAGTGAATGAACATCACAATCACTTAGAATCATGTCTGAAGGCAGTGCAAATTCAGTAAATATTAGCTGCCTACCTGTAACATCTTAGAGATGAGTATGTTGAAAACTCTGTCTTTGGAGCCAGATTTCCAGGGCTGCCTGAGAAGTTACAGAATACATCTCTGTCACCATTTTCCTTAGACTAATTAGCTCTGGCACAAATGGAAATTATTTACTTTCAAAACTTCGACTTTACTAGTGTTGAGTGATTTATACGATCCTGTAGCCAGGAGGTCCCAGACCTACATTCTCTCCTTGGCAAACCTGTACATCTTCTTCTAAAGACAGTATTTGTTCATCACATCTTGTCTTAGAAATGACTTCAGGCAAGGGTCAGGCAGAGAATATCAACCCCTTTCCCCACCTTCTGTGTGAGGCCTGGGACATAGGGAGCAGAGGAAGACACCACACACAGACAGGGGCAGAACCAACCAGCCCACTGCTTCCCTGGGGAGTTTGGAAGAGACACCGGGTTGGGCCAGCTCACAAATAGGACAGACATGCAGCTGGACTCTGGGATCTGGCCCCTCCAAGCTTCTCTCTTCCATCACAGAGGGAGGTTAAAGTATCATGTGCTTAGTTGCTCAGTCGTGTCCGACTCTTTGTGACCCCATGGACTGTAGCCTGCCAGGCTCCTCTGTCCATGGGGATTCTCCAGGCAAGAATACTGGAATAGATTGCCATGCCCACCTCCAGGGGATCTTCCCAACCTAGGGACAGAACCCAGGACGTCCACATTGCAGGCGGCTTCTTTATCATCTGAGCCCCCAGCGTTGTGATGTGGAAGCAAACGGGAGAAAAGAACATCCTTAATCAGTAGTTTCAATGTGTGCCTGTCCCTCCCCAACAGTGGCTCATGGTAACATCACGCAAGCTGGAGAGGATGGGAGCTGAGGCTGGACAGTCAGGAAGACACCATCCAGAACGTTACAAACAGCTCCCCCAGATCATTTGATCTTAGAGAAGAAAAGGAAATCAAATCCTGCATCCCTAATGGGAAATCACAGGATAAACATTTTCCTGGCTAAAAGTTTGAAATATATACCTTTGCCACACTCAAAATTTTCACCTGTTATTTCTTGCCTTATACTTTCCTCCTTTAAAATGCACGTTAATTTCATAGAATAATCCAGTTTATAAACTGTAAATGCTCACAACCCATTTTTTCAGTTATTCAGTCAGTATTTATGGAGCACCTACCACATGCCTGGCATGGTTTTGTTCACCACAATAGCTTTAGTCCCTAAAACACAGATGCTGCTCTCAGAGGTCAGACTTTCCAATGCTTTGCTAATGGTTTCCTCCATGAGCCCTCATGTAGAACAACTTCCTTTTTTTAAATTTTTTTTAAATTTTTATTTTTACTATATTTTACATTACTGTATTGGTTTTGCCATACATTGACATGAATCCACCACGGGTGTACATGAGTTCCCAATCCTGAACCCCTCTCCCACCCCATATCATCTCCATGCACCAGCCCCAAGCATCCAAGCTAACATTTATTGAGGGCTTATGGGTGTCAGGCACTGAACACCATTAATTCATTTAATTCTCATAGCACCTCTGTGAAGTGGTACTATTATTATCCCCTTTTTACAGATGAGTTTGAAATTTAAAGATAGGGAAAGTAACTTACTCAAAACCACAGAGCCAGTAAATCACAAACAGAATTAAAATTCAGGTCCAGTTACAAACTCCTCCATCTTAATCCTTAGAACTAAACTGCCTTCAAAACTTCTTAAATAGGGTTGGCCAGGATGGATATATTTGGTTTCTAATGATCTCTTCTGCATTTTCTTTGTTTGCTTTGTTGTGATTTTCATCTTCTAAACAATGTCTTTCAAGCGTCTACAAAATGATCATTTACCCATGGTGGATTCATGTGAATGTATGGCAAAACCAATATAGAATTGTAAAGTAAAATAAAAAAATAATTAATTAATTAAAATAAAATAAAATAAAATGTAATAAAAATAAAAAATAAAAATAAAAGCAATTGTATCCAGTCATGGGACCATGGCAGAGCAGGCTAAAAAATGACACCCATTCGAACATAAATATTTAAATATATGCACTACACTCCATTTAGTGTATTATTCATATTCTAGGCTGACATAAAAAAGGTTTCTGGAACTAACCAGCTGCTTCCTTTTGTGATCTCAGTGATTCTCACCCAAACAAGACTCAAAGGACCCATTTTCCAAATCAGCTTCCTTATATTTACACCTGGCCATTGATGTCGTTTGCTGTCTTTTCTGCCAGTCCCACACTGACTAGGGAGGAGGATCAGTCTGAATTCTAATTGCTTCCTTTCCCTTTCCCCAAACCTTGCATTTTCTCCCCTAAAACCAAAATCATAGTTTAGTGAAGTGAGTGCGATTAAGCAAATTATGAACCAGCTCAGGGAGCTACTCTAATTAGGGATACTTTCCTGACTCTGCTCGTAGGAGAGAACAACCTTCCTGCCTAGAACAACCACTCTGTCTGGGGGTGCTGTGTCAGCTGATGGCAATCACTGCTGCTATTTTTCCAGGTTAATGTGATATTAGGGTCTGAAGCCCCAAACTTGAACAATTATTCTCCTTGATATGTCTTTACTCAGTCCACTGATAAATGTTGCCTGTCGGCCCTGAATGCCCCAGCAGCCCACACAGCCATTCATCAGACCTCAGATTCTTCAATGGGAAGAAGAAGGTGTGCCCACAGGCAATCTCTCTCCCCTTCTCTCATCATATTTAAGCTCCCTGAAGGTAGGAGTAGTCTTGCATCTCCAGCAATGGGACTGACACAGAGCGGGGGCCCAAGTGTTTGCTGAATATTGTGGAATGAAGAAAGGGGGTATAAAAAGTACAGTCACCTTTTCCTTTAAGGGGCCCTTGACGGGACAATGGATCTAAGAATAAAACGCTTGCATGGGGGATATACATATCACACACTACACCGAAAGGAGGATGTCTGAGCACCAAGTCACTTCAGTCACATCTGACTCTTAGGAACTTTCTGGACTGTAGCCTGCCAGGCTCCATCCATCCATGGGAATCTCCAGGCAGGAATACTGGAGTGGGTTGCCATGCCCTTCTCCAGGGGATCTTCCTGACCCAGGGATTGAACCCGCATCTCTTATGTCTCCTGCACTGGCTGGTGGGTTCTTTACCACTAGTGCCACTGTTTTCCTTAAAAAACTAAAAACAGAGCAACATGATCCAGCAATCTCACTCCTGGGCATACATCCAGAAAAGATGAAAACTCTAATTCAAAAAGACACATGCACCCCAATGTTCTCAGCAGCACTATTTAAAACAGCCAAGACATGGAAGCACCCTAAGTGTCCATTGACAGAGGAATGGATAAAGAAGACATAGCACATATATACAAGGGAATACTACTTGGCCATAAAAAGAATGAATTAATGCCATTTGTAGCAATGTGGATGGACCTAGAGATTGCTGTACTAAGTGAATTCAGAAAGATAAATACTATATCATTTATATGTAGAATCTTTAAAAATTATACAAATGAACTTATTACAAAACAGAAAGAGACTCACAGACCTAGAAAACAAAGTTTGGTTGTTAAAGAAAAAAGAAGCTGGTGGGATAAACTGGGAATCTGAGATTAACAGATACTATCACTTCATGGGAAATAGATGGGGAAACAGTGGAAACAGTGTCAGACTTTATTTTTTTGGGCTCCAAAATCACTGCAGATGGTGACTGCAGCCATGAAATTAAAAGACGCTTACTCCTTGGAAGAAAAGTTATGACCAACCTAGATAGCATATTCAAAAGCAGAGACATTACTTTGCCGACTAAGGTCCGTCTTGTCAAGGCTATGGTTTTTCCAGTGGTCATGTATAGATGTGAGAGTTGGACTGTGAAGAAGGCTGAGCACCGAAGAATTGATGCTTTTGAACCGTGGTGTTGGAGAAGACTCTTGAGAGTCCCTTGGACTGCAAGGAGATCCAACCAGTCCATTCTGAAGGAGATCAACCCTGGGATTTCTTTGGAAGAAATGATGCCAAAGCTGAAACTCCAGTCCTTTGGCCACCTCATGCGAAGAGTTGACTCATTGGAGAAGACTTTGATGCTGGGAGGGATTGGGGGCAGGAGGAGAAGGGGATGACAGAGGATGAGATGGCTGGATGGCATCACTGACTCAATGGACTTGAGTCTGAGTGAACTCTGGGAGTTGGTGATGGACAGGGAGGCCTGGCGTGCTGCAGTTCATGGGATCGCAAAGAGTCGGACACGACTGAGCGACTGAACTGAACTGTGTATAAAATAAACAAGGATCTACTGTACAGCACAGGGAACTATACTCAATATCTTGTAATAATCTATAGTCAAAAAGAATCTGAAGAAGAATATATATAAATAACTGAATTACTTTGTTATGCATCTGAAGACTAACATAACATTGTAAATCAACTATAGTTCAATAAAAAGAAAGAATGTTGAAAAGACAAGGCAAGCTCTTAGAACATATTTTATAGCAAATACTAGTGGAGTTTTCACCATTAACTTAAAACAGTTAAAAGCTGCAATTGAAATACAGGAGAAAAGTATAAAACAGACATAGAATCAGGAGTTTGCACTGAAAAAAACAGCAGTGGGAGCAATAACCAACACTCTCACAAGTTTAATTTGGTTATGGAATCCTTCAAGGAAACTTTCAGAACTGCAGGAACTTAATGCCTTACTGAGACCTACGATGTGCGTTGTATATTAAAATACTGTCAGCCCTACTTAGGCTTCTACTTAACATCCTATACCTTCTGGCAATGGTAGTTCAAGATGGAGAGTTGAGAGAGCACTGTCACTAGAATTCCTTTGGGTCTGGGCTCACTGGGCCCTGCAGAACAGACCAAAGAAAGTTTGGCAATGCCCTGCAGCCATGGCATTGCAGCACCATGTAGTCCATGATTTGGCTTCCTCTGTGTGAGTGATTATGCTGAGCCCTGGAATAGAAGTGCCATGTTCGGCACCATCCATCCAAACTTATCTTTGGAGTTTTTCTTAGCTGAGGAAGTATTAAAAAACTTTTTAAATGGAAAACTGATACATATATACACACACATATATATGTAAACAGATATATATATATATATATATATATATATATAAACCTCTTTTTCTTTTTATATTTTTTAAATTGGAGTATAATTGCTTTGCAATGTTGCATTAGTCTCTCCTGTACAACATGGTCAATCATCCACATATATACATATATCCCCTCCCTCTTGAGCCTCTCCCTCCCCATTCCTCTCACCCTACCCCTCTAGGTCATCACAGAGCACTGAGATGAGCTCGCTGTGCTATACAGCAGCTTCCCACTAGCTGTCTGTTTTATACTCGGTAGTATATATATGTCAATGCTACTCTAATAGGCATTCTTGAATGCACTGTGTACTATATGAGGAGCTAGAAATAAAAATTTAAGTAAGACAGGGTCCATGCCCTAAAGTTTGAATACAGTGATGAAGACAGTTTATGCACAAATGGCAAATAGGTGAAGGTTGCTCTACATACATGGGATTGTGCAGTGTTACTAACTCTGCTCCATTTACTTTTATAAAATAATTTCTAGTGATCCCTGTAGCTTGTAGTAGGTAGGGAAGTGTATTATTTATGCTAAAATCTTGTAGGGAGGCTCCTAGAAATAAGCAAGTCTGCAAGGAATAAATCTACATATGTTTAGTTTGGTTCAACAGAAGAAATGTCTAGAGAAAATACTTTTTTTTCTTACCAGGAGAAAAAGAAGCATGCTGGCTGTGACTTTCCACAGGTATTACCAGAATAATGAATGGAGGTGGACACATTGAGACCTGTGGTCTGACGGGGAGCATGTTGAGGCTCTGTGTCCACATCCTGATCTAGGAACTTGGTAGCCTAGCACTGTTTTCCAGCAAACTTCAGAGCCCTCATGTCCTCATTCTCGGTTCAGAAACTTCACCCTTCCAACAAAGTTCAATTCTTCCAGAAGCATAAATTACACTAGATATGACAAGCTTGGAAAAATCAAGTTTTAGTGATTACCAGTTTACTCATTGCAAATGAAATGTCCAGTGTAGGAAGAGGTACCCAGTATGTCCTTGTCGTCCAAGGTGAGTTTGTCACAACAGGTTTAGCTTATTTTCCTGAAGGCACTTTACATACCTTTTAGAAATGGTATATATCTGTACGATTCAAAATAAAATAATTTTCACTTACATGAAGTATTTGCTATCACCTTACTGAGCACCCTGACTCTTACAATGGACATAAGAACCTGTTTCCTATTTTGACTTGGAAAAGTTGGATGCAAATTCATGTGGACTGCTAAAACGTGTCATCAGCTGAAGCCAGCAAAGGACTCTTTTGCTGTTTCAGACTGAAGCAGTATCCTCAGTGAAATGTGGTGTAGTCCTTAAGAGTCTGGGAGGCAACCTCACTTACTGACACTTCCTCCCTGTCCGTTATGAACATCCATAGAGGTTTCTGAAGATTTTTTGTTGTTTTGTTTTACTTTCATATATCATTTATATGTGGAATCTTAAAAAAAAATAATACAAGCTTACTTATAAAAATAGAAACAGACTTGCAGATATCAAAAACAAACTTATGGTTACCAATGGAGAAATGAATAGGAGAGGGATAAATTAGGAGTCTTGGAATGGTAAAGAACCTGCCTACCAATATGGGAAACATAATGAGATGTGGGTTCAATCCCTGGGTTGGGAAGATCCCCTGGAGCAGGAAATGGCAAGCCACTCCAGTATTCTTGCTTGGAGAATTCCATGGACAGAGGAACCTGGCGGGCTACAGTCCACAGGGTCGCAGAGAGTCAGACACGACTAAAATGACAGTGCAGCACATATATAGGATGGGTAACTAACAAGGACCTACTGTACAGCACAGGGAACTATAACAACATATACAGAATTTTTACAAGCTGTAGCGATGACTAGCAGACTCATTACAACTGGTCCAAGAACTGAGTTCTACATTGAGTTCATTTTCAAGAAAGTATCTCACCCAAACAACTTATTCAACCCTGCTTCTAAGGTCTCCCACATCCATTTTTAAATCCTCAGAATTTCAATCTTGCTTTGGGAAGATGCCAGAAATTCAAATAACCGTCTGATAGTTAAATGACCACGATTGCCAGCACATCCAAAATAGTAGGTTCTTGGGAAATACCAGAGATCGAAATTCTGTTAAATCCATATGAAGTACCTGCTGTGTGGTCAGCACTGTGATGACCACTACAGAGTTGAAATGGAGTTATACTTTATATTTAAGAAAAGTCTTTGACCTAAAGAACTATTGGGACTAGATATCACACATGAAATGACTACAGTGAGATCAGGGCAGAGATGATTAATAATTATAAAAAGTGCTTTAGGGTACAGTGAGTGATAATAGAATACATTCACATACAATAGTTCCTTTGATTTTGATGACCACATGGTGAGGTAGGCAAGGGAGATACTGCATTATTAACCTCATTTTTTTTTATTAACCTCATTTTATAGACAAGGAAACTGTGAGGCCCAGGGTAGCCAAGGGCACCTCGCAAATAAGTGTCAGAGTTCCAGGACAGTAGTGTTAGCATTGCCTTTCTGTTCTGTAATCTTGGTGCCACATCAAGTTGCTTCTTTGCTAAGAACCAGTGGAGAAGAGGAAGGAGCATGGAAGGATGTGACAGGGGAGCTGTGAAGGGTACGGTAGGCAACACAAAGGATGTGGGGTCTTCATGGAGAAAGAAGAAGAGAGACATAGGCAAAGAACGTGACCATGGGCTTGGAGGCAGAGAATTGGGAGGGAACAACTTACCGCAAGGAGATATATATAAGAAGGAAGTCGGATAGGAAAACTAAATAATCATGGAATTTGCAGAAAGTTGAAATCAGGAGTTGAGTTTTTGTCTTTATAGCAAAGAGGCTATTTTTTTTTGGAAGGAGACAATATAGAAGTTAAGAAAGGGGACATGGTGTTCCCTCAGCAGGGGGGTTAGAATGGATGGTAGGGAGGCAAACAGTCTGAGTTTCTGGAATTCAGGAGGAAAGGGGGCAGGGGGAGGAATGACCTGGCATAGTTCTAAAATGTTGAGGTGGACATGCTTTACAGAATTCATCACCCAATTCATTTGCACATCACTAACAGCAGAGCTAAAAATACTCCGGTTACAAGAACAGGGCATATAAAAGAAGGATGACTGGTGCTTAGAAATTTATGATGGATTAAGTCATTTTAGGTTGGTTGACATAAAGCTTATAAAATATGCTGTCTCAAGCATTTAGGATTGACAAAGGTAAAATTACCTGCATTTTTAGGCTTTCGTTTGACTTCCTGCATTCAGCCAGGCTGTTATCAGGCTGAACTGATTACAAGCTGTTGTAGCTCCAACAGATGAAGGGATTTGAATAGGGTGGGAGGTACTCTGCATCCCTCACCTACACTTAACTGAGAATAGGTCTGATTTTATAAAATTGCTTTTATTTGGATATTTCACAAAACTTCATATGGGTAAGGAGTTCCATGGCTTAAAACAACTGAAAAGCCTTTGATTCAGTCCAATTCTAGCCACAAACAGATGAGGAAGACAGCACAGAGAGATGCAGGGCCTGGCCCAAGGTCACAGGCAAGTGAGGCCACTTGAGGGGGATTTATAACTATTAATACTTTAGGAACTGAAAAGGCTCCACAGCAAAAGGAGATAATCAACAAAGTGCAAAGGCAACCTACTGAACAGGAGAAAATATTTGTAAACCAATATCTGATAAGGGATTAAGATCCAAAATATATAAGGAACTCATACAACTCAGCAGCCAAAAAAAAAAAAAAAAAAAAACACCAAATAATTCAATTTTAAATGGACAAATGACCTGAAGAGATACTTTCCAAAGAAGACATACAGATAGCCAACAGGTACATTTGTTGTTGTTCAGTCGCTCAGTCGTGTCCGACTCTTTGTGACCCCATGGACTGCAGCACGCCAGGCCTCCCTGTCCTTCAACATTTCCTGGAGTTTGCTCAAATTCATGTCCATTGAGTCAGTGGTGCCATCCAATCACCTCGTCCTCTGTTGTACACAGAAGGTACTGAACCACTAGGGGCTTCCCAGGTGGCACTAGTGGTAAAGAATCTGGCTGCCAACACAGGAGATGCAAGAGACGTGGGTTTGATCCCTGGGTCAAGAAAACCCCTTGGAGGAGTAAATGGCACCCCACTCCAGTATGCTTGTCTGGAAAATCCCATGGACAGAGGAGCCTGGTGGGCTACAGTTCTTGGGGGTCGCAAAGAGTTGGACAAGACTGAGTGACTGAACACAAACGTCACTAGTCCTCAGGGAAAGGCAAATCAAAATCACAATGAGATACCACCTCACACCTGTTAGAATGGTTAGCAATCAAAACACAGGAGATGACCATTGTTGGGGAGAATGTAGAGAAAAAGGAACCCTGTCCACTGTTGGTGGGATAGTAAAGATGCAGCTCCTATGGAAAACAGTATGGAGCTCCAATATGATCCAGCAATCTTACCTCTGGGTATATATTCAAAGGAAATGAAATCAGTATTTCTAAGAGATATCTGTACCCCTATGTTCAATGCAGCGTTATTCATAATAGCCAAGATATGAAACCAATCTAAGTCCATCAACCAATGAATGAATTCTTTTCAAATGTAGTATATATATTTGGGATTCAAATGTAAGGAATATTATTCAGACATTAAAAAAAAGAAGAAAATCCTACCATTTGTGACAAGATGGATGAGCCTGGAAGGCAGTATGCTAAGTGAAATAAGCCAAAGAAAGAAAGACAACTAGTGTATTACTATCATTTAAAAGTGGAATTTAAAAGTCAAAATCATAAACTAGAGAGTATAATGGTGGTTGCTAGGGGCTGGGGGTGAAGGGAGTGGGAGGTTCTGGTCAAAGGACACAAACTTTCAGTTGTATGATGAATAAGCTCTGGGGTCTAATGGTCAGCAGGTTGACTTGTTGTTAATAATACTGTGTTGCAATGGCACCCCACTCCAGTACTCTTGCCTGGAAAATCTCAAGGACGGAGGAGCCTGGAAGGCTGCAGTCCATGGGGTCGCTGAGGGTCGGACATGACTGAGCGACTTCACTTTCACTTTTCACTTTCACGCATTGGAGAAGGAAATGGCAACCCACTCCAGTGTTCTTGCCTGGAGAATCCCAGGGACGGGGGAGCCTGGTGGGCTGCTGTCTATGGGGTTGCACAGAGTCGGACACGACTGAAGTGACTTAGCAGCAGCAGCATACTTGACGTTAGCTAAGAAAGCAAATTTTAAGAAGTGTTTTCACCATTAGAAATGGTCACGATGTAAGGTGATGGAGGTGTTAATTAACTTAATTGTGGTAATCATTTCACAATATGTATGTATATGCATATCAAATCGCCATGTTATATACCTTATCACAATTTTGTCAATTTCACCTCAATAAAGCCGGGGGTGGCTGGTGGGGGCACTGGGCAACTGAGAACTCAGAAAGCAAAAACCATTTAATGAACTTTGAAGACCCAGGCCAGGATCCCACCCGGTCCTTTACTGTGCCTGTGGCCTAAGCCAATGCCCTAAACCAACCCACACAGGTGGCAGGGACCGTGATGGGGATACAGCCCCTGCACACGCTCAGCAGGCTGGCCTCAGAACAGTGGGACTGATGCCCACTCGAGCTTGTTCCCACATTAAGCCTCTTGGGGAACGTCTAATAAGGCAAGAGTCTGGTTAATACTTTTCTCTAACTCGTTCATATTTCAGCACTTGGTTATTTCTTTTCCTCACTATAGTCTTTTTGGAGACTAAGGCAAAAAGACAGAACAAAACAAAACAAAACCCCACCTTACAAAGGAAATGTCTGTGCCCTGGGGAAGATAAAGGAGTGCTGCAGATTTGAGATTCTTGCTGTTACCAAAGAATTATGAGCCAGAAGCACAGAGTCATTAAATCTGCTGGTTTCACTTGTGTAACAGCACATAACGTACCTGAGACTGCGTCGCCCGCTGAATCAGGAAGTTTAGGGAGAAAAGCGCAACGGAATCCCTAGTAAATCTGTCTTTTTGCATTCCAGTCATAAAAAAAAGCATTCTCCTCACTTCTTCACACAGGGCCTACCGTCACCTGAGCCGTGTTTATCGAGATGGACAAAGCGTCTTTGCTGAAGCTAGACATTTCTCTTCTTTGACAGCAAACACTGATTAAATAGACCCAGAGAAAAGTTAGGGAGACCAGAACACAGCTTTTTGCCAGTTACTACGGGACAGACTTTCAGCTCTGGTATTTCCTCTCCTTACTGTCAAGAAAAATAAACAACGGTGGTAGAATTTTACAGACAATTTCTACTGAAGATATAGCTGTTTCCATTTTAACTAAGGTTGAAAGATTTCTTACCAGTTTTGTGAATTATCTCATCTAATTAAAAAAGCTCCTAAACTAACCATGCTCCTAATTGTAAATTTAGGAAAACTGGAGTTTATACAGATGATATACAAACCAACAGTGCAAGCTGAGTTCGCCCCTGGCAGGACTGGAAGGGACCATTTCGGGATGAAGGATTCTGAGGGGACTGTAACCTTGCCTGCAATGACATTAGTGGCAAGAGACATTTCCAAAAGGGCCTGTAAGTTATGGATTAATGACAGTCCTCTGTGAACTGATTAACTCCTTCATATTCAGAATGCCCATTTTACCAAATAACAAATCAAAATGACTTTTCCAGCACTCACCAACACTGCAAACAGAACTGTATCCCACTTAGCAATCTGGGGGAAATATGATGTCAGCAGCCTATCTGCTGATATGAGCAGCAGAGCCTGTTTTTTAATCACCCCTGTCAGAAATATAAAAATCTCCTTAAAATAGGTTACCCAGCTCTTTGGGCTTCACAAGCAATTCCCCAACACAAAAGCTCCTGATTTTACAATAGTGATTGGCACTGTCAGCTAGCTGTTGGATTACTGAGATGGCTCAACTTGGTTTGAGTAGTAAAATATCTCATGTTGCCTTTGCAAGTCATCTGCATAACTGCAGAGCTTTCTAATCCCCAGGAAAACCCATAATTATGCCAGGAGAAATTGAGGCTCTCTGATCCCCTGTCTGGTAACTGTATGCACAAACCTCCCTTTCAATTATTCCTGAACGAATAGCACCCAAGCATCATTGTGGGACAGGAAAGTGGACTTCCCAGCATGCACTTCTCTCTCCTGCCTGTCACGAGTCAGTGGTCCTGAGATCACAGAGCATGGCTAGGACTCTCCTTCCTTGGCCCCACATGTGGGTATTTACAAATTAGCTAATGAAAGAGCTATGGTTTTTCCAGTAGCCATGTATGGATGTGAGAGTTGGACCATAAAGAAGGCTGAGTGCCAAAGAACTGATGCTTTTGAGCTGTTGTGTCAGAGAAGACTCTTGAGAGTCCTTTGGACTGCAAGGAGATCAAGCTAATCAATCCTAAAGGAAATCAATCCTGAAGATTCATTAGAAGGACTGATGCTGAAGCTCCAATACTTTGGCCACCTGATGCAAAGAGCCGACTCATTAGAAAAGACCCTGATGCTGGGAAAGATTGAAGGCAGAAGGAGAAGGGGACAACAGAGGATGAGATGGTTGGATGGCATCATTGACTCAATGGACATGAGTTTGAGCAAGCTCTGGGAGATGGTGGACAGGGAAGCCTGTTATGCTGCAGTCCATGGCGTTGCAAAGAGTCAGACACAACTGAGCATCTGAACAACAACAAATGAAAGAACAATAAATAATCTCCTGACCACTGCAGTAGGCAGGCAAGAAGGAAAACTGATAGATGTACACTTTTATTCTTGAGCTAGATAATGTCCACTGTACCAAGCTCTAAGAGGTTGCCTTTCATCCTGTTGGAGAAGATGTAAAGCATGCTTTGTGCAGACTGGCCTGGCCTTTGGCAGATTTATTGACAAGACCTACTGGCTTGAGCAAGTGCAGGGATACACCATGTGTTGAGAAAGAAAATTAATACCTTCAACAGGCTTTCAGGACCTCAAAAAGCAGCTGTTTGGCTTAGAAGATCTTATCTACAATGCATTATCATTAGGAGGAAAACATTAAAGGCATTTCTCAAGTTTAAAGGGAAAAAATTCTGAAAAGCAAGCTGAGTCAGCTGCCAGTGTCTGTCTGAAGTTGTTGGAAATGCAGAGGTCTTTAATTTTGACAGAGTCTGCTCTGTGAGCAGGGCACAGCTTCTGCATAGTTTCAGTCACTTCTGTTGTCTGTCATAGGCTAGAGGACAAGCTCATGAGCTTCCCTGATGGTTCAGTGGTAAAGAACCCGCCTGCCAATGCAGGAGACACAGGTTCCATCCCTGGGCTGGCAAGATGCCCTGGAGGAGGAAATGGCACCCCACTCCAGTGTTCTTGCCTGGAGAATCCCATGGACAGAGGAGCCTGGCGGGCTACAGTCCATGGGGTCTCTAAAGAGTCAGAAACGACTTAACCATTAAAGAACAAAAGGACAGCACATACAGCTTGCACTATTGGTCTTTCAGAGGGTTGGGAGAGGGCAGAATGATAGAAAACTGAGTTAATTTTACACTGACCTCTAGGTCACAGCAGTGACAAGATGCTGTCATTACAATATCTTACAATTTCTGTAAAGCTCTAGATAGCATATTAAAAAGCAGAGACATTACTTTGCCAACAAAGGTCCATCTAGTCAAGGCTGTGGTTTTTCCAGTGGTCATGTATGGATGTGAGAGTTGGACTGTGAAGAAAGCTGAGCACTGAAGAATTGATGCTTTTGAACTGTGGTGTTGAAGAAGACTCTTGAGAGTCCCTTGGACTGCAAGGGTATCCAACCAATCCATCCTAAAGGAGATCAGTCCTGGGTGTTCATTGGAAGGACTGATGCTAAAGCTGAAACTCCAATACTTAGGCCACCTCATGCAAAGAGCTGACTCATTGGAAAAGACCCTGATGCTGGAGGGATTGGGGGCAGAAGAAGAAGGGGACGACAGAGGATGAGATGGCTGGATGGCATCACTGAATTGATGGACATGAGTTTGGGTAAACTCCAGGAGTTGGTGATGGACAGGGAGGCCTGGCGTACTACAATTCATGGGGTCGCAAAGAGTCGGACACGACTGAGCAACTGAACTGAACTGACATTACTGGATGGCAATAAAGAACAAAGCATTGTCTATATGTCACATTCTATATAAAAAGCTGTGCTGGAAGCCCAGTTGTTTCTCAGCCTGAGTACTTATATCTCCAACTCCCAGAGGAACGCAAGTTTTTCTCAAGGTTTGGTATACTGGATTTAATTGGAGTCAGTGAAACCTTATTTAGATCCTGAACTCAAGGTCTGATCATCACTGTCAGAAATTAACTTGAGCCAGTTGCTAAACTTCCTCAAGTCTCAGTTTCCTTATTTATAAATCAGGATGGTAAACTTTCCATTTCAAGACTGTTGTTCAGTCGCTAAGTCATGTCCAACTATTTGTGACCCCATGGACTGTAACACACCAGGCTTCTCTGCCCTTTACTATCTCCTGGAGTTTGCTTAAACTCATGTCCATTGAGTCAGTGATGCCATCCAGCCATCTTATCCTCTCTCGTCCCCTTCTCTTGCCCTCAATCTTTCCCAGCATCAGGGTATTTTCCAGTGAGTCAGCTCTTCACATCAGGTGGCCAAAGTATTGGAGCTTCAGCTTCAACATAAGTCCTTCCAAAGAATATTTAGGGTTGATATCCTAAAGGATGGACTGGTTTGATCTTGCAGTCCAAGGGACTTTCAAGAGTCTTCTCCAGCACGACAGTTCAAAAGCATCAATTCTTTGGTGCTCAGCATGGTAAGAAGTAAATAAGAAAGAGTGAGAATTCAGTAAATTAACTATTATGTATGTTTCACAATGCCTGGCATACAGTAAGTGCTCAATAAATGTTAGTTCCCTTTTTAGGTTAACTTTTGATTGTGGCAAAGGAACAGGGCCAGGTAGCATAAGAAGTTGACATCGTGTGACCTTTATTCTTCTTCAGGTGGCAGATTCAGCTGAATCACTCTCAGTCCTGTAAGCAGGCTCTGAGGACTGCCTGCTGGAGTAGCTTGTTGCAGGCAAGCAACACAGTGCTTGATAAGTGTGAGATTTCTTCACAGAGCATTAGCCATCTCTCCTAACTCCCTGCAGAACTCACTGCAAAGATTCCTGCTATTGACTCTCAAAATGCCCACCCTCTCAGCCAAAATTTGATGCATGAGCTGTTTCATGGCCCTTAGTTATTTACATCCATTTTCCATATAAAATGAATGAGAGAAGATAAAGAGGCATCCCTGGTGGCTCAGATGGTAAAGAATCTGCGTGTAATGCAGGAGACCCAGGTTTGATCCCTGGGTTGGGAAGATTCCCTCGAAAAGGGAATGGCAAGCCACTTCAGTAATTTTGCCTGGAAAATTCCATAGTCAGAGTAGCCTGGCAGACTACAGTCCAAGGGGTCGAAAAGAGTCTGGACACACCTGAACGAATAACACATCACACTTCCATATAAGAAGCAGCACTGTGCATGTGTGCACGCCAAGCCGCTTCAGTCATGTCCGATTCTGTGACCCCCTGGACTGTAGCCTGCCAGGCTCCTCTGTCCATGAGATTCTCCAGGCAAGAATACTGGAGTGGGTTGCCAAGCCCTCCTCCAGGGGATCTTCCCCACCCAGGGATCGAACCCACATCTGCGTTCTCCTGTACATCTCCTGCATTGACAGGAGGATTCTTTACCACTGGTGCCACTACTGGCTCCCAAAGAAACAAGGTGAAGGGGAGTAAGAAACAGGAGGAAATGGCCAGATGGAAGAACAGCTAAGGCGCCCAACTATAACAAACATCTCTTTCCTGCCAGGATGCTAAAAGCAGGATTCCAGCCAGCTTTGCAAGTTACTGTCTTAGCCAACTGGCTACATATTTGATGGAAACATAGGGCCAACATGGAAAAGCAAAAGTTCTTCTTCAGCAAATGAGGAATGGTCGGAAATGCATTTGAAGAAAACACCGTTGTGGTGTTCCAGGTTTATTCTCTCTGTGCAGCATGAACTGAATTTATTCAGCTCCCATGCTTAGGGGCTGTTTCTCTAACTACCAATTCCACCCGCAATCTAAGACACTGGGCTGTACAAATAGTTCCTCAATCTCCACACGTAATCAGTGAAACACCATTTTTCATGCTCTAGAAAATGCAAACACAGCTGAATTGATCCACTTCAAATCTTCCCAAACAATTCAACAATGGATGAAAGGAGATAGGATATTTCAAAGTAAAGTTGGTTGGATGTCCTAGGGCATGAGGATAGTGGATATATGGATGGGGAAATGTATCTGTTCAGTAGTTACTGGCTTAAAACAGAGGCACTACCTAATTTTAAAGTTTGTCAGACGTGAATCCAAATGGTTGCATGTGACAACGTTTAGGGTCAGAACACCACTGCTTTCCACAATATCTGTGGGGGACCTGTCATGCTAGGATGTAGGCAGCTACCAGATAGGTCCTGTCAATTGCCTGCAGTCACCTGATTATACTAAATGCCCCAAAACCAAAAAATCAGGCTTTGCTTAGAAATCTGTGAGTCAAATAGCTAAGGAATAGGCAAAAACAAAACAAAACAGCCGTTAACATGACCAAGTGCAAGCCACAGGTCTGGGAATCTGGAGGTTATGTTGTCAGGCAGAAAGTCCTAGGCAGGCCAGGGTCTGGAAGCTAGGCACAGGCCACTTATCCTTGAAGATTTTATTCCATTCCTTTCGTTGAACGGCTTCTGGCCTTCCCAAAACTAAGCATTAATTCCTTATTCTGCAAGGCCCAAATTGCATTTGTCTGTGATCTTTTGGATAAACGTTTACTAGGTGTTATTTACTATACTGTGTTTATAAAGCCCCATCTTTATTATATAAGTAACATAAATACCCATTTGCATATATGTATATTATCAACAGAGTATTATATGTCTCTTTCCTTTTTAAAGGCAAGAACTATGTCACATATATTGAGTGCTGTACTAGACACTGAAGTTTCACAAATAAACTTCTCTGAATTTTGATAAACAAAGGTGCAGATTAGTAAACAGTTGGTTTGTGAGCAAATAGAGAAGAAAGAAGTGATTAGTAAGGTAAGGAAATGTAAAATATAGCCAAACCAATCTGTCCTTTTGTGATATACTTACCAGGCTATTAAATCAGTGAAATTCCACACATGACCTGGATTTGGCAACTCAGTATATAAAATTCTTTATCCTTATGGGAACAGCAGCAAATCATGAGCTGCCAAATCATGTTTTTTACTAGACAAACCAGTGGCTCAGATGGTAGAGAATCTGCCTGCAATGCAAGAGACCCAGGGTCAGTCCCTGGGTTGGGAAGATCCCCTGGAGAAGGGAGGGCCAACCCACTCCAGGATTCTTGTCTAAAGAATTCCACAGACAGAGGAGCCTGGTGACCTACAGTCCATGTGGTCGTAAAGAGTTGGACATAACTGAGTGACTAACACTTTCACTTTCAACCCCAAACATTCTAGTAGTACTACAGAATTCTGTCTTTATTTATGCTGTTTTAATACTTTTATCAGCTACTTGAATGAAGAAAAGATTTCCTATGAAACCTACTGAGGGCAGAAAGCCAGGAAAAACAGCTACTGTTTCATGACAGAAAAAATTCTTGACATATCATAAAGCTGAAATCTACATGATACTAAATATAAAGTTATATATTTTGGTTTAGATTACCAACAGCATAGGCAGAGAATAACCATGACCTTACTAGACAAATTAATTTATATGAATTTTATAGTAACTAAAAGCACCGTGTCATTCAATATATACATATATACACACATACACATCATATACACACATGATTTTTATAAAAATATAGATTAAATACATATATATATGTGAAAATATATATAAAGACTCACAATTTTACATATTAAGTTGTTGTTTAGCCTCTAAATCATATTCAACTCTTTTGGTAACACTGAGCCACCTGGGAAGCTCTATATACATAGTGTTGCTGTTTTCATTCCAGTCCCAAAGATAGGCAATGTGAAGATGTTCAAACTACCACAGCTGTGCTTATTTTACATGCTAGCAAGGTAATGCTCAAAATCCTTCGAGTTAGGCTTCAACAGTATGTGAAGTGAGAACTTCCAGATGTACAAGCTGGGTTGAGAAAAGGCAGAGGAACCAGGGATCAAATTGCCAACATAATGGATCAGAGAAAAAGTAAGAGAACTCAAGAAAAACATCTACTTCTGCTTCATGAGCAAATGCTTTGAGCAAATTCCAGGAGATAATGGAAGATAATGGAAGCCTTTGACTGTGTGGATCACAATAAACTGTGGAAAATTCTGAAAGAGATGTGAATACCAGACCACCTGACCTGACTCTTGAGAAACCTGTATGCAGGTCAGGAAGCAACAGTTGGAACTGGACATGGAAGAACAGACTGGTTCCAAATAGGAAAAGGAGTACGTCAAGGCTGTATATTGTCACCCTGCTTATTTAACTTATATGCAGAGTACTTCATGAGAAACGCTGGGCTAGAGGAAGCACAAGCTAGAATCAGGATTGCTGGGAGAAATATCAATAACCTCAGATATGCAGATGATACCACCCTTATGGCAGAAAGTGAAGAAGAACTAAAAAGCCTCTTGATGAAAGTGAAAGAGGAGAGTGAAAAAGTTGGCTTCAAGCTCAACATTTAGAAAACTAAATCATGGCATCTCGTCCCATCACTTCATCGCAGATAGATGGGGAAACAGTGGAAACAGTGGCTGACTTTATTTTTTTGGGCTCCAAAATCACTGCAGATGGTGACTGCAGCCATGAAATTAAAAGACGCTTACTCTTTGGAAGGAAAGTTATGACCAACCTAGACAGAATATTAAAAAGCAGAGACATTACTTTGCCAACAAAGGTCTGTCTAGTCAAGGCTATGGTTTTTCCAGTGGTCATGTATGGATGTGAGAGTTGGACTATAAAGAAAGCTGAGCACTGAGGAATTGATGCTTTTGAACTGTGGTGTCGGAGAAGACTCTTGAGAGTCTCCTGGGTGTTCATTGGAAGGACTGATGGTGAAGCTGAAACCCCAATACTAGGGCCACCTGATGCGAAGAGCTGACTCATTGGAAAAGACATTGATGCTGGGAGGGATTGGGGGCAAGAGGAGAAGGGGAAGACAGAGGATGAGATGGTTGGATGGCATCATCGACTCAATGGACATGCGTTTGGGTGGACCCTGGGAGTTGGTGATGGACAGGGAGGCCTGGCATGCTGCAGTTCATGGGGTTGCAAAGAGTCGGACACAACTGAGTGACTAAACTGAACTGAATGGACGATAGAGGAGCCTGGCAGTCCCTGAGGTCACAAAGAGTTGAACACAACTTAGTGGCTGGACAACAAAAAAAAGGCTTAAAGAAACTAATGTACAACTGAGTCTCATCTTTAGATCACAACATCTCAGTCGAGTAAAATTCCTCTTCATGAGTCTTGATCGCCTTTGGAATACAACTGCTGCTACTGCTGCTGCTAAGTCGCTTTAGTTATGTCCGACTCTATGCGACCCCAGAGACAGCAGCCTACCAGGCTCCCCTGTCCCTGGGATTCTCCAGGCAAGAACGCTGGAGTGGGTTGCCATTTCTTTCTCCAATGCATTAAAGTGAAGAGTGAAAGTGAAGTCGCTCAGTCATGTCCCACTCTTCGCGACCCCACGGACTGTAGCCCACCAGGCTCCTCCACCCATGGGATTTTCCAGGCAAGAGTACTGGAGTGGAGTGCCATTCATCCACTTCTAATTAGGTGGCCTATAGTACAAAATATCCAGGATGGTGAGAGGTCAAAAAACTCTGCCTAAATTATAATATCTGAGAGAGCTATACTTGTTTGCCCAGAGAAGTGAAAACTTTGGTGGAGGGAGGGGGAGATTGAGAGTTAAACCTGAACTAATAACTTTACAAATCACTGGAGAGGAGAAAGTAATTTCAGAGGATGACTTCATAAAAGCTGCAGGAAGACCTATTTGGGGTCAAGTTTTAAAATGCCTGACAAAGGAATGGGCTGCCTGAGATTGAGGAGCACCCTGCCCAGGGAATCATTCAAGGAGAGGATGGAGGAGTAACCACCAATGGGGATGCTATCATATGCATTTCCACACTTGAGATCAGGATCCTTGAGGGAAAAGACCCCCAAAACCCTTTCAATTCTATCGTCTTCATTAAAGCTGATGGTGAAGGGAGCAGAGGGCAGGAGATAAGACATCTCAGATCACTGAGGTGCACTGTTCAACTTGACAGTCTCATGCTACATCAACTCCGACTGAGAATAACCTGAGAAGAGATTTGTCCTGACAAACCCACATATATGGCCGCGTAGCTTCTGTAGCTCAGGATGACTCATCTGACACCTTAATGTAAGGAGGCATACAGAAAATGAGGCAGAAATAAGCAAAACAGGGCAAAGAGCCAAAAAAAAAAAAAAAAGCCTATGTGAGCTATAAAGCAGGAAGCTTAGGGTGAAGACATATAATTCTGAGTGGAGAAGGGTAATCACAATGTTGTGGGTTCTCGCACAGATCACTGGTTTTTATCGTAGATCCTGAGAAAGAAACCACAGAGCAAATTGCAGTAGTATTTCCCTCTTAAACCAGCACAACCACTTCTTCACCACCAAAGGCTCCAACAGCCCCACAGTGGAGAACAGCACTGAAAATATATATTTTCCTTATTCAAAACCTCTCCCTGCCATCCACCTATTTCAGCAAACATGTGGCCTTGTGTTCCCCTTTCCTTAACCCCCTCCCTCCACTACACAGAACAACAATAGCCTGGGGATATAGGACCAAAAAATCCTCAGACTGAAAAAAAATTTTTTTCACATAAAGAATGAGAAAAACAGAATTCCTACCCCTCGTGTTATAAAAACTGAAAGGTAAGGGAAATTTTATAGACCCAGAAAGTGATGAAATGAAGAGAAAGACATCAAGTCTACCCAAAAGGTGATAAAATATTTTATTTGTTTTTTGGTTGTGGAAAAGAAAATAAATCATTAAAATGACTGTCAGAATGGCTCCAGGATAAGGGCATTGAATAAGAGTTGGCTATAAATGTTGGAGAGAGTAATAAAAGAGTTGGTTTTGTTTCCTTAGCATTTGTCTGGGCTGAACCCTCCCATTTCAACATAGGAATCATGGAGGATGGTAAAAGTCAACCCGCCAAGTGACCTGCATTAGTGCCTTCCTTGAGGCCTGTCCAAGAGCCTCAGAGCAGCTGCTTCCCACCTGCACCCAGGTTCCCATCCAACGCAGGCCCTACAGGACAAGCCACCAATCCACCAGTGCTTCAGGATCACAGTATTTCTTCTTTCCATTATTACTATTTCACATATGCCTGCTTATAAAACAAGCATTTTTCCCAGTCCTCGTTTTTCTCAGTCCTAGGAATTCAAGATGAAAAAGGAACGGTTCCTGCCCCAAGCAGCTCAGTCTACAGTCTAAAGGACCTTGGATTAATTCCGATGTTGTTTAATGATATATTTCAAGTGCCTGGAGATAGACAACAGTGACAGAATAGCTGTTGTAAAAGCAACTGTTGATTTTATTTAAACCCGGGAAGGATTAGGTAAGAAACTGTAAAAGGGGTCGGATTTTCAACTAACCCATAAATATGTATCCCAAGATTTGCCTTTTCCTTTTCTATTTCAAAACATGTCAAACTCTCCTATGAATGTGTGATGCCTCAACTAAGTCTTACAAGACTGCTCCCCTTCAAAACTAAGTTTCTTTAGGTCTGTGATGAACATAAACATTCAAAACATGGAAACAGACTGAACTTTGGAATGAACTGGAACTAAACACATGTGCCAATCAATATTAATCTCTACAACTACCCATACCTCCAAATTTGGCCCAAGACAATTTAGTCTCAGATTGATTGTCCAAAACATATACAATATGACCCAAGAATAGTGGGAGAGTGGCCTAGCAAGGGACAGGGGTGTATCTGTAAAATGGAAATGATCTTGGCTTCCTTTCAGCATACCCAGAACAGCACACATCTTCCTAAGTGTCAAAGCCCTCCCAGCACCATCACAAGGCCAAGGCTCTCAAGGGTCTTTGCTAAGACCTCCCCCTAATACACAGTGGTCAATCTGAAGCACTTCTAAGAAGATACCGGCATGAGATGCCCCCAAGTCACCATCCATTTGCATAATCATATCTTTGTCCTTTATATCATCACCAGGCAGGTTAGAAGGTCTGGTTACTCATAGAATCATTCTGTGTTGACCATTAAGATGGCCACTTAGATGATACCAGACAATACAATTCCTCAAATAGACACATAACTAAAAACCTGAACCTACACAATACCTTTTCAAAATAAGCCATGGGGCTTCCTTGGTGGCTCAGTAGTAATCTACCTTCCAATGCAGGAGACATGAGTTTGATCCCTGGTCCGGGGAGATCCCAAATGCTGCAGGGCAATTAAGCCCAGTGTGCCACAACTATCCGGCTGGAGAGCCCACAAGCTGTGACTACTGAGCCCACGTGCCTAGAACCTGTGATCCAAGATAAGAGAAGCCACCGCAATGAGAAGCCCGTGGACTGCAATTAGAAAGGAGCCCCCACTCTCCACAACTAGAGAAAGCCTGTGTGCGGCAACGAAGACCCAGCACAACCAAAAATAAAAAGATAAAAATAATATAATAAAATAATAAAATTTAAAAAAAAAAAAAAAGAGCAAGGCATGGCTCCATGTCCCAGACCTGTGTCTTAATTCACATTACTAAACAGGCACTTTGGCCCTAGAGTCCATGGCCTGAAGATTCTTATTCAGTTGAAACCAACAGGAGCCAGCCTGGATGACTCAGGGAGAATGGTAATGAGGGGGTGAGTCATCGCCCTCTTGAAGTCACTAGTTAGGATAAAAGCAGTTGTTGATTACCTGATGGGACAGGTTTCTCAGGCTGGCCAAGAACAGAACAAATAAATCAATGTCACTTTCCTTCCTCACATCTTAAAACTCGGTATTTAAAGTCTGTATTTCAGCCCACAGTTCCAGGCAACCTCTCCACAAAACTCCCCATTAGGCCCCTAGTGATCGCAGAGATGGAGATGGGCAGAGATGGAGGGAAGAACCTCTGTAACCTTAGGGGAGAGAAATCTAGAGGAACAGCACCTGGCTCTCTGCTTGTGGTCACCGCCTTGGCTCCTTTAGGAATGTGTTCTATAAAACTAAGACGATGTCTTGTTCAAATAGGGTGAACACATGCAGAAGAGTGAAAGTAAAAGCCTCTGCCATGGCAGTACATTTTAGAGACTTGAAAATTGAAAACCTTTCCCTTTCAGAGGTGTAACCAATCCAGGGAGCAAATCCAGAAATGCACTAGGCACTCTCATTCCCTAATTAATCTGATTCTCCCCACTATTCTCCATACTGCTTTATTTTAATTTACCCTTTTGGGGGGAAAACTGAAAATGTTTGGCATTCAGTGTTGTCCGACTCCTTGTGACCCCATGGCTCCTCTGTCCATGGAATTCTCCAGGCAAGAATACTGGAGTGGTTCTTGTCATTCCCTTCTCCAGGGGATCTTCCCGACCCAGGGATCAAACCCGGGTCTCCTGCACTGCAGGTGGATTCTTTACCATCTGAGCTACCAGGCGGGTACCATTTGGGGGAGAGAGGTTAAAATATTGTTAACATGAAACTAGTAGACAAGTAAGCACAGTATAGTGAATATAGACAATAATTCTGCATCATAATCAAGCCTGCTAGGAGACTACATTTTAATTATTCCAACCACTAAAAAGATAATGATGTGAGACGACAGAGGTGCTATAGCTACAGTGGCAATCATGTTACAGTGTACAAATGTAAAATAGCTATATTTTTCCTGTTTGTTGAATGTGGGTCCGTCCTAGGATAAAAAGGGCAGAGCTGGTTATTCTGGGATGGCAGATCTGTGCTAACTACCCAGGGTAGCACCACCAGATGGACAGTGAATGAACGCGTCAGAACAGTGATGTCACCTACAACATACACTCTGATCACAGGGGCCCAGTGACTCAACGTTCCCAGGTTAAATATGGAAATCAGCATGTTGTATACCTTAAATTTACAGTTATGTGTCAAATATATTTCACTTAAGATTTTAGAATATCATTTAGTTACAAATAAGGCACTAAAATAAAAACATATAAACTAATAGATGGCAAGCAACCACCTACATTACTGCCTATTTGAGTTCTATGGGATAAAAGCCAAATAGGTTGATACCATGTGTGATTCTGGCAATAATCTAATTGGATATATTGCTGAAACTCCAAAGTAAACTTCAATAAAAAGGCTTGACCACACACTTGATCAAAATATGTGTGTACTCAGTGACTCAGTCCTAGCCAACTCTTCGAGACCCCATGGACTGCAGCCCACCAGGCTCCTCTGCCCATGGAATTTTCCAGGCAAGACTACTCTATTGAGTTGCCATTTCCTCCTCCGGGGGATCTTCCCAATCCACGGATCGAACCCATCGTCTCTTACATTTCCTACATTGGCAGGTGGATTCTTTACCACCTGGGACCAAAGTGTACCTGAAGTTTAAATGCAGAAGAGACACTGGGCCCCTGTGATCAGAGTGTATGTTGTAGGTGACATCACTGTTCTGACGCGTTCATTCACTGTCCATCTGGTGGTGCTACCCTGGGTAGTTAGCACAGATCTGCCATCCCAGAATAACCAGCTCTGCCCTTTTTATCCTAGGATGGACCCACATTCAACAAACAGGAAAAACATAGCTATTTAGTGGACGGGACTCAATGTTCCCAGGTTAAATATGGAAAGTCACCGTGGTGAGATCAGGAGAATCGTGCATGGGCTTGACATGTGTAGACACAGAGAAAGTTTTCATCTCTTTTCTAGAAAGACTTCCTGAAGATGAAATTTCAAGAGCCACTTTGGGTTAAGTTTGAAATGCCGCCTTTTGGTTGGATTGCTGATAACCACCTTTCCAGAAAAAGCCACGGGATAAGAAAGTTGCTAACAAGCCCTAAACTGTGGTGCATGTGAATATGCATCCTATTTAGGAGCTGCCTTTGCCAGCTCAGCTTTCCTTGCCAAGAGCCAGCCTAGAGCAAAATTTTGTTTGTTTGTTTTTTTTAAAAAAACTTCCTTTCTATGTTTATTGTTGAGCAATCATTTTCACTGCTGGGAAAAGAAAGGGGAGCTTACACAAACTTTCAGGGGTTGTCGTCCTGCAACATTGGTCATAAAACCAACCAGAAAGGGGAACAAGGAAACATAGCAATTCTAGGTTGAGTTGAAACTGCAGTGAATTCAAGGAAATGCCATGTCTGAAGCATCCTCTAAAGGGATAAGATGAATAACCACCCTTCTGGAGCACACCCATCTGAGCACACTCAAGAGCACAGAGTGGACCCCAGTGTGTGAAGTGCACAGTCTCATCCTGCTCACCGTTTTGCCTCTCACCTGCCCCCCCACCACACACATGCTCATATCCATCTCCTGGGCACTGCCAATTCCCAAAATAGGCAATGCCAGCAAGAGTCAAAGGCAACCAATGGTATTCAACCCCATCCACCGATGAAGGTGCAGGCTTTGGTATTCCAGGCTGACCAGACAGGAAGGAGCTAAAGAAATACCAGTCTGTTGACCAGGTCCATCCCAGGAAGCAGTTATGTTTATGGCCAGGAAGGAAAGCCCCAAAGTCCTCAGACACAAAAGCAGCTTCCTGTTTATTCTCATTCCCTGTCGTAAAGGCAGTCTGAGCTATTTGGCTGTCATCTCCAACAGCCAAGCACTGCTTGGAGAATTTCTCCTGTAGAGACCTGCCTGGGAGGGTTTTGTTTCTATGCTGAGGGATCAACTGTTCCAGCTGGTTTGAATAAGAAAAATAGGATGTAAGCATCCAAAAAGGAAAAACATACTTAATGCAGGACAGGATCATAAACTCTTCAAGAATAGCTGAAAGAAAAGATGATAAAGGTTAACAGAGGTTCCACTGCTATGGGGAAGGATTCCCTAGGAGTTTGAACTTGACAATCAAGAAGTTCCTGGGGTAGGAAGGTGAGACGTGCTAGAAGGGGAGGGGCAGCCAGCAATGTGGGTCTTCCCAGTCCGGCCCCACTTCCTGCCTGCCCTGGTGGGCTGTGCCCATCCAGATTGCCTGGCTTTCCACTCAGTTTCTACTCTAGTCCATTGGCATGAATATGCAGGTTCTCTTCTATGCAGAAGATATATTAATAGCAAATGCCTCTCAGAAGTGGAAACGGGCACTGATGATAACATGAGTCACCACAGGAGGACCAGGACATCAGGTCCAACTAGCAGGAGGCTAGTTGTGGAGTCAAGAGACAACAATGGGATCTAACGGAGAGGAGACGTCAGACAGCTAGAATGACTGCTCTTAAGCCTTAGACTGTGGTCTCTTCCTTCATTCTGGTGCTAAATGCAAAGTGAGAAATCACCACTTTGAGACTCCAGTGTAATCCTGGCTCTAAAATCTGATTCACAGCTACACTACTCACACTGAGGAGGGGCTGCAGGCTCAAGACTAAGATATAGGTGCCGTGGACCACTTAATCCATGGCTGTGAGGGTGGCCTTACAAATTCAACAAAATGTGTCTCTCCCCTTAGGTAAACCACCTGGTCCCACCTGGAGATAGACAAACATTGTATAAAAAAGGTTTCTCAGGGGTAGTCCTTAAACAAAAAGCTAAGTAAACACAACATTCTTTTCTTTGGAGCCGAAGCTTTCTGGTTACCTGAATTTAAGAACAAGAGGCTGTCCACAAGACTGGCAAGAACATTAAATATTCTCATTCCTCAATGCCTTTCTCAGCAAAAGAAACAGCAGAGTGATACCATGATCAGATACCCCCCACTCCCCAGACACATCCAGGAGAATTACTCTCTGTTCCAGGGATCTGGTGTCTTTATTATGTCCACTTAGGGTCTCTAGCAGTGTGACTAGACCCATTTTTGGCCCCATGGGTGTACCCAGAAAGACCTAATGTCCCTCTCCAAATAGCCAATCCCCTTGTCTCTAGAAAAATTACACGGCTCAAGAGAGCACTCTCAGAGGAAGATTTAAGTTCCATCACTTGAGAGGTGCTTGGGGTTAATACACAGACTTTGGGGCCAGATCACCTGGGGAGAAGTCCCTGTTCTGCCACTTAGTAGCCTTATGACATTGGGGGAAGTTCTTGACCTCGCTGTGCCTCAGTTTTCTCACCAAGAGGGGGATTAAAGTGATAGCTACTCATAAGATTCTGTAATGACCAAATGCATTGATATTTAAAGGACTTAAAACACTGCTTGGCATATAGTAATAGCAATTATTAATATTTGCTGATATTATCATTATCTTTATTCTTATACTCTTGGATATGCTACAGAAGTATTTTCCAAATTTCTCTGCTCTCAGATGCAATGACAACACTATCTCTATTCCAGGATGATTTAAAGTCAAATGTTGTTGTTGTTTAGTTGCTAAGTCATGTCTGACTCTTTTGCGACCCCATGGACTATAGCCCACCTCTGTCCATAGGATTTTCCAGGCAAGAATACTGGATGGTTTGCCAGTTCTCTTGGGAATCTTCCCAACCAAGGGACTGAACCCACATCTCATGCTTGGCAACCGATTCTTTACCACTGAGCCCCCAGGGAAGCCCTTAAAGTCAAATAGTGAAGTGAAGTCATTCAGCCATGTCCCACTCTTTGCAACCCCATGGACAGTTGCCTGCACCAGGCTCCTCCGTCCATGGGATTTTCTAGGCAAGAGTACTGGAGTGGGTTGCCATTTCCTTCTCCAGGGAATCTTCCCGACCCAGGGACTGAACCCAGGTCTCCCGCATTGTAGACGGATGCTTTACTGTCTGAGCCACAAGGGTTAAGTAATGTTAATTTCAGAATGCTTTCATATCAAAGTTAAGAGCCCAGATAAATTTTAAATGGCCGTGAATCTCTTGTAGCTACTCCCACCAAGAGTTGGAGTCTATTTTCAACATTCTCCCCTTGACTCTGGGCTGAATCTGTGACCTTCTTTGGCCAACAGACTGTGCTACTTCAATACTTACCCTCTTACCAGACACTTCTATCTTGTGAAGGAGCCCGAGAGAACCTGTGGAGGATGAGACCATATGGCAGAGCTGAGTCATCCTAGCTGAGGTCCTTGTATCAACTTCCCAGACACTGGCTGAACGTGGTGGCACAGACCCCATGGGAGACCAGCAGACCCACCATCCAGCTGAGCCCAGCCCCAGTCTCTGGCCCCAGAATCATGAGAAATACAATGGTGGTTGTTTTAAGCCACTGAGTTTGTGTATCTACTGTTACACAATAGATAACAGATACAAAGGCCTAAACAAATGAGGCATTATTATCAATGACATATCAAACACACACACACACACACAAAACCAGGCCACTTGTCTATCTGCCAGCAGATTTACCAACCACCACATGCTGCTTCCAAGCTCTCATCCACCCACCGGGGGCCATTGCAGTCAGCACATCAGCTTGGGAAAACTAAGACCAATTAATGATATCTGGGGAGATGGAGGCAAGTTTTCTGCACCAAGGCAGACACCAAATTAAGTCTTTCCGAGGAGGGTAGTGGGAACTCAAAATTTTGTTTCTTTTAGTCTGTGATAGAATATAGGGCCAGAAATGCAAAGATTTGGCTTCCTTGGAAGCACCTTTATTATAGGAGTCTTAGATATTGTATGATGATGTGGGTAGACGCCTTCAATACACAAGCAAATTAAAGGTTAGTATCACCAGGGAAGATTCAGAGAGCCAGTGAGAACAAACCACGTCACCCCATAGGTCCAGCTCTGTGGTTCTAAGAAAGCAGGAAACCCTAATCGCTCTAATTTTTTCTGCTGGTCAAATGAGACAATGATTACATCCTAAGCTGTGATTTTGCTATGACCTAAACAAAAACCCATCTCACCCTACAATACAGGGACAAAATATGAAGTTCCACAAATCAGTGTTGTGTTTTTTTTTTTTTCCTATAACACAAGGGAAGAAATCATAATCAAGTTTGTAGGAAAATTGCTCTGAAAGATGTTATGAGAGACTTGCAAGCTTAAGTCCCTGTTTATTACAAATAAGACCATTGCATCTGTATGAAATAATCTTGCTTATTAATTTGATGAGGTAGGTCAGCCATTGTGCTAAAGATTTTTAAACGAGGACCAAGATCATTTGTCTGCACATATATTCATTTGCTCAACTCACATTTGTTTAGCACAGACTTTGTACTATCTATGCTGTGGGTGAGTAGGCCGTGGAAAAAGTTGGCAGGGTGGGAACACAGAAGTGGGAATGGCAAGACTCAAATTGAAGCAGCTAAGACACTGCAGCTTTCAAGAGCCCACAGGTCTGGTCATCTTGAAAACCAATTCTCTGCTTGAAGCAACTCAGCATAACTCAGCTGAGCCCTACCAAAATTGCTGCAGCGATTTGGAACTGATTGGGCTATAAACCAAGAGAGTGCAGAAAACTCCTGATTTCATGCAATTACAGCACTGACTAGATGTAAGTGGCCCAGAGGTGGAGACACTAAGATGAAGTATTAATATTAATAATTTACCCGAAGGACTTGCAGCTAATTACATACAAAGCCTAAGCTGGGTCTCCTTAGCTCCAGGCCAGTAGGACTACTGCCAAACCCCATAGAGACCCCTCTCAAGATACAAGTTATTTACAATGTGAGGGGGTAGAGACACCCCACAATTCCAACCCACCTGGCAGCAGACAGAAGCAAGCACTCAGGATGCTGAGCAAAAGCCTGCACCTGGTACATGGGAGCAACAGAAGGATACGACCTCCTGTGGCATAGACTTAAAAGCCCGCTAACCATATGCACTTAATAGAGAGCTCAGCAGCCATTAAGATAGGATTATGAGGGCTTCCCTGGTGGCTCAGTGGTAAAGAATCCACCTGCCAATGCAGGGTCTGATCCCTGGGTTGGGAAGATCCCACATGCCGCAGAGCAACTAAGCCCATGCACCACAACTACTGAGCCTGTGCTCTAAAGCCTGAGAGCCACAGCTCCTGAGCCCACGTGCTACAACTAATGAAGTCCGCACACTCCAGAGCCTGTGCTCGGCAACAGTGGAAGCCACCATGATGAGAAGCCCACATAGCGCAACTAGAGAGTAGTCTCCACTTGCTGTAACTAGAGAAAAGCCCTCGCCACAATGAAGACCCAGCACAAAACTAAGTACATAACTTTTTAAATTAAAAAATATTAAATTAAAAAAGACAGGACTATGAGAGCAAAGGTGTAAGAAAATACTTATGTTAAACTTAAAATTCAAAACTTAAATTTGGAATAACTATGGAATAAACATGGACAAACTATTTACAAGAGGAAAAGCCACAGCAGGACACACTGTGTTTGTGACTCCAGAGTTGGGATTTTTAAAAACTGGGTGATTTTTACTTTTCATTCCTTCTGCTGTCCCCTAGAGCCTGAATATTCTTGAACGATCTTGAACTATTTATATATATATTTGAATGTTTTGGCTGCCTCAATGCAAAAGACACAAAATGTCAGTGGTAGGTGCAAAGGGCAAGGGCAGGTGAGCAGGGGCAAGTGTGAAAACCTAGAAGAGTACTGGCCACAACACCTGCCCATGGGTCAAAGCTGCAGCGAGGTTGGACCATGTTCTGTGCTATCTGGAGGGTTACTTCTTGTTCTGCCCCATTGGGACTTAACGGTCTAACTTCGGGCTACTTATCTAATCTCTTTGAACCTCAATTTCCTCAACTGTAAAAAGTGAATGTTAATAGGACCTTCCTCATAGTAATCAGCATTCTATGCAGAAAGAGAGAATGCAAATAAAATGCTTAATCTAGGGCCTGGTAGAAAGTAAGAGCCAACCAATATTAGCTGTTGTGATGGTGGAGATAGAGATAGTTCACATTAGACTTATTATTTTTATTGCCATTATTATCATTATTATTATTATGATTATCGTGACCATCATTACCATGTTCCTAACATTGTGTTGAACCTGTAACTATAAAGGAATTACACTGCCTAGCTTTGGGAGATAACCCGATACTCTCTGTCTCATTGGTGGACATCACTTCTCTGATCTCCATATTCTTCAGGTTAATAGCAGACTCTTAAGTTCAGGTAATAGCTTGCACACCACCCAATATGCCCTAGGGAGAAAAGTGATGATGCTATGCAGATTCCTACTTGTTTTCTTGAACCTAATTAGGATAGTACAATGTCGTCCTTTTAAAAAGGCAAGGAGTAAACCATCTTAGTAAATATCCTACAGAATAATGCTTTGTACTTGAAACATGTAATTATCATTAACAAACATGCGCACTAATGATTCAATCTGCTCTTTGTAGACAAGAAACAGGAAGGGTAAACATGGCCTTGGCCCCATCAGTTCACAATCTCAGACAACTTCCCTTGGAGGCCGCCTCCCTCACTCATCAGATGCAAGGTGGGAGGTCTGGTTACAAGGCAAAGGGCCTCTGGGCTGGGAGCTGAGAGCCCAGTCAGGCAAATGACTACTCAGTAGACCAGGCATGCTCAGGTCCCTGAGGCCTCAAGAAGATATTCCTTGGCCTTGGTAGCCTGGACCTCAGAAAACCAGACGTTAGATTCAGTTTTTTTCACCGGAAAAATGAAGACAGACCTATCAATCAATACTGGTTGACTTATGTATTTAACACCACACCTAAAACCAAAAGGGCCAAATGAATGAGGTAGAGAGCAATCATCAGTAAAACATATAACTTGAAACATGCTCACATAGATGCTGCCACCTCTTCTTGGCTGGGGACACACCCTCATCCTGTTTTGGATCAGGAAATATCTTCTAATCCTGAACATATAAATGTCCTATAATTACAAATACTCAGAATAACAAGTGGTTACCAATGTACTTCACTTGATGTGAACACTTTTGAGCATTGCTCCTACCCCTCTTCCTTCCCCCCAAACACACATATATCCCCACCCCCATCTCTGGGACAGTTATTCTGGAAGTTTCTCTCAGTTGATCAAATTAGTGCATCACATGGGAAGCAGAGAAGTCTCACCACTAATCATTCCCTAGGCATCAGACCTCCTCCCTTGGGCCCATCAGAAATATAATTAACTTAAGGCAAAATCAGGCTTCTGAATCCCAGGATGACAGACGCAAAGGGTTAGGATGGAACAGGAGACCTGGCAAATTGCTGAGGAGATGGTTAAAGACAGAGTCCCAAGATGTTCAGGAGTCCACGAGGATGCTGACCTAACCCAGCGCTCCCAAACAAGAAGCTGACCATTGTCCGTAATCACCTAATTCTTAGCTGAAGAGAGCAAGGGAGATCGTCAGCTCCTCTCTCCAAAAGTGAAGAGTTTTGTGACTAAATCAAGTAATCAGCCTCAAAGATAAAGAGATAAGGGGAGAGCCACCCTCAAGGATGAGTTATACTCCTGAACAACTGAGTATTTTCTAACAGAAGGCAGGTCCCCGGATATTTGAAGACTTTCCAGAATTGAAAAGCAACAATATAATCAACTGAACAATATTTAACGCATGAAAGCCCTGGAATCAAGTCAGGTGGAGGCTGTTAAGGTTACAGAGAGGATGAGCTAAGGTTTTATTCATACACACCTGGACCCTGGCTAATTGGAAATGGTAATAATTGGTGAAATCATACACTTCATCAAGTCCCTCCACAAAAATGGCTGTTTACCAAGGAGCTGGCAGAACTCTGTATAACACCGACATGTATCAGGGTATGTTGGCAGGTCAGAGCATTCACACATCCACATACAATGAAGACTCTATGCCATTTAACCAACACTGCCTTGGAAGAAAGCCCTGATAGTTGATGAAATAATGACATGAGACTTGAACCTAGATGAGGAGATGGGAGAATCAGAATATTTTTTCTGCATGAACTGAAGCAAGTGTAAAAGACAAATAACAATTATGCCAAATTTTAAGGATATTCTATTATACATTTATATTCCTATCTGTGATGGTCAATTTTATGAGTTTAACCAAATTGGCTGAGTTATGATGTCAAATAGCAGGCTCCATATCACTGTGAAGGTATTTTTTAGATATGATTAACATTTAAACAAGGGAGACAAGCCAAGATGGCTGAGTAGGAAAACACTGAACTCACCATCTCTTGTGAGCACACCAAAATCACCGCTATTTGCAGAGAAACTATCAATGAAAAAAATCAGAACCTATCAGAAAACTTCTTCTAAACTAAGGAAACAAAGAAGGAATCACAAGTAGATGGGTGAGGAGGGGTGAACTCACAATAGAGTCAATTCTGTATCTCCAGGTGTGTGAATCACAAATTGGAGAATAATTACAGTTGCAGAAGTCCTTCCAAAAGAGTAAGAGGCCTGAGCCCCATACTGGGCTCCCCAGCCTGGGGGTCTGGCACCAGGAACATGAGCCCCCAGAGCATTTAGTGTTGAAGGCCAGCAGAGCATAATTCAGGAAGCCCCAAAGGACTGGAGGAAATAGAAACATCACTCTTAAAGGCATACACAAAATCTCACATATTTCAGGACCAAGGGAAAAAGCAGTAATTTGATAGGAGCTTGGGTCAGACCTATCTGCTGGTGTTGGAGAGTCTTCCAGAGGGGCAGGAGGCAACTGGAGCTCACCCCAGGGACACAGACTCTGATGGCAGCCATTCCTGGGAGTCTCATCTACCACATGGACACTGGCACTGGTGGACACCATTTTGGAATCTTCCCTATAGCTTATTGTTCCCAGCACCCAGCCCTCCCTGACCCAGTAGCCTACAGGCACTAGTGCTGGGACACCTCAGGCCAAGTAACTAACTGGGTGGGAACACAGACCCACCCATCAGCAGACAGGCTGCCTTAAGACTCTCTGAGCCTGCAGCTGCCTCTGTACATGGCTCTGACCACCAGGGGGCCCAGGACCCAGTTCCACCCACCAGAAGGCAGGCATCAGTCTCAGAATCCACTGGGCCCTGGCCCCACACTCTAGGAAGCTTGCTTTAGCCTCTGGACCAGCCTCATCCACTAAATGCAAGGAGACACAATCCCACAACCAGCAGACTCAGCCTGCCCACCAGTAAGCCAGACCCTGACCTGGGCCCAGATGGGCTGCAGCCTTGCCCACAAGCAGGTGAACACAAGCTGTAGGAAACTCTGGACCCTGGACCCGTGTCAAGAACTGCATTCTCCTGCCTCCCAGCAGTCTGACACCAGCTGTGGAATCCCTGGCTCTGCAACCAGATTCCAGGATCTGGCTCTACCTCCCAGTAGTCCAGCACTAACCCCAGAACCAGCTCCATCCAACAATAGGCAGGCAAGAGTCTTCTGTATCCTTTTTAAGGGTGAAGTGGCTCAGTCGTGTCTGACTCTTTGCGACCCCATGGACTGTAGCCTACCAGCCTTCTCCGTCCATGGGATTCTCCAGGCAAGAATACTGGAGTGGGTTACCATTTCCTTCTCCAGGGGATCTTCCCGACCCAGGGATCAAACCTGGGTCTCCCACATTGGAGGCAGGCGCTTTAACCTCTGAGCCACCAGGGAAGCCCTACCCACCAGTAAGTAAGCACTAGCCCCAGGACACTCCCCAGTTCCACAGTCATCCTCTTCATGACCTAGTCCAGCAAATCAGAAGTCAATAGCCTCTGTACAGGGCAGAGCATGGCAAGTTTCTGGACCAGGGGCTAACCAAGCCTACAAGAGTTCCAGAAAAACATCTACTTCTGCTTCATTGACTACGCCAAAGCCTTTGACTGTGTGGATCACAACAAACTGGAGAATTCTTCAAGAGATGGGAATACCAGACCACCTGACCTGCCTCCTAAGAAATCTGTATGCAGGTCAAAAAGAAGAGTTACAACTGGACACGGAACAACAAACTGGTTCCAAATTGGGAAAGGAGGACATCAATGCTGTATATAGTCACTCTGTTTATTTAACTTACATGCAGAGTACATCATGAGAAATGCTGGGCTGGATGAAACACAAGCTAGAATCAAGATTGCCAAGAGAAATATCAATAACCTCAGATACGCAGATGACACCACCCTTATGGCAGAAAGTAAAGAGGAACTGAAGAGCCTCTTGATGAAAGTGAAAGAAGAGAGTGAAAAAGCTGGATTAAAACTCAACATTCAGGGCGGTCCTAAGATGGCGGAGGAATAGGACAGGGAGACCACTATCTCCCCAACAAATTCATCAAAAGAACATTTAAATGCTGAGTAAATTCCACAAAACAACTTCTGAATGCCGGCAGAGGACATCGGGCACCCAGAAAAGCAGCCCATAGTCTTCTAAAGGAGGTAGGAAAAAATATAAAAGACGAAAAAAGAGACAAAAGAGGTAGGGACAGAGCTCCGTCCCGGGAAGGGAGTCCTAAAAAGAAAGAAGTTTCCAAACACCAGGAAACACTCTCACTGCTGAGTCTGTGGCGAGCCTTGGAACCACAGAGGGCAACATAACTGGGAGGAAAAATAATTAAAACCCACAGATTACGTGCCCAACGGTAACTCTCCCAGTGGAGAAGCAGCACAGATGCCTGCAACTGCCACTAGCAAGCCAGGGCTGGGCAGGGAGGCATGGGCTGCATTGCTTAGAGTAAGGACCAGGCCTGAATGCCTCAAGAGCAACCTGAGGGAACTAACTTGGACTAGCAAACCAGACTGTGGGATAGCTACCACTCGAAAAGCCCTAATTTAAGACACCGCCAGGCCTGCTCACAGAACAAAGGACTGAACAGAGCTAGTCAGCTGCAGACCATCCCCATCCGGTGATAGGCAGCCAGAGCCAGAAGGGGGGCAATCACAGCCCCAGAGAGACATTATCTACCAAACTGCAAGCAGGCTTCTTTGCTAAGATTTCTTGGGGTTCTGGACAGTCAACATCTGCCTGAGAAGGTGCACTGGTTGTACACCCAGAAAACCAAGTGGCAGGGACGGGGGAGGAGATAAGTCACAGCAACCACACTCGCCAAACACCTCATCACCTGAGCTGCTCGGACCTGGGAACGCAGGCCCAACCGAGTCTGCACCTCTGAGGACTTCCTGAGTGCCTGAGCCTGAGTGGCTTAGAACCGGGAGGTGCATGCAGCCCAGGGCCAGCCTCGCATGGTTCCTGGTGGAGCAACATAGAGCCTGAGAAGTGTGGGCAGGGAGGGCACACGTGCCGTGAACGGGGGCAGGCCCAGTGTGGCTGAGACACTGTGAGCACACACCAGTGTTATTTGTTTGTAGCATCCCTCCCTCCCCACAGTGCAACTGAACAAATGAGCCTAAAAAAGTGTCCACCAATGCCCTCCTTGTGTCAGGCCAGAAATCAGACAATGAAGAGACCAGCAAACAGAAGAAGCTAAAACAGAAGGAATCGCCTTGGAAGTGACAGGTGCAATAGATTAAAACCCTGTAGGTAGTACCGACTATGTAGGAAGGGGCCTATAGATCTTGAGAGATATAAGCCAGACCAAGGAACTATCAGAAAATGAACTGACCCTACACTGCCCACATCAACATCAGAGAAAGTCCCAGATATATTTTTACTATTTTTACAATCATTCTTTGATTAAAAAAATTTTAAAATTTTTAAGTCCTCTATTACTTCTTTAATTTTCATTTTATAACCTACTATTACTTTGCCAAAAAAAGAGAGACCCTATTTTTTAAAGCAAGCTTCATATATATATATTTCTTTTATAATTTTCATGCCTTTGTCTTTTTTTTCTTTTTTTTTTAATATTGCATTGTTGAAAATCCAACCTCTACTCTAGATTTTTAATCTTTGCTTTTTGGTATTTGTTATCAATTTTGTACCTTTAAGAACCCAATCTTCAGTACCCATTTTTACTTGGGAGTGAGATCACTGGCTTGACTGCTCTCTCCCCCTTTGGACTCTCCTTTTTCTCCACCAGGTCACCTCTATCTCCTCCCTCCCCCTTCTCTTCTCTACCCAACTCTGTGAATTGCTTTGTGTGTTCCAGACGGTGGAGAACACTTAGGGAACTGATTACTGGCTGGATCTGTCTTGCTCCTTTTGATTCCCCCCTTTATCCTCCTGGCCACCTCTGTCTCCTTCCTCCCTCTTCTCTTCTCTGTATAACTCCGTGAACATCTCTGAGCGATCCAGACTGTGGAGAGCACATAAGGAAGTGATTACTGGCTAGCTTGCTCTCTCCTCTTTTGATTCCACCTCATCTCATTCGGGTCACCTCTAACTCCCTCCTCCCTCTTCTCTTCTCCACTGTGGAGAAACTTTTCATCTTTAACCTAGATGTTTTATCAATGGTGCTATATAGATGGAGCAGTCTTGAGGCTACTGTAAAAATAAGAATGAAAACCAAAAGCAGGAGGGCTAAAGTCCAAATCCTGAGAACACCAGAGAACTCCTGACTCCAGGGAACATTAACCAACAGGAGCTCATCAAATGCCTCCATACCTACACTGAAACCAAGTACCACCCAAGGGCCAACAAGTTCCAGAGCAAGACATACCACGCAAATTCTCTAGCAACACAGGAACACAGCCCTGAGCTTCAATATACAGGCTGCCCAAAGTCACTCCAAACCCACTGACATCTCATAACTCATTATTGGACACTTCATTGCACTCCAGAGAGAAGAAATATAGCTCCACCCACCAGAACACCGACACAAGCTTCCCTAACCAGGAAAGCTTGACAAGCCACGTGTACAACCCCACCCACAGCGAGGAAACTCCACAATAAAGAGAACTCCACAAACTGCCAGAATACAGAAAGGACACCCCAAACTCAGCAATATAAACAAGATGAAGAGACAGAGGAATACCCAGAAGGTAAAGGAACAGGATAAGTGCCCACCAAACCAAACAAAAGAGGAAGAGATAGGGAATCTACCTGAGAAAGAATTCCAAACAATGATAGTGAAAATGATCCAAAAATCTTGAAATAAAAATGGAATCACAGATAAATAGCGCAGAGACAAGGATTGAGAAGATGCAAGAAAGGTTTAACAAGGACCTAGAAGAAATAAAAAAGAGTCAATATATAATGAATAATGCAATAAATGAGATCAAAAACACTCTGGAGGCAACAAATAGTAGAATAATGGAGGCAGAAGATAGGATTAGTGAAGTAGAAGATAGAATGGTAGAAATAAATGAATCAGAGAGGAAAAAAGAAAAACAAATTAAAAGAAATGAGGACAATCTCAGACACCTCCAGATCAATATTAAACGCCCCAACATTCAAATCATAGGAGTCCCAGAAGAAGACAAAAAGAAAGATGATGAGAAAATACTTGAGGAGATAATAGTTGAAAACTTCCCTAAAATGGGGGAGGAAATAATCACCCAAGTCCAAGAAACACAGAGAGTCCCAAACAGGATAAACCCAAGGCAAAACACCCTAAGACACATATGAATCAAATTAACAAAGATCAAACACAAAGAACAAATATTAAAAGCAGCAAGGGAAAAACAACAAATAACACACAAGGGGATTCCCATAAGGATAACAGCTGATCTTTCAATAGAAACTCTTCAGGCCAAGAGGGAATGGCAAGACATACTTAAAGTGATGAAAGAAAATAACCTACAGCCCAGATTACTGTACCCAGAAAAGATCTCATTCAAATATGAAGGAGAAATCAAAAGCTTTACAGACAAGCAAAAGCTGAGAGAATTCAGCACCACCAAACTAGCTCTCCAACAAATGCTAAAGGATATTCTCTAGACAGGAAACACAGAAAGGGTGTATAAACTCAAACCCAAAACAATAAAGTAAATGGCAATGGGATCATACTTATCAATAATTACCTTACCTTAAAAACCTTAAATTAAACCTTAAACATAAATGGGTTGAATGCCCCAACCAAAAGACAAAGACTGGCTCAATGGATACAAAAACAAGACCCCTATATATGTTGTCTACAAGAGACCCACCTCAAAACAGGGTACACATACAGACTGAAAGTGAAGGGCTGGAAAAAGATATTCCACGCAAATAGAGACCAAAAGAAACCAGGAGTAGCAATACTCATATCCAATAAAATAGACTTTAAAACAAAGGCTGTGAAAAGACACAAAGAAGGACACTACACAATGATCAAAGGATCAATCCAAGAAGAAGATATAACAATTATAAATATATATGCACCCAACATAGGAGCACCGCAATATGTAAGACAAATGCTAACAAGCATGAAAGGGGAAATTAACAATAACACAATATTAGTGGGAGACTTTAACACCCCACTCACACCTATGGATAGATCAACTAAACAGAAAATTAACAAGGAAACACAAACTTTAAATGATACAATAGACCAGTTAGACCTAATTGATATCTATAGGACATTTCACCCCAAAACAATGAATTTCACCTTTTTCTCAAGTGCACACGGAACCTTCTCCAGGATAGATCACATCCTGGGCCATAAATCTAGCCTTGGTAAATTCAAAAAAATTGAAATCATTCCAAGCATCTTTTCTGACCACAATGCAGTAAGATTAGATCTCAATTACAGGAGAAAAACGATTAAAAATTCCAACATATGGAGGCTGAACAACATGCTGCTGAATAACCAACAAATCACAGAAGAAATCAAAAAAGAAATCAAAATATGCATAGAAATGAATGAAAATGAAAACACAACAACCCAAAACCTGTGGGACACTGTAAAAGCAGTGCTAAGGGGAAAATTCATAGCAATACAGGCATATCTCAAGAAAAAAGAAAGAAGTCAAATAAATAACCTAACTCTACACCTAAAGCAACTAAAAAAGGAAGAAATGAAGAACCCCAGGGTTAGTAGAAGGAAAGAAATCACAAAAATTAGGCAGAAATAAATGCAAAAGAAACAAAAGAGACCATAGCAAAAATCAACAAAGCCAAAACCTGGTTCTTTGAAAGGATAAATAAAACTGACAAACCATTAGCCAGACTCATCAAGAAACAAAGGGAGAAAATTCAAATCAATAAAATTAGAAATGAAAATGGAGAGATCACAACAGACAACACAGAAATACAAAGGATCATAAGAGACTACTATCAGCAAATATATGCCAATAAAATGGACAACTTGAAAGAAATGGACAAATTCTTAGAAAAGTACAACTTTCCAAAACTGAACCAGGAAGAAATAGAAAATCTTAACAGACCCATCATAAGCAGGGAAATTGAAACTGTAATCAGAAATCTTCCAGCAAACAAAAGCCCAGGTCCAGATGGCTTCACAGCTGAATGCTACCAAAAATTTAGAGAAGAGCTAACACCTATCCTACTCAAACTCTTCCAGGAAATTGCAGAGGAAGGGAAACTTCCAAACTAATTCTATGAGGTCACCATCACCCTAATACCAAAACCTGACAAAGATGCCACAAAAAAAGAAAACTACAGGCCAATATCACTGATGAACATAGATGCAAAAATCCTTAACAAAATTCTAGCAGTCGGACTCCAACAACACATTAAAAAGATCATACACCATGACCAAGTGGGCTTTATCCCAGGGATGCAAGGATTCTTCAATATCCACAAATCAATCAATGTAATACACCACATTAACAAATTGAAAAATAAAAGCCATATGATTATCTCAATAGATGCAGAGAAAGGCTTTGACAAAATTCAACATCCATTTATGATAAAAACTCTCCAGAAAGCAGGAATAGAAGGAACATACCTCAACATAATAAAAGCTATATATGACAAACCCACAGCAAACATTATCCTCAATGGTGAAATATTGAAAGCATTTCCCCTAAAGTCAGGAACAAGACAAGGGTGCCCACTCTCACCACTACTATTCAACATAATTTTGGAAGTTTTGGCCACAGCAATCAGAGCAGAAAAAGAAATAAAAGGAATCCAAATTGGAAAAGAAGTAAAACTCTCACTGTTTGCAGATGACATGATCCTCTACATAGAAAACCCTAAAGACTCCACCAGAAAATTACTAGAGCTAATCAATGAATATAGTAAAGTTGCAGGATATAAAATCAACACACAGAAATCCCTTGCATTCCTTTACACTAATAATGAGAAAGTAGAAAGAGAAATTAAGGAAACAATTCCATTCACCATTGCAATGAAAAGAATAAAATACTTAGGAATATATCTACCTAAAGAAACTAAAGACCTATATATAGAAAATTATAAAACACTGGTGAAAGAAATCAAAGAGGACACTAATAGATGGAGAAATATACCATGTTCATGGACTGGAAGAATCAATATAGTGAAAATGAGTATACTACCCAAAGCAATCTATAGATTCAATGCAATCCCTATCAAGTTACCAATGGTATTTTTCACAGAGCTAGAACAAATAATTTCACAATTTGTATGGAAATAGAAAAAAACCTCGAATAGCCAAAGCAATCTTGAGAAAGAAGAATGGAACTGAAGGAATCAACCTGCCTGACTTCAGGCTCTACTACAAAGCCACAGTCATCAAGACAGTATGGTACTGGCACAAAGACAGAAATATCGGTCAACAGAACAAAATAGAAAGCCCAGAGATAAACCCACACACCTATGGACACTTTGTCTTTGACAAAGGAGGCAAGAATATACAATGGAGAAAAGACAATCTCTTTAACAAGTGGTGCTGGGAAAACTGGTCAACCACTTGTAAAAGACTGAAACTAGAACACTTTCTAACACCATACACAGAAATAAACTCAAAATGGATTAAAGATCTAAATGTAAGACCAGAAACTATAAAACTCAGAGGAGAACATAGGCAAAACACTCTCTGACATAAATCACAGCAGGATCCTCTATGATCCACCTCCCAGAATTTTGGAAATAAAAGCAAAAATAAACAAATGGAACCTAATTAAAATTAAAAGCTTCTGCACAACAAAGGAAACTATAAGCAAAGTGAAAAGACAGCCTTCAGAATGGAAGAAAATAATAGCAAATGAAGCAACTGACAAACAACTAATCTCAAAAATATACAAGCAACTCCTGCAGCTCAGTTCCAGAAACATAAACGACCCAATCCAAAAATGGGCCAAAAAACTAAACAGACATTTCTCCAAAGAAGACATACAGATGGCTAACAAACACATGAAAAGATGCTCAACATCACTCATTATCAGAGAAATGCAAATCAAAACCACAATGAGGTACCATTTCATGCCAGTCAGAATGGCTGAGATCCAAAAGTCTACAAGCAATAAATGATGGAGAGGGTATGACACTCTGTTGGTAGGAATGCAAACTAGTACAGCCACTATGGAGAACAGTGTGGAGATTCCTTAAAAAACTGGAAATAGAACTGCCTTATGACCCAGCAATCCCACTGCTGGGCAAACACACCAAGGAAACCAGAAGTGAAAGAGACACGTGTACCCCAATGTTCATCGCAGCACTGTTTATAATAGCCAGGACATGGAAGCAACCTAGATGTCCATCAGCAGATGAATGGATAAGAAAGCTGTGGTACATATACACAATGGAGTATTACTCAGCCATTAAAAAGAATACTATTGAATCAGTTCTAATGAGGTGGATGAAACTGGAGCCTATTATACAGAGTGAAGTAAGCCAGAAAGAAAAACACCAATACAGTATACTAACCCATATATATGGAATTTAGAAAGGTGGTAACAATAACCCTGTATGTGAGACAGCAAAAGAGACACAGATGTATAGAACAGTCTTTTGGACTCTGTGGGAAAGGGAGAGGGTGGGATGATTTGGGAGAATGGCATTGAAACATGTATAATATAAGAAACAAGTCACCAGTCCAGGTTCGATGCAGGATACAGGATGCTTGGGGCTGGTGCATTGGGATGACCCAGAGGGATGGTATGGGGAGAAAGGTGGCGGAGGGGGGTTCAGGATGGGGAACATGTGTATACCCATGGTGTATTTATGTTGATGTATGGCAAAACTAATACAATAATGTAAAGTAATTAGCCTCCAATTAAAATAAATTTAAATTAAAAAAAAAACTCAACATTCAAAAAACTAAGATCATCTGATGTGAAGAAATGACTCACTGGAAAAGACCCTGATGCTGGGAAAGATTGAAGGCAGAAGGAGAAGGGAATGACAAAGGATGATATGGTTGGATGGCATCACTGACTCGATGGACATGAGTTTGAGCAAGCTCCAGGAGCTGGTGATGGGCAGGGAAGCCTGGCATGCTGCAGTCCATGGGATCGCAAAGTCAGACATGACTGAGTGACTGAACTGAAACTGAAGCCTACCATACTGCCCACACAGCCCACTACAATGGAAGAACCCAAACTGTCCTCATAAGGAAAACTCCTAGAGCTTATAGCTTGGGTGACAAGAGCAGAGTGTGCTTCTGGCCACCTACAAATGGCCACTTCTTCAAGGTTGGAGAACATAACTAATGTAAGAGATACATAAAAATACAAACAGCAACCAAGGCAAACTAAGGCGACAGAATATGCTCCAGGTGATGAGGGAACAAGATAAATCCCCAGAAGAAGAGCTAAGTGAACTGGAAACAGGCAAATAACCCAAGCATGAGTTCAGGGTAGTGATTATAAGGAGATCGAAGAACTCAGGAGAGAAATAGATGCACACAGAGAGAAGTCAGAAATTTTAAACAAAGAGAAATACAAAGAACTGCCAAGAAGAGATAGAGAGCATAATAAATGAAAAGAAAAATATACCAGAAGGAATCAACAATAGACTAAATGACACAGAAGAGTGGATCAGAGAGCTGGAAGACAGAGTAGTGGAAATCTCCGAGGCCTAAAAGAAAAGAAAAAAGAATGAAATGAGGACTGTTTAAGAGACTACTGGGACAACATCAAGCACACTAATATTTGCATTATAGGGGTCCCAGAAAGAGAAGAGAGAGCAAAGGGGCTTGAGAACATATTTGAAGACATAATAGCTGAAAACTTCCCTAACCTGGGAAAGGAAACAGTCACCCAAGCCTAGGAAGCACAGAGATTCCCATACAGGATTAACCCAAAGAGGAACACATCAAGGCACGTTGTAATTAAAATGGCAAAAACTAAAGAAAAAAAGAGAATATTAAAAGCAGCAAGAGAAAAGCAACAAATAACATACAAAGGAACACCCATAAAGCTTTCAGCTGACTTCTCAGCAGGGACTGTACAGGTCAGAAGGAACCAGCATGATTTATTAAAGTGATGAAAAGGAAAACCTACAACTAAGAATATTCTACCCAGAAAAAGCAGTTCTAAGAGGAGATTTTACAGTAAGTTTACCTGAGGAAACAAAAATCTCAAATAAACAACTTAACCTTATACCTAAAGCAACACAAAGAAGGACAAACAAAAACCAAAGTTAGTATTAATAAAAGAAATCATTAACAGCAGAGCAAAAATAGAGACTAAAACAAAATAGAAGGGATCAATAAAAGTAAAACCTAGTTCTTTGAAAAGATAAACAAAATTGATAAACCTTTAGCAAGATTCATCAAGAAAAAGAAAGTACCCAAATCAATGAAATCAGAAATGAAAGAGAAGTTACAAATGACACTACAGAAATACAAAGAATCATCACAGACTATTATGAACAACTGTATGCCCCCAAAATGGACAGCCTAGAAAAAATGGACAAATTCTTAGAAAGGAACAGTCTCCCAAGACTAAACTAGGAAGAAAAAAAAAAAAAAAAAAGAACAGATGAGTCACCATTAGTGAAACTGAATCAGCAATTTTAAAATCCCCAACCAACAAAAATCCAGGATTAGATGGTTTCACAGATGAATCCTACCAGACATTTAGAGAAGAGTTAATGCCCAACTTTCTGAAGCTATTCCAAAAAACTGTAGAGGAAGGAACACTCCCAAACTCATTCTGTGAGGCCATCATCACCCTGATACCAAACCAGACAAAGATAACCACAAAAAAAGGAAAACTATAGGCCAGTATTACTGATAAACACAGATGCAAAAAATCCTCAAGAAAATACTAGCAAACTGAATTCAATAATATATTGAAAGGATTATATACCATGATCAAGTGGGATTTATTCCAGGGATGCAAGGATTTTTCAATATCTGTAAATCAACATTAACAATCATTATAAATCAACATTAACAATCAACATAAATCAATCATTAACAAACTGAAGAATAAAAACTAGGGGATCATCCCAAAAGATGGAGAAAAATCTTCTGACAAAATTCAGCATCAATTTATGAATGTTAAAAAAAAAAATTTCCAGGAAGAGGGCATAGAGGGAACCTACCATAAATTTAACAGAAAGGCCATACTGGACAAACTCACAGCTAACATCATACAGAACAGTGAAAAGCTAGAAAGCATTCCAAAATCAGGAACAACAAGGATGCCCATTCCAGCTACATTTATTCAACACAGTATTGGAAGTCCTAGCCACAGCAATCAGACAAAAAGAAATAAAAGGTATCCAAATTGGAAAGGAAAAAGTAAAACTTTCACTGTAGGTGAAATGATACTATATATAGAAAATCCTAAAGATGCCACCAGAAAACTACTAGAGTTCATTGAAGAATTCAGTAAAGTTGCAGGACACAAAATTAATATACAGAAATCTGTTGCATTTCTATACAGTAAAACAAAAGATTCAAAAGAGAAATTAAGGGAACAATTCTATTTACCATTACATCAAAAAAAAAAAATACCTAGGAATAAACCTGCCTAAGGACAAAAAGACCTCCACTCTAAAAACTGTATGACATTGATAAAAGAAACTGAAGGTCACGTGAATACATGGAAAGATATATCATTTTGGGGATTGAAAGAAGAGTGTTAAAATGACCATATTACCCATGGCAATGTATAGATTCAGTGCAATCCCTGTCAAAATACCAATGACATTTTTCACATAATGAGAACAATAATTTTAAATCTGTATGGAAACAGAAAAGACCCAAACAGCCAAAACAATCTTGAGAAAGGAGAACAGACATGGAGGAATCAAGCTCCCTTACTTTAGCCCACACTATAAAGACACAGTCATCAAAACAGTGTGGTACTAACACAAAAACAGACACATAGATCAATAAAATAGAAGATAGCCCAGAAATAAATCCATGTATTTTAGGTCAATTAATCTACAATGAAGAAGGCAAGAATATAAAATTGAGAAAAGATAGTCTCTTCAAGAAGGGGTGCTAAGGACTAGACAGTATTCTTTAACACCACATACAAAAATAAACTCAAAATGGATCAAATACCTAAATGTAAGACCAGGAAGTATAAAATTCTTAGAGGAAAACCAGCAGAACACTTTTTGACATATATTGGAGCAATATTTTTTGGATCTGTCTCTTAAAGCAAAGGAAATAAAAAAGATAAACCGATGGGACCTAATTAAACTTAAAATCTTTTACACAGCAAAGGAAACCATCGACAAAATGAAAAGACAACCTACAGAATGGGAGAAAATGTTTGCAAATGATATGACTGGTAAAGGGTTAATATCCAAAACATATGAACAGCTCATATAACTCAACATCAAAAAACTAACAACCTGATTAAAAAATGGGCAGAGAAACTGAATTAACAGTTTCCCAAAGAGGATATGCAGATGGACAACAGACACTTGAAAAGATGCTCAACATCAGTAAGCGTTGGGGGAAATGCAGATCAAAACCACAATGAGGTATCACCTCATGCCTGTCAGAAGGACTCATCAAAAAGTACACAAAAAATGTTAGTGAGGACATGGAAAAAAGGGAATCCTCCTATACTGTTTATATGAATGTAAATTGGTGCAGCCACTGTGCAAGAACAGTATACAGGTTAATTCAAAAACTTAAAACTACCATATGATCTACCAATTTCACTCTTGGGTATATAGCCAAAAAAAAAAAAACCCACTAATTTGAAAAGATACTTGTTTCTCATTGTTCATTGCAGCACTATTTACAATAGCCAGGACATGGAGGCAACCTGTGTCCACTGACAGATGGACAGATGAATGGATAAAGAAGACATGGTATATATATAAAATGGAATATTATTCAGCCATAAAAAATTATGGATTTGGGTCAGTTGTAGTGCAATGGATGAACCCAGAGCCTGTTATACAGAGTGAGATAAGTCAGAAAGAGAAAAACAAATAATGTATATTAACACACATATATATGGGATCTAAATATACTACTGATGAACCTATCGGAAGGAATGGAGACACAAATATAGAGAACAGACTTCTGGACACAATTGGGGAAGGAAAGGGTAGGACAAACGGAGAAAGTAGCATTGACATATATACACTATCATGTGTAAACTAGCTCATGGGAAGCTGCTACATAACACAGGGAGCCCACCCTGGCCCTCTGCGATGACCTAGAAGGGTGGGATGGAAGGGGAGAGGCAGGCTCCAGAAGGAGGGGATATATATATATAACTGTGGCTGACTTGCATTGTTGCATGGCAGAAGCCAACACAACATTGTAAAGCAATTATCCTCCAATTTAAAAAAAATCTAAAACTACCATTATGATCCACCAGTTCCAAAAAAACAAACAAAAATAATCTGAAAAGATACGTATACTCCAATGTTCACTGCAGCATTATTTACAATTGCCAGGATGTGGAATCAACAAATGAATGGATAAAGAAGCTATGAAATATAGATATATGTGTGTGTATATATACACACACACACAGAACATACACATGCACACAATGAAACACTGTGCTGTGCTCAGTCGCTTCAGTCGTGTCCAACTCTTCACGACCTATGACTGTAGACTGCCAGGCTCCTCTGACCATGGAAATCTCCAGGCAAGAATACTGGAGTGGATTGCTGTGCCCTCCTCCACCAGATCTTCCCAACCCAGGAATCAAACCCATGTCTCTGGTGTCTCCTGCATTGCAGGCAGGTTCTTCATCCATTGAGCCATCTGGGAAGCCCAATGGAACACTAAATAGCCATTAAAAAGAACAAAAATTTGCCATTTCCAACATGGATGATTTGAAGGGTATTATACTAAATGAAATAAGTCAAACAGTGAAAGACAAATACTGTATTATATCACTTATAAGTGGAATCTAAAACAAACTAGTGAGCACAACAAAAAGAAAGCTATAGAGAACTAGAGGTTATCAGTAGGGAGAGGGAAGTAGGAAGAGGCAATATAGGGGTAGGAAATTAAGAGGTATAAACTGTTAATATTATATATAAAATAAGCTACAAGGATATTTTATACCACACAGGGAATATAGCCAATATTTTATAACTATAAATGGAGTATAATCTTTAAAAACTGTGACTCACTATATTGTACACCTGTAAAACATGTAATATTATACAAAGACTATATTTTAATCAAAACGAAATCAGTGGACTTTTAGTAAAGCAGATTACCTTTCATAATGTGGGAGGTAAAAGTTTTAGTCCCTCAGTTGTTTCCGACTCTTTGTGACCCCATGAATTGTATCCCGCCAGCCTCCTCTCTGTCCATGGGATTTCCCAGGCAAGAATACTGGAGTGGGTTGCCATTCCCATCTCCAGGGGATCTTCCTGACCCAGGGATTGAACTTGGGTCTCCTGCATTGCAGGCAGATTCTTTACCGTCTGAGCCACCAGGGAAGCCCAGTGTGGGAGGGCCTTATCCAATCAGTTGAGGTCTTAAGAGAAAAGCCTTAGGGTGCCCCAAGGAAGAAGGAATTCTGCCTCTAGACAGTTTGTGGACTCAAGACTGTGACATCAATTCTTTCCTGCATCCTCAGTCTGTTGGCTTGCCTGAGATTTTGGACTTGCCAGTCTCCACAGTCATGTAAGTCAATTCCTTAAAAATTAATATGTCTCTCTCTTTCCTTCTCTACACACACACACACCCTCCTACTGGTCCTGGTTCTCTGCAGAACCCCAGTACACCATCTAATGTCAAAATAGGGGGAATGACATAAAATATGTTCACTATGTCTAGAAGACAACATTAAAAAAAAGGCTAGAAGAGCATGAGGAAAAGGCAGTCCACAGACATATTTTTATAAAGTACTTAACTATTATTAGGTGTGGTTCATGTATTAGGTTCCGAGCATCCTAGTAGCCACGGTAAAGAAAACAGACATAAAACAGACATTGACTGTAAAAGACAATGCAATGTACATACTTCCAGAGCTTAGTTTTTTTATCATTGAGGAGTTTCTCCCAAAGTAGTTAATCTTCCCTTCCTTGGGTACATTGTTATAAAGTATCCTTTACCATCCAACACTGGGAAATTGGGGAGGGGAAGTAACCAGTTAATAGTGCCTCTAGGTATAGACAGTATGGGGTCTCCTGAAATGCTTCCTGTTGCTCCTTCGATGTGAGAGAGGAGGCCAAAGCACAAGTCATGCAGAAGTGATCGAGCAAAGTCAAAAAAGGAGGCCAAGCACACAGCCATCTGATCATCTGGCCTGAGCTAAGGAGAAAAATTACAGTTACTGGAGGAGTTCAGTTCAGTTGCTCAGTCATGTCTGACTCTTTGCAACTCCATGAACTGCAGCACACCAGGCTTCCCTGTCCATCACCAACTCTCAGAGCCTACTCAAACTCATGTCCATCGCGTCGGTGATGCCATCCAACTATCTCATCCTCCGTCGTCCCCTTCTCCTCCCACGTTCAACCCTTCCCAACATCAGGGTCTTTTCAAATGAGTCAGTTCTTCACCTCAGGTGACCAAAGTACTGGAGTTTCAGCTTCAGTCCTTCCAACGAATATTCAGGACTGATCTCCTTCAGAATGGACTGGTTCGATCTCCTTGCAGTCCAAGGGACTCTCAAGAGTCTTCTCCAACACCACAGTTCAAAAGCATCAATTCTTCAGCACTCAGCTTTCTTTATAGTCCAACTCTCACATCTATACATGACTACTCCATCCATGGAGTAAAGGTTACCTCTATTGCTGATCAAGGGCAGAACCACAGAAAAACTGCCCTCAGATTTATAAACTCTAAGAAATACATGTAACACATGTCTAAGAAATAGCAAGTTAAATTTTTTTATATTTCTGCATTTTTAGAAGCTCTTCCTGCAATGGAATCAATTTTTTAAAACTTTTTTAATGGTAATGTATACATAACAAAAAATTTACTGTTTTTAAGTATAATTTAGTGGCATTAAATCATTTGCAGTTGTGCAACCATCACCACTATCCATCTCCAGAACTTTTTCATCAGCCCAAATGGAATCGCCGTACTCATTAAACAGAAAGTCCCCATTATACCCTTGACCCCAGCTCATGGTAACCACTATTCTACTTACGCCCTTGACCCCATCCCATGGTAACCATCATTCTACTTCCTGTCTCCATGAATATACCTATTTGAGGTACCTCATAAAAGTAAAATCATACCATGCTTGTCCTTTTGTGTCTGTATTTCATTTATCATAATGTTTTCAAGGTTCATTCATGTTCCCTTATGGCTGAATATTATTTTATTACAAGTATATTCTATTTTATATAACTAATTGAACAAATAATGATCAAATGCCTGGCAGGCCTACAGCCCAGGGAGTCACAAGAGCCAGACACAACTGAGCAACTAAACCACCACCACCACCAATGATCGAGTATAATGTACAAAGTCTCGACTTTAAAATATTAACTCTATTCTAAGAACAGTGTGTAAGAGGCAGAACAGCTGTTCTGCAAGGAGCCAATTAATTGTATAAATCCTAGCTTCAGAGTCAGTAGCAGCAGAGAGAAAACAAAAGTCTGTTAAACAGTTTTCCTTCCCTGAGAGTTAAATAAATCCCCCACTATAATCTTAATTACCATTCTTCATGTTGAAAGCTGACCTGAGATTAAAACGGCCTCCCTCTGTGGCCAGTGTACACTGCAGCTCTCCATATCATGGTGCCTAAAGCTTATAACGTGTCATTCCTGACCCTTGACCCACTGATAATGAGCTATCAAAACAGCTGACATGAAGAAGCCGGAGAAAATGCAGGACTGCAAGACTCTGCTTTCTTTACCTCTGCAGATGAAATACTCTGACAAAATCAACTATAAAAGCCCATCCTTCCCCTCACCTGCCTGCTATCCATCAGAAGCTTTTCATTTCTAGGGCACATAAATAAGATAACCAATCTCTGCATGGAGACATGGGTCCTAAGAAGAACACAGGTCCACAGCAAGACGTCTTAGTATTGAAAGAAGAAATGTGATGCTACACTCCACTCTGGCTTCCACCTTCAGAGTGCACAAAGGAGCATGTGGCATGAAGGGGATGCCACTGTACACCTGAGTTCACAGAAGTGGCTCGGTGAGAGTCATCAAAAGATGTCTGCAGGAAGCTGATGAAAAACCACCATTTTTGCACTCTGGCAAGGGAACTGCCAGCAAAATCAAGAGCCGCTTTGATGCAGGCTACTTTGTACAGCATAAACTTCTCAGCTGGGAGGATCTGCTGTCATCCCAGACTATTACCACTTGGCTGAGTTTAAGCTCATCCACTACTTCTGCGTTCAGTTAGCTAGGAACATGTCATTTACACAAAAGCTGTTTGAGAAAATTACAGAGAATCCAGCCTTGAGCTCCTCCTGTATATTTTTTTAAGACTGACTTTGACAGCAAGAGGGTTTTTTATTTTTTAAGATAAAAACAAAATAAATGCCAGAAAGATTGTTCTTTTTAGTAAATAGGTAAAGAATCCATTGTCTCTAGAACAAGAGACATTTCCATAGGTTGTAGAAGCCAGTTCCCAACAGGCTGAAATGAAGATTTTAATAGCATGGATCTCAAATTTGTCTAATCAAGAGACTCCTGAATAAGAACATACTCAGTTTTCCATCCCAAGTAATTACTCAACCCTTCTTCTTAGGGTATCAGTAATACACACTCTGGAAATGGATAAGAGGCATAAACTGAGTACTAAGATTTTATCTGTGATACTCATTCCATACATCTAAGTAAGGTTAAGTTCATTCAAGCCTTTCTGATGTGGATACACACAACCTCAAAAAAAAAATGTCCCATGGCCTGATAACATTCTCAAAGGTAAGGACCCCAACAAGACAACTAGCGTTCACCAGTAGTTACAAAATTAAACTTAAACTTAGTAGAATGCCAATTTGCTTCTGTTCTGGGCTGAATTATGTCCCCCTCCCTCCAAAACTCACTGGTTTAGGTCCTAATCCCCAGAACCCGAGAATGGGACTATATTTGAAGATAAGGTCTTAAAAGAAGTGATGAACTTCAAATGAGGCCACTGGAATGGGCCCTAATCCAATATGACCTGGGTTCTGACAAGAGTAAATCTGGATACAAAGCACAGACAAGGACAGGAGGGAGGCCACGTGAAGACACAGGGAGAAGACGGCCGTCTGCAAGCCAAGCAGAGAGGCCTCAGAAGAAACCAATCCTGCCTATATCTTGATCTCAGACTTCCAACCTCCAAAATCGTGAGGAAACAAATGCCTGCTGTTAAACCACCAAACCTGCATGGCTTGTTCTGGCAGGCCTAGATAACTAATCCCTTGTCTTTGTCTTTCTCCTCAGAATGCCAGGATTCCCAGGCAGGAGTCTGTAAAAGTCACAGGGACACTGTCCCCCACCCTTGTCAGGGACCTCACTGTCATCCACGTCCTTACCCCAAATGGGTAATCTCTAAATCCAAAGAGAGTGACAAATAGGAACATCTCTCAAATAAACTGAAGACCCCTACACCCAAAGAGGGAGCTGCTGCCTGCCCCAAGGCCTCTGACTTCCACATTACAGGAATTTCCTCTGCTTCTCCCAAATACTCTGTGCTAACTAGAAGCTGCCCTGCAAACAGCATCCTTGGGATACTCTTTCCAGAAACTGAGTCCTCCTTTCTCTTGCCTCAATCCCTGCAGCTGGCTCAGATACCTTGGGCAATCTCAGTTCCCTATTCTCTCTAAAGAGAAAAGGCAGAGTTGGGGGCCTAAGCACCTCGCACGTTATAGAAGCAAGTCCAGAGCCAGAGGTCATCAGAGACAAGAGGACTGGCAGTTGCCTTAACACTAAATTCGCACTAATTATTTTTTCCTTCACTGGAAAAGTTCATCCAGGAGAGTTAACTGATGGGCTTTGTGAGTGCTGGGAGCCACGACCACTGTTTCTGATTTCCATACTCTCCATGTTTGGCCAACTGCCCAGTGTTATATCTCTGGCTCTAGGAGCTATGACTTGAAGGGGCCTGTGCTAGACTCAGAGGGAACCCTAACAAGGCGGACTGCTGGAGGTAAGTCACAAGTGACAGCAGCAGCACAAGGCTTCGCCTAGCCAGCCCTAGGGTCCCAGCTTCACTGATATTCCCAGGCTCCTCAGTCTTGCTCAGCCTACCTCCCTAAAGTTAACACAAGCTAGGCACAGCTTTGCAGGGAACTATCCAGCAATGACTGTGAAATCTATTATTAAAAGAAGGGCCCTGGAGCACTCCTGGGGTCAGCAGATAAAACCCTGGGGTCCCCTCTGGGCTGTAGGATTGGGCTGGGGCACACTCCAGAGCAGGGGCTGCTAACACTCTAGCCTGAGCAAGGAGAGAGGACTGATGCAATTAGTCAGGCAAACGGGAACTTGTCAAACCATTTAGATAAGACAGTACTTTAATTTACTCCGTTCCCAATCCTAGAGGGTGATTGTGCTCCCCACCCCTGCTGATTCTGCCAGCTGCATTGCATTTTCCAAGCACTGAAGTAAGGGGGAAAAAGGGATGATCTCTCGGCCTACAAATGCCAGCACTCTGCTATGCAATCAGCACACACCTTGACTCAAGCCAAGGGGTAATCTGACCTTAATGAGATCCAGGGACACATCCTACTGAGTGACTTTGTCACGGAACCTGAAACTGAGTGATGAATTCTGAAGGGGAAAAAAAAAAAATCAAGTATCCAACTAATAAATAAACTGAGGTTCCTTATCCAGTTCAACCTTCCTTATGCCTCTTACCAATTGATTATATATTACCTTGCTAATGGTTTTGTTTCAATTATTGAGTTGTGAGCATCTCAAGAGTCCACATGGAATCTAATTCTAATCTCTCTGCCTCATTGACTCAATGGACATGAGTTTGAGCACATTCTGGGAGACGGTGAAGGACAGGGAAGCCTGGCATGCTGCAGTCCATGGGGTCACAAAAAGTCAGACACTACTGAATGACTGAACAAGAGATACTGTTGGACATAAGACAGAAACATGATAAAGGATCAATTACTGATTGCTTTTTGTTTCTGAGGGCTTCCCTTGTGGCTCAGCTGGTAACGAATCTGCCTGCAATGCAGGAGACCTGGTTTCAATCCCTGGGTTGGGAGGATCCCCTGGAGAAGGGAAAGGCTACCCACTCCAGTATTCTGGCCTAGAGAATTCCATGGCCTGTATAGTCCATGGGGTCGCAAAGAGTCGGACACAACTGAGCGACTTCACTTTCACTTTTGTTTTTGAAATAGTTTTCCCTGCAGAGAAGCAAATCCACTGCATCTGCCTCACTTGAAGGTGAAAGCATTAGTTGCTCAGGTGGGTCCGACTCTTTGAGACCCCATGGGTTGTAGCCCACCAGGCTCCTCTGTCCATGGGACTCTCCAGGCAGGAATACTGGAGTGGGTAGCCATCTCCTTCTCCAGAGGATCTTCCCAACCCCAGGACCGAACCTGAGTCTCCTACATTGCAGGCAGATTCTTTACTGTCTGAGCCACCAGGGAAACCCACCTGCCTCACTTACTCAACAACGCAAGCCTCTCCTCATCCTTGCCGTCTATGCCACCAGCCAGGTAATGTCAGCAACAGCAAGATCACGACGAATGTGCATCTTTTCAGAAGATCAAACGAAACAGCAAGGTTACAGAGCTTTAAAGTCAGCAAATTCCTGTCCTCTGTTTTAAAATCTGAACATAACTATATTAGTTTCCTAAACTGTTATAACAAATTACCACATATTTAGTGGCTTAAAAAAAAAAGATATTTATTCTCTCAGCATTCTGAAGACCAGAAGACCAAAATTAAGGAGTCAGAAAGGTTGATGCCTTCTGAAGGCTCTGAGAGAGAATGTGTTCCATGCCAACCTCTTCCTGGTTTCTGGTGGCTACTGGTAACCTTTAGCATTCCTTGGCTTGTAACTGCACAGCTCTAATCTTGCACCTATCTTCACATTCATAGCAGCACTATCTACAATAGCCAACACATAAAAACAACCCAAGTGTCCACCAGGAGGCAACTGTCTTCAGAAGATATGGTGTGTATATGCACACATATACAACAATGGAATGTAACTCAGCCATAAAAATAAATAATGCCATTTGTAACAACATGGATGGACCTGAAGAATATTATACTTTGTGAATAGAGAGAAACACAAATATTATGTATGGGGTCTAAAAATAATACAAGTTAATCTATACACAAAAGAGAAACAGACTGACAGACATAAAAACAAATTTATGGTTACCAAAGGGGACAGGGAGGGAAATTAGGAGCATAGGATTAACAGATACAAACTACTATACATAAAATAGATAAGCAACAAAGACTTACTGTATAGCACAAGGAACTATAGTCAATATTGAATAATAATTGATAATGGAATATAATCTGAAAAAAATAAATGAATAATTTTGCTGTATCCCTTAAATACAATATTGCGAGTCATCTTTATTTCAACTTTTTTTAATAGCAGACTATAATATACATTTCTGTCCTTCTTTTCCCAAATCCCCACTAAAAAGATTGTTGGTTAAAATGATTGAATTTTTCTTTACTAAAGAACTAGAAGGAGCTAACTGCAGAAGAGAGATTTTGGAAAATGGAAGGCAACTAATTTAGCTTATGATATTCTTTCCTCTACTAATAACCTACCAAGTAGGATACCAACAGCAAACAAACTAATTTGTTCTGCAGAATCCCTGGAGGGTTCAGCACCTGAAGACTAGGCAGCAAGAGGACAAGTGTGGCTCTCAGGTTAAAAACAGATTGTTTACAATGCTGTTTACAAGCAGTCAGGCCAACTCAGACCTCCAGAGCCTCTCCCCAGCTCTGCAGAGCAAGACCTCCAACCCTACAAAAATATGGCTTCACCCTTTGGAAAAAATCAAGAAGAGGATTCTCTGGCTTCAAAGGGATCAGGCACAGTGCAGCAGTGGGATGAAGTATAATACTGACAAGTGGTGGATTGTCAGTAATCCACATACTCAAATGTCCATTCCTACAACAGCAGCATCCAGCTACAGAACCACAGACCTTCTCTCTCTCCCCTGTTCTCCTTTATACCTCACCTCACTGCTCCCTCTCTTGGGAGATTGGGCAATTCTCTGGAAAAACTAAGTGCTCCAAAGAAACACCCACATATACTCACCATCCATCACCTACAGGAAAATTTCACCCACTTACAGCCAGGATCACCAGACCTTTGAGGAAAGTCTCCATGTGAAAAAGTGGAACCAACTAAACAGATAAACAGATACAAGGAACTCAGGGACAACAAAAATGACAAAGACGGCAACCTAGAGGCTACAATGGCCCAGAATGGCCTTTAATTTGGACAGTAATGTTTCTTTGAAAAAATTCACATAAAAATCTGTATTTCCAATTTGTCTTTAAAGAAATTAAATGCTATGGCAATTCCAGACTCAAATGGAACCCAATATGTCTAGAGCCAAGAACAAAGAGCAAGAAACAGGCAAACCAAGCCTATGTGAGCCTGGGCGCTCCTTTGAAGAGAGGTTTCGAGCTATTACTGGATTTGCAAAAGGGTCCATGACCCCAAAAGAAGTTAAGAGCCTTGAATCAGCCCTACTTCCTCCCAGCATTTTATGATCCTCTAAGAGTTCTGCCCTCTGCTTCTCCCACATCTGTAGTTTGGCCAAGACATGCATTTCACTCCTTTAATCTCTTTTCAGTCACTCCCTCCAACCCTTAATCACTTTTATGACTCTTTCTAAATTCCTCCAATTTGTTCAAATCCACTCATGAAGTCCTGCACTTCTTTTCCCACAGTTCAGAATTACCAAGCAAGAGTGTGCCTAAGAGCTTTTACAAGGGATATCCAAGATTTGACATGTTAAATCAGCTTCTCACAGGCAGCTGCCCAGTTTAGAAAGGAAAAATGCCAAGCATTCCAGAGTCCATGAGGCCTTGGAGTTTTGTATCTAGATATTCCCTTGTTATTTCTCCTGCATTATAATTACATAGATAAATGGGTCCGGAGAGGTCTGCTCTTGTAGCACTCTTGAAATATTCTGAAAAAAAGAATCAAAACTACTCACAGCTCAGAACACAAGACAACAACCATCTCTGACTTGAAAAATACACACACACACACAGAGGCTCAGATGAATAAATTTGTAATCAGCTAAGACTGCTCTAACCAATCCCAAGGCTTCTTGTAGTCACATCAGACAATCTGCTCTGACTGGAGGTAATCACAATACATAAATTTCTGCCAAATGAGAATACATTTAAATTCCTCTCAAAGCTTTCAAGATACTAAAAGCCTGCCCTTCAGAGATACTTTCTCCCAGGTTAATGAGTTGGATTATTTTGTTTATCACAAGCCAAAGGTAACTTGGTAGTCAGACCGATAAAAGTTCTTTCTCAAATAGCTTCACTGGGGGGTTTCTGCTTTGTTTTGTGCTTTGTTTGAAGTGTGCAGAGTTATGGGCCATATAACTATCTGCAAAGCACCTGGAAGCAGCACAGATATTGCTCCAAGAGAATGTGAGTCAATCCCTGGGGCAAACACTGAGGACTGGGATTGTATGTCCTCCTACGAGGAGTCCTGGCCCAGGACTGTGTGGGCCAGCCCTCTGCCTGACCTGCCCCCAGCACTAGCACTGTGGGATGTCACCCAGGAGGAGGTCTGTATGCTAGGTTTGGTTCTGGAACTTTCCATGCAGGCACCTTGAGTTTCATGCCCCATGTGAGAGTGTTGCTAGAAAATCTGAAAAGCAAATAGCCTAAAAAAAAGCTCCGGGGGATATAGAGAATAGGCTTGTGGACACAGAGTGGGAAGGAAAGGGTGGAATGAACTGAGAAAGTAGCACTAACATATACACACTGCCATGTGTAAACAGATAGCTAGCAGGAAGCTGCTGTATAACAGGGGGCTCAGCCTGGTGCTCTGTGATGACCTAGAGGGGTAGGATGAGGGGGAAATGGGAGGAAGGCTCAACACGGAGGGGATACACACACACACACATATATATGTATGCATGTATGTAGTATAATTATGACTGTTTACACTGTTATGCCACAGAAACCAACTCAACACTGTAATTTTCCTCCAATTAAAAAATGGATTTAAAAAACAATAAAAAGAAAAAGCTCCGTGACATTTAAACATGTTCCCGGGGCCAGCAAGCAAGTATGAGGGTCTTTTTGAGGTGCCGTTTCCTACTCCAGGGGAATCTTCCCGACCTAGGGATTGAACTCACGTTGACTCACATTTCTTGTGTCTCCTTGCTGTGGCAGGCAGGTTCTTTACCACTAGCACCACCTGGGAAGACCCACTCACAGCTACCAGCCCTGAAGTCTCTACCGCCTTCAGCCTGGTGCTACAGAGATGTTCCTGGAGTTGCCTGTCCTTCAGATATCCTTGGGGTTGTTAATATTTGGTGTTTGCCAGGAAGGGCTCCAACAGCCCCAGTTCTGGCATGGAAGTCTGAAGCCCGCCCCTGACACCCACCTCCTGTCCCACGTGTTCTCACTGCTCCAGTCACCTTGGCCTGGTTTCTGACACTCACGTGTGCCAGGCTCCAGCCTACCACAGAGCCTTTGGACATGGTGTCTGTCCTCCAACCAAAAGAGCTTTCCCTTTTGCTCTTGCCCTTAACTCCCACCAGTCCTTTCTATTTCAGGTCATGAGCCACTTGGCCTGGAAAACCTTATCTAGACTATCACTCAGCCATAAAAAGGAACAAAATTGGGTCATTTGTAGTGATGTGTGAGAACCTAGAATCTGTCATACAGACTGAAGTCAGTCAGAAAGAGAAAAATGAATATCCTATATTAATGCACACATACAGAGTCTAGAGAAAGGGTACCTGTGTGTGTCCGACTCAATCGAGTCCCTCTCTGTGACCCCATGGACTATAGCTTGCCAGGCTTCCCTATCCATGGGATTTCCCAGGCAAGAATACCGGAGTGGGTTGCCATTCCCTTTTCCAGGGGGATCTTCAAAACCCAGGGACTGAACTTGGGTTTCCCTCATTGCAGGCTGAATCTTTACAGTCTGAGCCACCAGGGAAGTCTGGAAAAGGGTACAGATGAACACGTTTGCAGGGCAGGAATAGAGATCTAGATAATGGACATGGAGAGGAAGGGGAGAGTAGCACGGACTATATATACTCCACTATGTGTGAAACAGAGAGCTAGAAGAAACTGCTCTTATAACACGGGGAGCCAACCCAGTGCTCTGTGATGACCTAGAGGGGTGGGAGGGAGGTCCAAGAGTGAGGGGATATATGTATACACATAGCTGATCCACATTGCTGTACAGCAGAGACTAACAACGTTGCAAAGCAATTATACTCCAATAAAAAATTAAAAGGACCTCTTATCTGACCTCTCTCGCTGTGTTTAAATCCATCTAACAAAGGCTCTCAGAGCTGTCTCCCAGGAGCACTTAACACAGCTGCGATTTCACACTCGCCAGTGTGATGACGTGCGTACTCTCTGTCTCCCACACTGGATTAATCTTTGTGAGAGAAGAGACCAGATCTGCTTTTGTTCACTCATCATATCACCACTGGCACAGAACAGAAGCTGAGTAAGTGTCAGACGGATGCAGAGGAGGGAAGGTGATACACAGTCTCGGGGGACTACTCTCCCTTCCCTCTTCCCTCCATTGCCACCTCTGATCAGTTGTGTCCTCTGCCAAGATGGTCCTACCCCAACCTGACACCTGCTGCTGCTTCAGAGGTCTACCTCCTACTGATAGAAACAAACCTTCACCTTCCAACTCCTTGACACACTTCTCTAAATTTCTTTTTCTTCTAATGGTCCTTCCCGCCTCTGCCTGGTTGCCCCTCTGCTTCTGGACAGACCAGACTCCAGCCCTGCAGTGCATGGGATCCAGCTCCCGAGCTGTCCCTGCAGGCTGGGGGGGAGTACCCTGAAGTGAGGAGAATTAGCTTTACTGACATGACCAGGAGACACAAGTAAGGCCGGCACCTAAAGCTCCTTCCTCTCTCCAAGGGGCTACTGCGAGGTGTGTCCCCTTCTCGCAGCCCTCCCAGAGAAGTGTGGAGCCAAGAGTAAGTGGCTGAGGGACAGATATGGCACCTCACGGCTGCTGAAAGGGGTCAGCCAGCAGTAACGCAGTCTCCTCTTTGTCCTATCACCCAGGGCTCGCATCTTCCCAATCAATTGTTGGCCTTTTAGTCCTTCTCTCGGAGAAGGCAATGGCACCCCGCTCCAGTACTCCTGCCTGGAAAATCCCATGGACGGAGGAGCCTGGTGGGCTGCAGTCCATGGGGTCGCTAAGAATTGGACATGACTGAGCGACTTCCCTTTCACTTTTCACTTTCATGCATTGGAGAAGGAAATGGCAACCCACTCCAGTGTTCTTGCCTGGAGAATCCCAGGACGGGGGGCCTGGGGGGCTGCCGTCTATGGGGTCACACAGAGTCAGACACGACTGAAGTGACTTAGCAGTAGCAGTAGCCCTTCTCTCAGACCCTCCTCTCAGCCATTCAGGCTGATATCCTCTGACATTCCCAGTGTCCCTGAAGCAACCACTCCTGCAGCCCAAGCACAGAATACCTTGAGAGAAGCCTCTCACTGAACTTCTAAGTGCACAGACCCTGGGCATCTGGGCCTGGACCAGTAAGTTCAGTTCAGTTCAGTTGCTCAGTCGTGTCCGACTCTTTGCGACCCCATGAACCACAGCATGCCAGGCCTCCCTGTCCATCACCAACTCCCGGAGTTCACCCAAAGCCATGCCCATTGAGTTGGTGATGCCATCCAACCATCTCATCCTCTGTTGTCCCCTTCTCCTCCTGCCCTCAATCTTTCCCAGCATCAGGGTCTTTTCAAATGAGTCAGCTCTTCACATCAGGTGGCCAAAGTATTGGAGTTTTAGCTTCAGCATCAGTCCTTCCAATGAATATTCAGGAAACATATAACCCCTCTGCTTAACTCTACACTAGTCAGAACCCACCATCAACAGTCCCAATTTTAAAGACACCCACTTTATCACTTTTTTTAATGTTTATTTTTACTTTATTTCGCTTTACAATACTGTATTGGTTTTGCCATACATGAACATGAATCAGCCACGGGTGTACATGAGTTCCCAATCCTGAACCCCCCTCCCACCCCATATCATCTCTCTAGATCATCCCCGTGCACCAGCCCCAAGCATCCTGCATCCTGTGTTGAACATAGACTGGCGATTCGTTTCTTACCTGATAGTATACATGTTTCAATGCCATTCTCCCAAATCATCCCACCCTCTCCCTCTCCCACAGAGTCCAAAAGTCCGCTCTACACATCTTTGTCTCTTTTGCTGTCTCACATACAGGGTCATCATTACCATCTTTCTAAATACCATATATATGTGTTAGTATACTGTATTGGTGTTTTTCTTTCTGGCTTACTTCACTCTGTATAATAGGCTCCAGTTTCATCCACCTCATTAGAACTGATTCAAATGTATTCTTTTTAATGGCTGAGTAATACTCCATTGTGTATTTGTACCACAGCTTTCTTATCCATGCATCTGCTGATGGACATCTAGGTTGTTTCCATGTCCTGGCTATTATAAACAGTGCTGCAATGAACATTGGGGTACATGTGTCTCTTTCAATTCTGGTTTCCTCGAAGACACCCACTTTAAAACTGTGCTTCCAAAATTTCTGAATGATGGAGCCGGTGGAGCATGTGATGAAAGCCATGTGCCTTTCTCCCAGAAAAATGCACATGTGTATCCATTTGGGGGGTCCTCAGAACCCCTGAAGCCCCATCTACAGGTAACATAGCCAAAGGACAATGACAAGTTCAGCAACCAAAGTCACGTTTTATAAGGAGCAGATGAAAGAAGGACCAAATCTTAAAAGAAAAAAATCAAGGATGGACAACCTGGCAGCTGGCACCTGAAGGCCCAGCAAGCGCAGTCCGACGTTTGTTCCCGTAGTCTCTCCTCTTCTAGGAGTGACTTCTCTGGTCTCCCCAGTCATAGTTAGCTGTCCCTCCTGTTTCTGTAGCCCCTTGGGTATGCTGCAATTCTAACCATAAAATATTAAGTCTTTATCCAAAGGGCTAGACGGGGCTCCACTTAGGCTAGAAACATTAAAAAAAAAAAAAAAAGCAGAGCTGGAAAGTCCCTTAACTCATCCCTGTTTCCTCTTTGCTTCGTAAGAATCACTGTCAGCTCATGGGTCCTACAAAACCAGGTGACAGGTTGGCTCTGGCCACAGGCCTCTGCACTAACCACCAATGAGTCAGCCCGTCCCTCTCCCCACCACCACACTATAAGCTCCTCAGAGGCAAGTCACCCTGGGGTCCACGTTCTAACATAGTGACGCAAGTTTAATATATACAGGTTGACTGAAAGGATCCTATTCGTCTTTCAAGACTGAGCTTAGATGACACCTTCACGAAGACTCGCCAATTCATTTCTTGCTAGTTTTCAGATTGGTTTTTCACTTTCTAACGTAAAACATAAGATAACCACTCACTCAGCTTTCCACAAGCTAGGCTTTTCAAAAGTCATATCAAAAGTGGGGATGACTCCAAGAAATCTGTTACATATTCTTGTGCAGCTGTTCACATCTCAGTATTTAATTAGTTATGATTGCAATTTAAAAAAAAAACAATTAAACTCTGTCAGTGTTATTTACTGCATCTCATGATGAATCTGTCTTTATGCTCCCCAGATGAGAGACAACTGGATGGAGATATCTTCGCTGAGAAACTACTGAGAGTGAAACAAGGTTCTGCCACTCACAGATAATTTTCTTGGCCATTCTTTGGAGTAAAGGTGGAGTGATTTGAGAAAAACATCATTTTGCAATCTCAGAAGACAAATTTCAAAAATCATCAAATGGATAGCTAAAACTTGATAGACCTGTGGTTTTCACTGATATTCTAAACATAGGAAGACCAAGAACAGACATTTCTCACTAATGTCCTTGCCAGAATTCTAAACTCATTAGCATTTACAGACCTAAAAAGAGTTGGAACCAAAATTTACATAGCATTAGCTAAGGAGTTGGAGTGGAAAAACAAAGGGGAATTAAAGTATGTTAATATTCTTGTCTTATAAGAGAGAAAGCTACCAATTAACAAACTTTGCTGGAAAATAAATTGATTCATGAATACAAAAAAAATAAAAGATATTCTGTAGGGGACTTGCGTGGTGGTCCAGTGGCTAGGACTCCATGTTCCTAATGCAGGGGGCCTGGGTTCAATCCCTGGTCAGAGAACTAGATTCCATATGCCTCGGCTAAGACCAGATGCAGCCAAAAACAAAACAAAACAAAATCTGTAAATGTAATGTGGTATCCTAGATGGATTCTGGAACAGATAAAAGACATTAGGTGAAAACTATGGAAAGGTGAAAAAAAATTATAATTTAGTTAATTATAATGTGTCATTACTGGTTGATACATTGTGACAAGTGTACCACACTAATATAAGATGGTAATAATAGTGGAAATAGTGCTGTGGGGTATAGAGGAACTCTCTGTACTATTTTTTCAACTTTTGCTAAAATCTAGAACTTTTCTAATGTAAAATGTGTATGGGGACTTTTCTGGCCGTACAGTGGTTAAGATTTTACGCTTCCAGTTCAGGGGGCACAGGTTCAGTCCCTGGTCAAGGAACTAAGATCCCACATGCCACGCAGCATGGCAAAAAAAAAAAAAAAAAGTATTTACTGAACTGCTGCTCTGTACTAGGAAAAACCATCACCATGACTTTAAACGTGCATGCAACAGAGGTCATAAATAAATAGTACAAAAAGCTTTATTACCTTTTAAAAATAGAAGTGAGCCCTAAAGAACATGGGGAAGCACATTTTTTGAAAATTTTAATCGAAGAGAATGCAGGCAATAAGAATATATTCAGGGGGTCGGGGGCTTCCTTCCCCTGAAGGAAGAAATGGAAACCCACTCCAGTATTCCTACCTGGAGAATTCCATGGACAGAGGAGTCTGGTAGGCTACAGTCCATGGAGCCACAGAGTCGTACACAACTGAGCACAGTACACCAAAGATGAACAAGGCAAAAATTAAGAACTGCACATTAAGAATATAGTATCTCTTTTTCTCCCTAATTAAATATTAGGCTGCTATCCTCCAGCTCCCTCCCCATTCTTAAGTTTTTTGACTCCTACCCTAGGCAGCTTATCAGGTTTCTGGGACTATATCAACCAATTAAGAAATATTAACTGAGTTGAAGGTGAAGACCCTCAATAAATGCTGTGGGACAACATTCTCAGAATGCAAAAACCTTCCTCAGCTGTGTCCTTCTAGACCCAGGAAAGGGCCGGTGGACTGTGGGTGCTTCATAAGCACTTGGGGAGACTGTCTGGGCAATGCCCTGCCTGGACAGTGAACTCACCCAGGGAGCTCTTAATAAGAACAATGCCCAAAGCCACGCCAACAGAGATTCTACTTTAATTGGTCTTGGGTGGGAGCCAAAACATCCGTATTTTTTTTAAAGCTTCCGAGGAGGTTCTAACACGCAGCAGGGTTGAGTCTATAGCGTGAGGCTATAAGACAAGCTAGAGTAAACCAAGCCTGGATGTGAGGAGATCAGTTAAGTATTTACTACAGCAGTACAGGTGTGGGAATTTCAAGTCATTACTATTTTCTCTTCCTCCAGAAGCTATAATTCACTGTGCATGTCTGGAGCAGCTGAAATGTGTAGAGTAGTTCTGCTTTTAAAAGTTAGGGACAGGGAGGGGGATCAAGTGACAGAGTAGGGGGATGGGACGGACAGAGTCCTGGGAGAGCCCTGCCACAGAGGCAGTCCAGGTCCCCAGCACAACCACCTTGATTCCTGCAGCCACAGTGCCCAAGCTGCAGCCCATTATATATCACAGCCTAGCACTCGGTCTGGGATGAATACAGAGGCGAAAGGGGGATGGATGACCCTAGGCTGCTCCTGGGCAGAAACACAGACACCTGCCCAGGGGGCGCGTAGGTCCACTGTGACTACATGGGCCTGACTTTCTTCAGTGGTCACCTCCTCTGGGGTGGGACCCATGCTTGAGGGCAACAGAGCCTGATCAAACTCCTCAGGGCTTCCGCTCAGCCTGAAGAACAGACCCCACCCCTAACAGAGCCGGGATGGCCATGGGGCAAAGAGGCCCCGGCAGCAAGCAGTGCAGCTCTGTCACAGCACCAGTCACGACCCCTCTCAAGGGAATAACGGCCAACACATCCTGAGGAAAGATGTGGCCAGCAGCCACACCACCCCTCCAACTAAAACTAGTGGACTCACATGGTCTACACAGGGATGGTGTCATTCAGTCACTAAGTCGTGTCCAGCTCTTTGCGACCCCATGGACTGCAACACGTCAGGCTTCCCTGTCCTCCCCTGTCTCCTGGAATTTGTTCATACATAGGAATGCTCCCACATAAAAACATCCATTCAAAAACCACAGTAGATAACTTACTCTGTCTCTGAATTTAGGAGAAACAGTTAAGTAAAACAAAAAAGTCAAGGAACTACTCCTAAGTAAAATAACAAGAGAAAGCCCTTGAAAGGACAAATAATGAAACAAATCTCAACAGTTTATTAGACTGAGTTCAAATAGGAGGTAATAAAAACGCTAAAGGTATTAAGAAGATTATCGATAGAAATGCAGATCACAGTAAAAAGAAACTAGAAAATATAAAGATGCAGAAGGCAATTCAATTGCTGAGATAAAAACCAATTTAGAAGCAATGAGGAGCAGATGAAATGACACAGAAGGTGGGAGAGCAGCCAAAATGGCAGAAGAAAAAGACCCTGAGCTTACCTCCTTGCATGAGCACACAGAAGTCACAGCAGATGCAGAACAACCATTGATGAAAGAGACTGGAACATTCCAGAAAAGATTCATAACTAAATATATAAAGAAGGAACCACAGTGAGTTGGGTAGAGGAGCAGAATCACTATATAGCTGACTCCCAAACCACCCAGGTGAGAAGCCAACAAACAAGAATAATTAAATTGTAGAGGTTTCTCCCATAGGAGGAGAGCTCTGAGCCCTACACCAGGCTCCCCAACCTGGGTTCCAGCTCCAAGAAGACAAGCCCCCAGAGCATTGCCTTTGAAGGTTAATGGGGCTTAACTGCGGAAGCCCCACAGGACTGAGGGGAAGAGAGACTCACTCTTAACGGGCACATGCAAAATCTCATGTGCACCAGGACCCAGCGCAAAAGCAGTACTCTGATAAGAGCCTGGGCCAGACCTAACTGCTGGTCTTAGAGAGAAGAGGTGGGAGACAAAGCTCCAGCCATCCAAAAGCTGCATAAAGATTTCCTGAGCCCACTCCTGCCTCTGGACACACCCCTAGACACAGTCCGGCTCACTAGAGGGCCAAGTTTCAGTTCTGCCCAGAAGTGTGCAGGCGCCCCCAACCAGGAGGCCTGCACAAGTTTCTAGACCACCTCACTGACCACAGGACAGACACCAGAAACAAAACAACTATGACCCCTACAGCCTGTGGGCCCAGTCCACCAACACAGACCAGACCCTATCCTGGGCCACCTGGGCCCTGGCCCTGCCCACTAGCAGGTCAGCACAACTCTCAAGACACTCAGGACCCTGTGTCCAACTGCATCAGAAATCAGAATCCCTGCACCAATGAGCTCTGGAACCCCTGAGACTTGCAGCCAGACTCCAGAAACCAGCTCTGTTGCCAGTTGATTGGCACTAATCCTGGGATCTGGCTTCACCTGCCAGTGGGTGGGCAACAGCCCCACAGTCTTCCAGATGCTGACTCCATCCACTAGTGAGTCAGCATTAGCCCTAGAACCCCCTAAGGTTCTGCACCCACTACCTTATAACCAAATCCCACCAAACAGCAACCAGCAGCATCCACACAGGCAGGGCTTGGAAACCAATCAGACTAGGGACCAACCAAACTACCACACACTGCCCATGTAGTCAGCCTGCCACATCAGAGGCCTCATGCAGCCCTCTTAAGGGAAGTTCAGTTCAGTTCAGTCACTCAGTCGTGTCCGACTCTTTGCGACCCCATGAATCACAGCACGCCAGGCCTCCCTGTCCATCACCAACTCCCGGAGTTCACTCAGACTCATGTCCATCGAGTCAGTGATGCCATGCAGCCATCTCATCCTCTGTCGTCCCCTTCTCCTCCTGGCCCCAATCCCTCCCAGCATCAGAGTCTTTTCCAATGAGTCAACTCTTCACATGAGTGGCCAAAGTACTGGAGTTTCAGCTTTGGCATCATTCCTTCCAAAGAAATCCCAGGGCTGATCTCCTTCAGAATGGACTGGTTGGACCTCCTTGCAGTCCAAGGGACTCTCAAGAGTCTTCTCCAACACCACAGTTCAAAAGCATCAATTCTTTGGTGCTCAGCCTTCTTCACAGTCCAACTCTCACATCCATACATGACCACTGGAAAAACCATAGCCTTGACTAGACGGACCTTAGTTGGCAAAGTAATATCTCTGCTTTTGAATATGCTATCTAGGTTGGTCATAACTTTTCTTCCAAGGAGTTAGTGTCTTTTAATTTCATGGCTGCAGTCACCATCTCCAGTGATTTTGGAGCCCCCCAAAATAAAGTCTGACACTGTTTCCCCATCTATTTCCCATGAAGTGATGAGACCGGATGCCATGATCTTCGTTTTCTGAATGTTGAGCTTTAAGCCAATTTTTTCACTCTCCTCTTTTACTTTCATCAAGAGGCTTTTTAGTTCCTCTTCACTTTCTGCCATAAGGGTGGTGTCATCTGCATATCTGAGGTTATTGATATTTCTCCCGGCCATCTTGATTCCAGCTTGTGTATCTTCCAGTCCAGCATTTCTCATGATGTACTCTGCATATAATTTAAATAAGCAGGGTGACAATATACAGCCTTGACGGACTCCTTTTCCTATTTGGAACCAGTCTGTTGTTCTGTGTCCAGTTCTAACTGTTGCTTCCTGACCTGCATACAGATTTCTCAAGAGGCAGGTCAGGTGGTCTGGAATTCCCATCTTTCTCAGAACCTTCCACAGTTTATTGTGATCCACACAGTCAAAGGCTTTGGCATAGTCAATAAAGCAGAAACAGATGTTTTTCTGGAACTCTCTTGCTTTTTCCATGATCCAGCGGATGTTGGCAATTTGATCTCTGGTTCCTCTGCCTTTTCTAAAACCAGCTTGAACATCCGGAAGTTCACAGTTCACGTATTGCTGAAGCCTGGCTTGGAGAATTTTGAGCATTACTTTACTAGCATGTGAGATGAGTGCAACTGTGCAGTAGTTTGAGCATTCTTTGGCATTGCCTTTCTTTGGGATTGGAATGAAAACTGACCTTTTCCAGGCCTGTGGCCGCTGCTGAGTTTTCCAAATGTGCTGGCATATTGAGTGCAGCACTTTCACAGCATCATCTTTCAGGATTTGAAACAGCTCAACTGGAATTCCATCACCTCCACTAGCTTTATTCATAGTGATGCTTCTTTTTTTTTTTTTAATTAATTTATTTATTTTTAATTTTTACTTTACAATTCTGTATTGGTTTTGGCATAGATTGACATGAATCCACCACAGGTGTACATGCGTTCCCAAACATGAACCCCCCTCCCACCCCCCTCCCCACAACATCTCTCTGGGTCATCCCCGCGCGTCAGCCCCAAGCGTGTCATATCCTGCATCAGACATAGACTGGCATTTCGATTCTTACATGTTATTATACATGTTTCAATGCCATTCCATCACCTCCACTAGCTTTATTCATAGTGATGCTTCTTAAAGCCCATTTGACTTCACATTCCAGGATGCCTGGCTCTAGGTGAGTGATCACACCATCGTGATTATCTGGGTCGTGAAGATCTTTTTTGTACAGTTCTTCTGTGTATTCTTGCCACCTCTTCTTAATATTTTCTGCTTCTGTTAGGTCCATACCATTTCTTTCTTTTACCAAGCCCATCTTTGCATGAAATATTCCCTTGGTATCTCTAATTTTCTTGAAGATATCTCTAGTCTTTCCCATTCTGTTGTTTTCCTCTATTTCTTTGCATTGATCACTGAAGAAGGCTTTCTTATCTCTTCTTGCTATTCTTTGGAACTCAGCATTCAGTTGCTGATATCATTCCTTTTCTCCTTTGCTTTTCACTTCTCTTCTTTTCTCAGATATTAGTAAGGCCTCCCCAGATAGCCATTTTGCTTTTTTGCATTTCTTTTCCATGGGGATGGTCTTCATCCCTGTCTCCTGTACAATGTCACGAACCTCATTCCATAGTCCATCAGGCACTCTGTCTATCAGATCTAGGCCCTGAAATCTATTTCTCACTTCCACTATATAATCGTAAGGGATTTGATTTAGGTCATACCTGAATGGTCTAGTGGTTTTCCCTACTTTCTTCAATTTGAGTCTGAATTTGATAATAAGGAGTTCATGATCTGAGCCACAGTCAGCTCCTGGTCTTGTTTTTGTTGACTGTATAGAGCCTCTCCATCTTTGGTTGCAAAGAATATAATCAATCTGATTTCAGTGTTGACTATCTGGTGATGTCCATGTGTAGAGTCTTCTCTTGTGTTGTTGGAAGAGGGTGTTTGCTATGACCAGTGCATTTTCTTGGCAAAACTCTATTAGTCTTTGCCCTGCTTCATTCCACATTCCAAGGCCAAATTTGCCTGTTACTCCAGGTGTTTCTTGACTTCCTACTTTTGCATTCCAGTCCCCTATAATGAAAAGGACATCTTTTTGGGGGGTGTTAGTTCTAAAAGGTCTTGTAGGTCTTCATAGAACCGTTCAACTTCAGCTTCTTCAGTGTTACTGGTTGGGTCATAGAGTTGGATAACTGTGATATTGAATGGTTTGCCTTGGAGACAAACAGAGATCATTCTGTCGTTTTTGAGATTGCATCCAAGTACTGCATTTCGGACTCTTTTGTTGACCATGATCACTACTCCATTTCTTCTGAGGGAGTCCTGCCTGCAGTAGTAGATGTAATGGTCATCTGAGTTAAATTCACCCATTCCAGTCCATTTTAGTTTGCTGATTCCTAGAATGTCGACGTTCACTCTTGCCGTCTCTTGTTTGACCACTTCCAATTTGCCTTGATTCATGGACCTGACATTCCAGGTTCCTATGCAATATTGCTCTCTACAGCATCAGACCTTGCTTCTATCACCAGTCACATCCATAGCTGGGTATTGTTTTTGCTTTGGCTCCATCCCTTCATTCTTTCTGGAGTTATTTCTCCACTGACCTCCAGTAGCATATTGGGCACCTACTGACCTGGGGAGTTCCTCTTTTGGTATCCTATCATTTTGCCTTTTCATACTGTTCATGGGGTTCTCAAGGCAAGAATACTGAAGTGGTTTGCCATTCCCTTCTCCAGTGGACCACATTCTGTCATACAGCATATAGCTTGAGTGATGAGAGGGGAGTGCACTGTTAGATCTACAGGATGTCTCCTACAGAAAGCCACTTCTCCAAGACAGAGAAATGTAACTAGGCTGTCATATACATAAAAATACAAATAGCAACTCAGACAAAATGAGGCAGCAGAAGAATATGTTCCAGACAAAGGACTAAATAAGGAGACGGAGAAATAAGACATAAATAATATGCTAGTTAACAACCAGTGGTTCACTGATAAAATTAAAGAGAAAATTAAAAAATACCTACAGACAAATGAAAACAAAAACACATTGATCTAACCATATTGGACAAAGCAAAAGCTAGCTCTAAGAGGGAAGTTTATAGTGATATAAATTTACCTCGGGAAACAAGAAAAACCTCAAATAACCAAACTTTACTTCTAAAGCAACTAGAAAAATAAGAATCAACAGAACCCAAATTCAATAAAATGAAAAAAAACCATACAGATCAGAACAAAAATTATTGAAATAGAGTAAAAAAAAAAACAATGGAAAAGATTAATGAAACTTTAGGTGATACTTTGAAGAGATAAACAAAACTGATAAATCTTTATCCAGACTCATGAAGAAAAAAAAGGGAGAGGGCAAAATTTAATAAAATCAGAAATGAAAAATGTTACAACTGACAACACAGAAATACAAAGGATCATAATAGACTTCTACAAGCAACTATATGTTAATAAAAAGGACAACCTAGAAGAAATGGAACAATTCTTCGAAAGGTATGGTATCCCTAAATTGAACCAGGAAGAAATAGAAAATATGAACAGACCAAGTATGGAAATTGAACTAGTAATTTTTTAAACTGCCAACAAACAAAAATCAAGGACTAGATAGCTTCACAAGTATATTGTACCAAACATTTAGAGAATAATCAATGTCTAACCATCTAAAACTATTGCAAAAAGTTGCAGAGGAATGAACACTTTGAACTCATTCTATGAGGCCACCAACACTTTGATAGCAAAACCACACCATGATACCACAGAAAAAGTACATTACAGGCCAATATCAAGGATGAGCATAGATGCAAAAATTCTCAACAGAATCCTGCCAAACTGAGTCAAACAATACATTAAAAGGATCATCCACGATAATCAAGTGGGATTTATGCCAAGAATGCAAGGATTTTTCAGTATTTGTAAATCAATGTGATACACCACATTAACAAATAGAAGAATAAAAATCATATGATCATCTCAATAAGTGCAGAAAATGCTTCTGACAAAATTCAACATCCATTTATAATAATTAAAAAAATCTTCAGAAAACGGGCATAGAGCGAACCGACCTCAACATAATAAAGGCCAAATATGACAAACCCACAGCTAACATCATATTCAATGGTGAAAAACTGAAAACATTCCTTGTAAGATCAGGAAGAAAACAAGGAGGCCCATTCATACCACTTTTATTCAACACAGTTTTGGAAAATTTAGCCACAGCAATCAGAGGGGAAAAAAAAGATATAAAAGGAGTCTATTGAAAAGAAGTAAATCTGTTGCTTTTTGCGATGACATAAAGCATCTGCCTCCAATGCAGGAGACCTGGGTAGGATCCCTGGGTCGAGAAGATCCCCTGGAGAAGGAAATGGTAATCCACTCCAGTATTCTTGCCTGGAGAATCCCATGGACAGAGAAGCCTGGTAGGCTACAGTCCGCAGGGTTGCAAAGAGTCGGACTCGACTGAGCAACTTCACTTTCACTAATACTATACAAATAAAATCCTAAAGTCAAAAGCAGAAAACTATTGGAGCTCATGAGCGAATTCAGTAAACTTATAGGATACAAAATTAATATACAGAAATCTGTTGCATTTCTATTTACTAACAATAAACAATAAAATATCAAAAAGGGAAATTAAGGAAGCAGCCCCATTTACCAATGCAGCAAAAAGAATAAAATATCTAGGAATAAGCCTTCCTAAGGAGGCAAAAGACCTGTACTCTGAAAACTATAAGACAATGTAAAAGAAAACTGAAGATCACAGAGATGGAAATATATACCATGTTCTTGGCCTAGAAGACTTGATATTGCCAAATTGATAATACTACCTAAGGTAGTCTACACAGATTCAATCCCTATCAAATTACCAATGGCATTTTTCACAGAATTGGAACAAAGGAATTTTAAATTTGTATGGAAACACAAAAGACTCCAAATAGCCAAAGCCATCTTGAGAAAGAAGAACAGAGCGGCAGGAATCATGCTCCCTGACTTCAGACTGTACTACATACATACAGTAATCAAAACAGTGTGGTACTGACACAAAAAATATACAGGACAGAAAGCCCAGAGAGAAACCCATGCACTTAGGTCAACTAAAATATGACAAAGGAGGCAAGAATATACAATGAAGAAAAAATCTCTGCAACAGGTGTTGGGAAAGCTAGACAACGACATGTAAACCAATGAAATTAGAACACCCTCTCACACCATACACAAAAATAAACACAAAACGCTTTAGAGATCTAAATATAAGACTTGACACCATAAAACTACTAGAAGAGGACATAACCAAAACATTTTGACATGAAACATATCAATGTTTTCTTAGGTCAATCTAAGTCAAAAAAAGTAAGAGCAAAAGTAAACAAATGGGACCTAATTAAACTCAAAAGCTTTTGCATAGCAAAGAAAACCATCAACAAAACAAAAAGACAACCTACAGGATGGGAGAAAATATTTGAAAACCGATAAGGGATTAGTATCCAAAATATACAAACAGTTCATACAATATCAAATAAATGAAAAATCTTTTCAAAAATAGACAGAAGATCTCAATAGACATTTCTATAGAAGACTCAAAGAAAGGCCATCATTAAAAAGTCAACAAATAACAAATGCTAGAGATGGTGTGGAGAAGAGAGAACCCTCCCTCTTATACTGTTTGTGGGAGTGTGAACTGGTGCAGCCACAACGGAGAACAGTATGGAGGTTCCTTAATCAATAGGGTTACCAAAAGACCCAGCAATCCCAATCCTGGGCATATCCAAAAATACAGGAAATCTCTAGCTTGGAAAGAAACATGCGCCTCAATGTTCATAACATTATTTACAATGGCCAAGACATGGAAGCAGCCCATGTGCCCATCATCAGAGAACTGGCCTAAGAAGGCTTGGTACACAAACACACACACACAGACACACACACACAGACACACACACACACACAGAGAGACACAGACACACAGACACACACAATAGATTATTACTCAGCCATAAAAAGAATGAAATATTGCCATTTGCAGCAACATGCATGGACCTAGAGAATATTATACTTAGTGAAGTCAGAGAAAGACAAATACTATATGATCATTTTTATGTGGAATCTAAAATTAAATCTATATAGAAAATAGAAACAGACTTATATACACAGAAAATTTTATGGCTACCAAAGACGGGAGAGAGAGAAGAATAAAAAAAAGTACTGGGATTAACATATAAAACGACCATACATAAAATAGATACGCAACAAGGATTTACTATATAGCACAGGGAACTATACTTAATATTTTGTAATAACACACAATGTCAAATATTATTTATATATATAATTATATAAACATATAATTGAATCACTTTGCAGTACACCTGAAACTGATAGCATCAGTCAGTTTAGTTTCAGTTCAGTTGTTCAGTTGTGTCTGACTGTTTGATACCATATTATAAGTCAATTATACTTCAATAAAAATTTAAATTTAAAACATAAATAAAATACGTTTATTTTTTTAAAAAGAGTTAAAGATATAGGGAAGGGACAGTGGAGTCACATAACCACCATAGTCTATTGATTGATCAATTAGTAAATAATGCTTATTATGAACTCAGAAAATATTTTGGTCTTCAGAGAGGAAGAATGTATTCTGAAGAGAAAGACTGAAAAATCCATTGCCTTCTCTCAACAATTAATAGAACAACTAGGCAGAATATCAGCAAGGATACAGAAAAATATAAGACAAAAATACCATCAACCAACAGAAAGTAATAGACATTTATACAACACTCCACCCCAAAATGGCAGAAACACATTCTTTCTAAATGCTCATAGAACTCTGTCCAAAAGAAGCATCATGGACCATGAAACACACCTCCACAAATTTATAAGAATCTGTATCAGTCAGAGCATATATTTTCCAACCACAATGAGTCAAACCAGAAATCAGTAACGGAAGGGTAACAGATAAAACTCCAAATGACACTTCTAAATGTGTCAAAGTCTTAAAGGGAATTTTCAAGTTTGTTAAACTGAATGAAAATGAAAATACAATAGGTCAAAATAAGTTGAACACAGTTAAAGTAGTGCTGAGAGGGGAATGTACAGTACTAAATGAAAACATTAAAAAAGCAATGTCTCAAAGCAATACTCTAGCTCTCATACCAAGAATCTAGAAAAAGTAGAGCAATATAAACCCTAAGCAAGCAGACAGAAGGAAATAATAAAGATAAGAGCAGAAACCCTGCAGAGACCCTTGGGAGATCATGTGATCAGGATGCCAGGGTTTGGAGTGATGCAGGTGCCAACCAAGAAATACTAAATACATTGTCAGCAACCACCAGACACTGAGACAATGCAAGGAAGGAGTCTCCTACAGGTTTCCAGGGATCATGGCCCTGAAGACATCTGGATTTCAGAGTCCTAGCCCCCAGACCTGTGAAAATAAATTTGTGCTGTTTTGAGCCACCCAGAAGGTGACACTTTGTTCCAGCAGCCTTAGAAAACTAACTCAGCTTCCATTTAGGGAGGGGGGCAAAAAGAACAACAGAAAATTTGATTAATTCAACAGAATGCAGGAGCTATTCCTAATAGAAAAAAAGTTTTTACATAATGCAGAATAACAGAGCAGAAATAAATTGAAATACACCAGTAAGTCAAAAAGTACGAACATATGAAATTGATTTATTAGAATACAAAATGCTGAATGGGTTTACAAATCTGATTCATCTATGCAGTTTTCAGATGACATTTCTAGGACAGGACAAAATGATAAGAATGTAGAAAGAACACAGAAAATGAAAGATATACCAGACACCACGTAAAAAGAGAAGAAGCAGGTGTAGCAATATTAATATCAGAGATAAAAAGGAGCAATTCATGCATGCAATGCACCAGAAAGAAATAACTGCAATGTTCCTAAACAGCAATCATCTACAAAAATGTCAAGGGAAAGCTGACTATAAGGACAATTGGAAAAACCCAGAGTGGGAGACATTCTCTTCTAAAAGCAGTGATTGGAGAACAGAGGAGAAGAACACCAGTAGGGCGACAGAAAATGTGAACAATTTAACCAGCAAGATTAATCCAAAAATACGTTCAAAACCCTGCTCCCAACAAAGAGAATTCACATTCTTTTTCTTTTTTTAGCACATAGGACAATTTATAAAATTAACCAGGTACTAGATTTCCAAGAAGTCCCCACATATTTCAAAGAATCATGGTCACACAGACAATCCTTTCTTGACCAAAATACAATACTGTTCATCTCTGAATTCAACTTTGTTCTAAGAGAAATAAAAATTAAACTACAATAAACAGCATTTTTTGCCTATATTGCAAACACAAATGAAGCGTAACACAAGGTGTTGTTTAGGATGTAAGAAAACAGGGACTCCTGGCCAAGGTGGGAGTATTAATTGTCCTAATTTGGCAATCTCTATCAAAAGTTAAAATACACATTTCCTCCTTGCCCACCAATCCGTTCCTGTTATTTTTTTATATAGATACACTTACACATGTGCAAAGAGAAGAGTGTGCAAGGACTTTCATTACAGTATTGATTGTTATAGCAAAAGATACAAAAACTTTAATGTCCACCACTGTGGGAAGGATTAAACTGTGATCTTCTCAGGTAACTGAAAAGGAACAAGAATGAGACAGTGCCATGTTTATGATATTGAAGAGCTCTAAAATGCTTAAGGTGTGGAACAATGTATATAGCCATGATTATTTATTTTTTATAAGGAAAAGGGTCTTTCTTTTCATTCTAGAAAAATACCATGCTAACAGCATCTGCTAGCAGTGGTTGCTTCTGTAAGCACTGGGAGACAGGGAAGACTTATTTTAACTAAAAGAAATGATCTGCATTTTACCATGTTCTATGAATTACTTTTCAAATAATAAACAGGCAAAAAGCCTCCAGTCACTTTATTCGTTCATTTAAAATACAGCATCTAAATAAAATGAAGTCTCTAGCGAGAAGCCTAATAAACTGCAGATATTCCAGATTCTTTTGCACATTCCCTTTAAATTCCTTTAATGATGAACTCTCAGGTCTAACATGTCTGTGCAGTTAAACCAGCAAACACGTTCAACAAGGTTTTCAAGAGGTTCATTACCTGACTGGTACATGTGAAAGTGCTCAGTCAAAAACTACAGGCCAAAAGCAGTGCAAACAAGTGAAAGACTACTTCCTTTCATGGCAAACCAGCTCAATAAATCCTGGCTATCTTCTGATCTCTCTTCCCTCCCTACTCCCAAAGGACACACCAGGGAAATTCCAGCCCTTCCTCAAGGCAGGTGCTATTCTTGGTTCCTGGGTTGGCCCCACCCATACCCCTCCAACTCCCACCAACTCCAGCAGCACAGCCCCCAAAAGTCACATGACTCACTCCGTGGATTTGTCGAGATCCCCTTACCCTTATTACTTTTCCCATCACTCATCACTATCTAACATGCGTATTTGCTAACTTCCCATGCGAGAAGGTGAGCCGTTTCTAGCATTGAGGGCAAGATTTCCTGCTATTCACCAGTCCCTAAAAGTATACAGTAGGCCCTGAATGAATGTACGTGACATAAATTTGCAGGAAATCTCTAACATAGTTTTCTTCATCTTCTGGCCAAATCCCATCTATTGTATGTTTATTTTTTAAGACTGCAGCTTTTTCTAGTCTTTTAACCTAGACAGTGTTCAAAGACAGGGCAAATGGAGAGAAGGTCTTTCTGGAGAAAGAACAGACTCACAAAGGGAAAAAGAACTTGTAACCTTGGTGTTGGATTTTGTTTAAATTCACCAAGCTAATATGTTACAGGTTCAGAATCATTTATTTTCCTGGCCATCCAACTGTAAAAGTTAGGGAAAGTCTTTTCAAACAGTATGAGGAATAAAACCCCAATGCTACAGAAGTATTCTAAAAGCAAGGATAACTTCAATCAAGTTATTTCATCTGGGAGGGACTTCAGCACTCGTGGAGAAGCAGGTGTTTGAGATCTGATGAAGTCCCTGAGGGTCAAGCATCCAGCTGCCTGTCCTCTGGCAGGGTACCCTGGACTCCCATCAAATTCAGCTCTCTAGTGGACTTCTCACACTTATATTCCCCCAGCTTCATTCACCAGGGAAATGGTGCTAACCTGTGTCAGAGAATCATGGGGACAGAAAGTAGTCTCTTCACTTTGCCATTTCCAGACTGTTCTGTTTTGAAGGCATTGCCCCCTTTTTGGTTATGGGAGCCCCACACCCTGAGTGATAGTGAAGGACAGGGAAGCCTGGCGTGCTGCAGTCCACAGGGTCACGAAGAGTCAGACACAACTTAGCCACTAAACAACCACCACATCCTGGGAAGTACTGTCACAAGCTCACCTATGGCTCTAGTCTTCCAGCGCTGACCCACAGAGAGAAGATGGTGTCAGCTATGTGGCACCAAGACAAATGCTCCATTGTTCCCAGCCCTTCCCACTGCATCCTTGTAACCCACAAAATATAGAATGACCTCTTCAAATCCTGCCACATCCCCTGCTTCTCTGAGGGCAGGTTATATATACATTTATGAATTAGTGCACAGCCCAGTATCAGCCCAACAAACAGTTTCTGGAATCCAATTCCAATAAAGAAAATAACTGTCTACTCTAAAAAGTAGTACACATATATATATACACACATTATCGTCATTGTTTAGTTGCTAAGTCATGCCTACATCTTTTGCAACCCCACGGACTGCAGCCTGCCAGGCTCCTCTGTCCATGAGGTTTCCCAGGCAAGAATACTGGAGGGGCTCTCATGCCCTCCTCCAGAGGATCTTCCTGACCCATTGATCGAACCTGCATCTCTTGCATTGGCAGGCAGATTCTTTATCACTGAGCCACCAGGGAAGACCATATACACACAAGTGCAAACATATAAAAAAAGGTGGGAGCCTAGTCCACTCCCCACCCACAGGCTTTTCCAATCTTTAGCCAGCAAGTTCTTCTTACAGTCTCATCTAAATTACTCCTTGAATCAACCTAAGACTTATTTCTCCCATTCTCACTGGAAAAGAAGAGTTCATAAATACTGCCCATCTTATACATCTTCCAACACTTAAGGACCCCTCTCTGCCTTCTCTTCTCTGAAACAAATGAACCCTTCTGTAAGTCCATGGCAATCAGCCAGTTTATTTCATGGTCCCCTCAATCTTGAAAACCTGCAAGCTTGAGTCAGACATAAAGACAGCTATATGGCCACAGTACTGCTCCTTCAATATTTAAATCTGTGCGATTATTATACCTCTTGCCTTGTTATATTTTAACCAGAGCCAGGGATGAGAAAACAAGTGCTTTTTTGAACATCTGTCACTGCTGACCCTGGGCTATCTCTGCAGTGCATGCTTATGGCACTTACCAAGATTATTAAGTGCTCTGGTGACGTTATTACAAGAGGGGGCAGGACCAGTGTCAGCCTAATGAGGCGGCGGACGATATCTGATGGTCTCCATCTGAAAATCAGCCGAGGCCAGCCTGTGCACTAATCAAGTCATCGAAGGCCCTTCACTCGGGACAAGAGCAGCCTTTGTCTCCACCTGAGAGCAAAATGAGCCACTCCTTTCGAGTGCTAATAAGTTTAATGGAGACGGTTATGTTCCATGGGAAAAGCTGGGCTCTCCTCTTCCGGGGCAAGCATCCAAAACAAGGGGCTCGAGAAGGCAAGAAACTATTCCTTCATGAGCCGCAACCTGAACCCACAGGCACTTTCACGGTACTTGACACGGAATAGGAGCTCCATGCATGTTTCTACTGAAGCCATAATGAAAGAATTATTAGAATTTACCCATGGTTCTGAACTTCCTGGTAGCCTAAGAAAAGACGGGAAAAAGGAGGACTTCCCTGGTGGTCCAGGGGTTAAGAATTTGCCTGCCAATGCAGGGAACACAGATTCAATCCCTGGTCCAGGAAGATCCCTCATGTCACAGGGCAACTAAGCCTGTGTGCCATAACTACTGAGGCCTACGCACTCTAGGGCCCACAAGCTGCAACCATCAAGACTCCCACTCCTAGAGTCAGTGATCTGTAGAGAAGCCACTGCAATGAGACCTCCAGGTACTGCAACTAGAGAGCAGCCCCGCTTGCCACAACTAGAGGAAAGTCCAAGTGCAGCAAGCAACAAAGACCCAGTACAGCCAAAATTAAATAAATAAGAATTTAAAATAAAAAATAAAATACCCAGTAAAAAGAAAAAGAGGAGAAGGCGGGTAGGTGACACAGAGGTGACAACCCTCTGTGTAGTCAAAAATCTGCATGTAACTTAGGGTTGGTCCTCTGTGTCTGTGATTCCACAGCCACAGATTCAACCAACTGTGGACTCAACCAACAAGAGATCATGTAGTATTGTGTTACTTACTATTGAAAGAAATTCTCCTACAAGTGGAGCCATGCAACTCAAACCTAGCTTGTTCAAGGGTCAACTCTATACTTGTTTACAACGTTTTCTTGTGTGAATAACCCCATCAGAGGATACAGATTGTTTTGGAGAATGTTGAGCACATGCTTCTGAGTTCTCTAAAGTCCTCTGCTTTCAAACCCATGCAAAGCAGAGGCCAGCAAGAAGCCAGTGCCCTCTACATTCTTTGCTGGGTAAAGACGAGACCTGGGACCCTTTGCTGTGGTGCTTGCACCTGCACAAACGTGTCCTCCAGCAGCAAAATATAGAGACATTGCAAGAGACTAAAAATAACTGTGTGCATGGGTAATTGGGGCGAACTGTGGACAACAAGATACAAAACTGCCTCTTCTGAGGAGCCAGGAGCAAAAGCAGAGTACTGGCACACGCCCCCTGCACACACCACCACCAAAGGGGCGGGCAGACCACCTATGCCAACCCACTGACCCGACCCCTGGGCACACTCCCCACCTCACCCCTTGGAAGGAATCAGCTCACCCTTCTCGGGGAGTCAGTGGGCAAGGGAACCTGTTGATTGTTCTCCTTCCCCTCTGCTGCAGCAGGGGCCCCATAAGGCCGAGCCTGAATTTCCTGCCTGGCTTCTGATCAATTTCTATTGATTGAGGAAGCCAAGAATCCTGGTTGGTAACAGAAAAATCTGTTGGTTGCACCAATACGTATAAGAACATATTTGTAGCCCACCCACATCTGCTTATGGGGCAACAACCAAGGTCAGACAGCAGCTGTTTCTCTGCATCTTTAACAGCCAACAGGAACATACTATGGGCTCTCAGGCATTTGCATTGCTGGCTGGGCCAGAACAAGAGACCCCACGTTCCCAATGACAGATCATGCCCACAGCGGTCAATCTGGTTCAGAAATGTATCCGTGGTTTCTCACCAAGTGGTCCAATTGTACTTGCTAATGAGATACAACCAATTCTAGACTTATTTTTTTCTCTTTAGGCATATAGTCACCAATGACAATACAGAGTCCATATATTCAAACAGGAATGCAGAGAGTTAGGAAAAAGAACATAATTTGGGTTTAAAAAATAATTTCATTGAGTAGTATCATCATACATACTCTCTCAACACAGAAGGAAAGAAGTCACACTGTATTGTCCCCGCTTCTAAGCAAGATAAATAGAAACTGTGAGAAAGCAGTAAAGCCTACCAAACTTCGAAATTTAATGAGCGTTTAAGAGGGGAAAGCCTGAAAACTCCTGTCAGCCAGGCTGAGGTGAAACAAATAACAATCTCACATGCTATTAGAGATAATATCATTGATACGTTGTGTCAAATTGCCCTCATATCAAAATCCAAACTATCCTTTGATCCAGCAGTTCCATTTCTAAGACTCTATTACAATGAAAAAATATAATATTTCTCTATTTCTTTATAAAGTGCAAAGAAGTACGTATAAGAATGTATTTGTAGCCTGTATAAGTATTGTTTATAAAAAGAAAAACAGAAACAGGAAAATTTCTAGTAATAGAAATAAAGCATGGTTTGGTCAAAGAACCATGACTCTTCATCGCTGGCATGCACAAATACTTACTGAGCATCTGCTCTACTGATGGGGTTCTAGGCAATTTGTTACGTCACAAAAAATATTCCAAAAAAATCTCTGGTCTTGTTGAAATTATATTCTAGACATAATGGTTTCAAATACATTCTACACATTCTTGAAGTATAGACATGCATATATCTGTATGACATTTCTGTAATACAGGTAATGCCAGATACGCTCTTGAATGAAACCTTTGTAAAGCTCTGAAGCCCCTGTGAGTCCCTTCCATGCAAATAGGAAGCCACTGGAGCAGGTTTAAAATAAAAAATTAACACCAGCTTGAACTTTAGAACACACTTAACTGGCTTTCAGTCCTGGCTTTGATGTATACACTAACTGTATAATCTCAATTTATTTAACATCTACATTCCAGACTCGCAGAATTACCACAAGAGTTTAGACAAAAAGAAAAAAAAAATGTCTAAAAACTCTTTAGAGCTGCCTGGAAAAAAAGTAGATACTCAATAAATTTCTTTTTCCTGTCCTTTCTTTTCAAACTGTCTCGAGACTCAAAACCCTTAACCACTCAATGTCTTTCTTCACTAATTGATTATCCAACTTAAAAGAAAATATATTCTTTAAAAACATTCAAATAATAATTATGCTGCTGAATCAAAGAATTTTTAATTGTCCTTGCTCTTTCCTTCCTGTCTCAGTTCATACATCACAGAAAAAAAAAAAAACAACCTTCTTTCCTTCAGCAACTATATCTTTGTACTTCTTAGCACTATACCTTCTTCGTAAAGGAAGTTGGTTTAAAAATATTTTTAACTAAGCAGATATCTATTAGCTTATTCTCACCTGTATTCTGATAGTCACTTTTGTTTCTAAAAAAAAATCCTTTTCTCATAAAGCTTACATGTCAGCAAGGACAAAAAAATTTTTTCTTTTTTTAAGAATTTGAAAAACCCACAGGCATGCTGAAGTCCGAAACTGACTGCAGCATCCTCACCATTTGCTTTCTATTGGATGTTTTCCCGTAATTCACACACTCCATCTAATGCCTGAGACTGTGAGCACAATAAAATCTTTCAATAGAGTACCTGTTAAATAGTTCCAATTATGAAAATAAAGTCCAGTGGCATAAAATAAGCTGTCTCGTGGAGCCCCTGCCATCTGGGAAAGCAATGCCGTAGCAAGTAATCTGCTAGAAGGCTAATGGAGACCCAGGTTTTCCAGGAGCTGGAGTTGGCCTCCAGTTGCCAGGCTCTACCGAAGTAATTTTTCAGAGTCCAGGGCACAAGTAGCTGATTAAATATTGAAAACACTTCTCAAAACTTACTATCTTTATATCATGTTTCATCATATGTTTTCAGGAACTTAGCACCAAGGAAAAAAATACTGTAAAAATAATGCTCTGTTTTATATGCCTATGAGAACTGTGTAGTCTCTCTCTATATATATTTTGCTTTGTTTACCAAGAAGTTCAAACCAGATATAAATCTTAGTAACTCATTTATTCATTCATCTATTCAGTAAACATACATGGAGCTCCTATTACATGTCAAGGACCATGCAAAGTCCTGATGATTCAGAGCTCAAGGGCACAGTCAGCTTTTCAGAAAGCCATGGGCAGATACTGAATTAAGGAGGGATCATTTCTGTGTCTGAGATATACATAGGATAATCTGAGAGCTCATAGAAATGGCACTTCATCCAGCCTGGGGAAATGGAGGGGTGAGCAGGGAGAATCAAGGAAGGTGCCCCCCAAAACTGAAATATTCAATAAGATATCATCTCTGGTTCTTGGTAAATTATCTCCCATTTGATTTCTGATGTTTCTAATTTTTTATTTAAAAATAATTTTAAACCTTCATAGAAAGAGACTGGAAAAAATACATACTTACTTAATCATACATATGCATATTTAGACATATAAATAAAAGTCACTAAACAATATCCTTGTAACCTAAAGGAACCCTCAAATTTTATAAAAAAACACAGCGTTGTTGCTGTTGTTCAATCACTAAGTCATGTCCAACTCTTTCCAACCACATGGACTGCAACCCCCAGGCTTCCCTGTCCTTCAGTCTCCTGGAGTTTGCTCAAACTTATGTCCATTGAGTCAGTGATGCCATCCAATCTGTCACCCCCTTCTCCTCCTGTCTTCAATCTTTCCATAAAAGTTACTAATCAATATCCTTTTAACCTAAAGGAACTCTCAAAATTTATAAAATCACAGCTTACAATAGGATATTATGAGGTCTCTAGGAAAACCAGACCTAATTAGGAGTAATCTGCTTTGAAGAGTTCATTCTTGCCATGAATATTTTCCATGATTCCAAAGTAACTTTGTTTAAAAATATGAAGGTACCTTCTTACTAAGCACATTCTCAGCCTTGCCCTCACTACTGTTTAGCACACCAACCCCAGAGGCATTCATCCAGTGGCTCTGGGTTGGTAGATGGTGATTGACAACACAGGTGGACTCTGCACTTTCTAGATGGATTCTGGCTTACTTCCAGATTTGGCTAATGCAAAACCAGGGCATTCCTTTGCCTCCTCTTCCACCAACCTTCCCCTCTGCCACGTCATTCACTGTGAAAGAACGGGTGCCCATTCAAATCTATCCCTAAGCAAACTGCTTTTATTTCAGAGGAACACTTTCTAGTGATTGGAACTGCAGGGGAAGTAAAACAATTCTACATTTATGCAGCATCCCCATCCCCAAAGGAATAGTTTCTATGCCTACAAATACCTCAGAAGCAATAAAGGGTTTGGTGGGTTGGAGTCTCTTTTGTGACTTTGTAAAAAGTCAGAGTACCATGTAATAGATAATACTTAACTACAACAACAAATACCATAACAAATATTTCATATGCATGACTCCCATTTAATAGCAACCACCTCATAAACCTATGGTAAAAATGACAATATCTAGCTTATAAATCCAAAGCAGCAAGGAAAGGAAGTTTCCTTTTTTCTTCTTTCTTTTCTCTCTTTTCCTCTATTTTTGCACAGCATTTATCACCAGAAACACACTTGTTTCCCCTCTTTCTTTAATACAATATATGCCCTAGAAAAGTTCACTACTATATCTCCAACTCCTGACACCAACAAGTCACATCAACAAATATTTGTTGAATAAATAAATGATTTTTTCAAAATCTGTTTAGCTCATTCACATTCCATCCTTGCAGCTCAATACTAAAAACCAAGGCACAGTGAAGGTAGAAAGGATACTTCCCAACCTCTACTTCAACCTCTTCTCCTTTACTCTAGCAAAGAACAACATCCTACAAAAAGCTAAAGCTATTGAAACAAATGCTCCAAGAAGTTCTGTTACTCCTGCGGCAACCCATCTAGAACCTTACTGTATAGATCACCATTAAATGTATTTTGACTTAGCAGTTTTGACACCTTTGAAACCTGCTCACTCTTCATGGTTCCCAAAAATGTTCTGAGTGTTTCTCAAAGGGAACAGAAATCAAAGAGAATGTCTGGTTATGTCTTTGAAATGAAACATGGTTATATTGACTCCCTTTCCAATATCTTAAATCAAAAGAAGTGGGGGGAGTGTAAGATCACTGATTAACAATGATACTAAAAAAAAAAAATATACACACACAGTGATACTATACAGCATTCATGAACCTCATTAAATGGACACAGCCCCAGAGTCCCCTTTGTAACAGGTACAAAGGCTACTTTGAACTTCAGAATCTCTGCAGCCAAAAAGTTCACCTTCCCAAATATGAGTCTGTAAAGAGGAAGTAACCCAGATATGCACAGAAATCAGTGGCTGCGGGTCACTTAAATCACAGGAGACCGCTGCTGCTGCTACTAAGTCACTTCAGTCATGTCCGACTCTGTGCGACCCCATAGACGGCAGCCCACCAGGCTCCCCCATCCCTGGGATTCTCCAGGCAAGAATACTGGAGTGGGTTGCCATTTCCTTCTCCAATGCATGAAAGTGGAAAGTGAAAGTCAAGTCGCTCAGTCGTGTCCGACTTCGCGACCCCATGGACTGCAGCCTACCAGGCTCCTCCGCCCATGGGATTTAGAAACTGACAAAAAGAGAATCATAAAATACAACTAAATAAGCAGTAAACTGTCTGATCCAGAGTTGCTCTTGGTTCTGTCACTACAAGGGAACAGACCACAGTTAAAAAAAAAAAAAAAAGAAAGAAAGAAAGAAATTTAAGAATAAATAAATAAATAAAAGCATCAGTCCACAGAAGCCAAGGGGCTTCAAACAGACCATAATTCTAAACCTCAGTACTCTGGCTTGATGTTTGCTATCAAAGTACTCTATTAAACTGCCTGCCAAGGAGCAATGAAGCAGAGCCCTAGCAATTCTTTCAACAAGCTACCGAGAGTGGAAGGCTAATTTAATGGGGCAGGGCCAAGCGCATTTAACAAACTGCACATCTGTAAGACGGAAATAAGCTGTCCTCATCTTCAGCAGTAACTCTCCCTACTAAGGAGCTCCAAAATAGTGTTGAAGCCTTTCTCCTTCTCGGTGTGTAGCTGCCAATGAATTTGTTTCCATCTGCAGAAAAGAAGTTGGCAAAACATGAGGCTTTACCCAGCACCACTGGAGCCCCCGGAGCCATGAATGGAAAAACTTGAGCAGCATCTGACTCCTTTCCTGGAGAAAAGACACAAGGAATCATGTCTGCTTGGCCTTAACCTACACACTTTTTCCAAGTTTCTTTCCCTTTACCCCAAAGGAAATCAAATCATGCCACATGGAAGGTGAGTCCATTTCCACATCTTTTGAGTGTAAGTGTGTATCAGGAAGCCTGGACTCCACCTAGAATGTTGCTTTTATTTGCTGCACTCAGGGTGTCTTGCTAAGCCTGGAAAAGTCAGTGTACTAGTCTGACTAGTAAAGTTTTGGGGGATAAGTAAGAGCAAAAAACACAAAGAGTGGCCAAAAATGATTGATGACGAATATAATTCCTTCAAAGAGAAAAGTATCTCAGAAAAATCCACAGAATGAGAGACTCCTAGAGTGACAGCACTCCTGGGTATCATTTTAGCCTCTTCTTTGTGATTTGAAGGTGAGGAAACTGAGACCAAGAGAGGAAGTGACATGCCCCAAATTACATAGTATGTGGCAGCAAAGCTGTGTCTCACAGGTCCTTTCCACACAGTTAGGCTGCCTCTTCTAGAAATGGCATTGTGAGCCATCAGCTATGCTGCAGAAAATCAAATCAAACAGGACAGGCAAGAATTTGAGCTATCATATCCAAAGAAGAGCGGTGTCTGAAATGGAGGTCATTGGGGCGTCTCACTCAGTCTTACTCTAGACAACTTCCTGTGAGACTATTCACTTAAGAGACAGACTTAAGACTCAGCAATCTCGAGCTCTCTGTGGCCCTCATCGCTGACAACTCTCCCATCCTTTGGTCATCAGAGGGAGAAGTGCCACTGACCAGACACATGGCCCACGCCCACATTTTCTTTGGGGGCCTGCAGACAGGTAACAGGTAACATTCAACTTATAAACTATTGCAGGACACTGACACCCCTCAAATGATTAGCAGCCTACATCACCTTCCCACTATGCTATCTTCCTTCTTTATCTCATACTTTGTCAATCTGTCTATTTTTTCCCCTCCCTCTTTCTCATCTTTTCTCAGTCCTGACAGTACAACTAAGAGAGTTGTTTAGACCTGTTGATAACTGATAGGAAATAAAATAAGAAATTGCTGCTTGACACAATGAAGTTAGAACACTCCCTCACACCATACACAAAAATAAATTCAGAATGGCTTGAAGACTTAAATATAGGACATGATACCATAAAACTCCTAGAGGAAAACACAGGCAAAATATTCTCTGACATAAATCATAGCAAGGTTTTCTTAGTTCAGTCTCCCAAGGCAATAGAAATAAAAGCAAAAATAAACGCGACCTAATCAGACTTATAAGCTTTTGCATAGCAAAGAAAACCATTAACAAAAGACAAACTAAGGACTGGGAAAAAATACGTGCAAAAGAGGCAACTGACAAAGGCTTAATTTCCAAAATATATGAACAGCTCATACAGCTCAATAACAAAAACAACCCACTCAAAGAATGGGCAGAAGACTTATATATGGCCTTTCTCCAAAGAAGACATACAGATAGCCAATACAAGAAACGATGTTCAACTTTGCTACTTATTCAGTTCAGTTCAGTTGCTCAGTCGTGTCCTACTCTTTGCGACCCCGTGAATCGCAGCACGCCAGGCCTCCCTGTCCATCACCAAGTCCCGGAGTTCACTCGGACTCACGTCCATCGAGTCAGGGATGCCATCCAGCCATCTCATCCTCTGTCGTCCCCTTCTCCTCTTGCCCCCAATCCCTCCCAGCATCACAGTCTTTTCCAATGAGTCAACTCTTCACATGAGGTGGCCAAAGTACTGGAGATTCAGCTTTAGCATCATTCCTTCCAAAGAAATCCCAGGGCTGATCTCCTTCAGAATGGACTGGTTCGATCTCCTTGCAGTCCAAGGGACTCTCAAGAGTCTTCTCCAACACCACAGTTCAAAAGCATCAATTCTTCGGTGCTCAGCTTTCTTCACAGTCCAACTCTCACATCCATACATGACTACTGGAAAAACCATAGCCTTGACTGCTGCTAAGTCGCTTCAGTCATGTCCGACCCTGTGCGACCCCAGAGATGGCAGCCCACCAGGCTCCGCCATCCCTGGGATTCTCCAGGCAGGAACAGTGGAGTGGGTTGCCATTTCCTTCTCCAGTGCAGGAAAGTGAAAAGTGAAAGAAGTCACTCAGTCTTGTCCGACTCTTTGCAACGCCATGGACTGCAGCCTACCAGGCTCCTCTGTCCATGGGATTTTCCAGGCAAGAGTACTGGAGTGGGGTGCCATTGCCTTCTCCATACCCTTGACTAGACAGACCTTAGTCGGCAAAGTAATGTCTCTGTTTTTGAATATGCTATCTAGGTTGGTCATAACTTTTCTTCCAAGGAGTTAGTGTCTTTTAATTTCATGGCTGCAGTCACCATCTCCAGTGATTTTGGAGCCCCAAAAAATAAAGTCTGACACTGTTTCCACTGTTTCCCCATCTATTTCCCATGAAGTGACGGGACCGGATGCCATGATCTTCGTTTTCTGAATGTTGAGCTGTAAGCCAACTTTTTCACTCTCCTCTTTCACTTTCATCAAGAGGCTTTTTAGTTCCTCTTCACTTTCTGCCATAAGGGTGGTGTCATCTGCATATCTGAGGTTATTGATATTTCTCCTGGCAATCTTGATTCCAGCTTGTGCTTCTTCCAGCCCAGCGTTTCTCATGATGTACTCTGCATATAAGTTAAATAAGCAGGGTGACAATATACAGCCTTGATGCACTCCTTTTCCTATTTGGAACCAGTCTGTTGTTCCATGTCCAGTTCTAACTGTTGCTTCCTGACCTGCATACAGATTTCTCAAGAGGCAGGTCAGGTGGTCTGGTATTCCCATCTCTCTCAGAATCTGCCACAGTTTATTGTGATCCACACAGTCAAAGGCTTTGGCATAGTCAATAAAGCAGAAATAGGTGTTTTTCTGGAACTCTCTTGCTTTCCCCATGATCCAGCAGATGTTGGCAATTTGACCTCTGGTTCCTCTGCCTTTTCTAAAACCAGCTTGAACATCTGGAAGTTCACGGTTCACGTATTGCTGAACCTGGCTTGGAGAATTTTGAGCATTACTTTACTAGCATGTGAGATGAGTGTAATTGTGCGGTAGTTTGAGCTTTCTTTGGCATTGCCTTTCTTTGAGATTGGATCAAAACCACAGTGAAGGATCACCTCACACCAGTCAGAATGGCCATCATCAAAAAGTCTACAAATAATAAATGCTGGAGAGGGTATGGGGAAAAAAAGAAAGAACCCTCTTACATCGTTTATGGCAATGTAAATTGGTGCAACCACTATGGAGAACAGTACGGAGGTTCTTCATGAAACTAAAAACAGAGTTGCCATATGATCCAGTAATCCCAGTCCTGGGCTATATCCAGAGAAAATGCAAATTCAAAAAGTTACATGCATCTTAACGTCCACAGAAGTGCTATTTACAATAGCCCATGCACAGAAACAACATAAATGTCCATCAATAGATGAATGGATAAAGAATGTGTGTGTGTACACACACACACATATACACACAATGGAATATTACCCAGCCCTAAAGAAGAAAGAAATAATGCCATTTGCAGCGAGGGAGGGACCTAGAGATTATCATGCTAAATGAATTAAGTCATAAAGAGAAAGACGAATAGCATATGATATCACTTATATGTGGAATCTAAAATATGACACTAATGAACTCATTTACGAAACAGAAACAGACTCACATAGAAAACAAACTATGTTACCAAAAGGGAAAGGAGGGGGAGGGATAAATTGGGAGTTTGGGATCAGCAGATACAAAACTACTATATATAAAAATAGATAAACAACAAGGTCCTACTGTATAGCACTGGGAAGTATATTCAGTATCTTATAATAAATCAGAATGGAAAAGAATATGAAAAAGCACACACACACATCTATCTCTGTATGTATAGATGTGTGCATGTGTGTATACACACACACAAAACTGAATTACTTTGCTGTATAGCAGAAACTAACAGCATTTTAAATCAACTCTATTTGAATTTTAAAAAAAGAAATTGCTGCTTATCTTCAATGAACAGAAGTACAAGATTAGGACTGAGAGCTGTTTGAAGTACATTCCTGTTAAAAACATTCAGGAAGCTACAACATAAAAGTACTTGAGATGAAATGAATTCAGGATCACAAATTAAGATCAACAACCACCTCTACATTGAAACATTACAAGACACAGCTCAGTATCAAAAGTTCTTTCATAAAAAGTCGATATGATTACAGGAAGATATAGAAATCACAGTATTTAACAGATGTGCAAGCAGCATAATCCCCAAGATTAATGAAACTCCAGATCACCACTGTTTAATATAGTTTTTGCTAAGCACGAGTAGCTCATATGGTAAGGATTTGTAGTTCAATCAAAATATCTTCTCTGCATCCACTTGTGAACATAATACTCACAACATCCATGTGATTAACAAAAGCAGCCTAGTCCAGGAGGTTTGCCAAAGGCAGGCAGCAGTGTGGCATATCTAAACAAATGAACATGGAAAGGTATCATTATGACTGATGTTGTAGACAATTGGGATAAAAAGGTTTTACAGTAAGTAAGAGGCTTTTGGCAGGGGACAAGTCTTAAAGAGGTCCTTAGGCTCAATAACCTTTCCCAGCCACAAACCAGATACAAGAAAGAGCCAGACTTCAGGCAGTGTCCTCTTGTCCCCAGGCAGAAATATCCAAAGAATGTAGACAGAGTGGATGCAAATTTTCAGCAGTGGCAGGAACAGGAAAGAGTACAGGCAATGCTCCTCTTTCCAATCCCAGAGAATCACTTAATTCAGTCCTGCTATAACCAGGTGGCTCAGTGGATGAAGAATTCACCTGCCAATGCAGGAGACACGGGTTCGATCACTGGGTGGGAAAGATCCCCTGGAGGAGGGCATGGCAACTCACTCCAATATTCTTTCTTAGAGACTCCCATGGACAGAGAAGCCTGGTGGGCTGCAGTAGTTCATCAGGCCACAAAGAATCGGACACAACTGAGCACATATGCACACATAACTTAGTGGGACCAGGCCGCCCTCTCTTTTTCTTAAGTGGAAACTTTTGGTTTTTGAGCAAGCACCTTGAACTTTACCTCCAGATATAAAAAAGAACTTGCCAGGTACCTAAGATGGATGACTAACTTTCAGCCCTCCTTGATTAATCTCTCCATGGATGTCTGCCTAAATAAAGACTCATTATGGAATGGCTACAGGACAGAAGCCAAAACACTCTGATGTCCAAATTAAACCTGTTGGCTCTTCCTCCTTCTCCTCCCCTTAAAAAGGTATTTAAAGGTTTTTCCCTCCTAGAACAATACAAACGCAATACATCAGGAGATCTGCCATTTTAGAAGAAGGGGCTGGAGGACAGGTCAGTGGAGTGATACAAACGAGTCTTCAGCGGGAAATTCACAGATGGAGCAGGTCCTGGCTGTGTCTTAGAGAAACTCAAAGCACAGAAATATAAGGCTTGTCCTAAAATGTGGGGGGAGAAGAGCAGCTGTTCGGGGTCCTGGTCCAATACGCCTTTCAAATTAATTCAGAGAAGAAGGGGTGCATTCCTTACATTTGAGCATAAGGCCTAGAGCACCCAGGCTCCCGGATCAAAGGTGAGGGCCTCTGATGGAGCAGAAGCAGGAGTCCAGGGAGGAAAAAACAAACAGAGCAAAGAGCCACTTTGTTCACAACAGGAAAATCCATGTCAAGAAGGACTGCCGCTGTTGTTGTTCAGTCACTCAGTCATGTCTGACTCTTTGTGACCCCAGGGACTGTAGCCCACCTGGCTTCCCTGACCTTCACTATCTCCTGGAGTTTGCTCAAACTCATGTCCATTGAACCGGTGATGCCACCCAACCATCTCATCGTCTGTTGCCCCCTTCTCGTCCTGCTCTCAGTCTTTCCCACCATCAGGGTCTTTTCCAATGAGTCAGCTCTTGATATCAGGTGACCAAAATATTGGAGCTTCAGCATCAATCCTTCCAATCAATATTTAGGGTTGATTTCTTTTAGGATTGACTGGTTTGATCTCTTTTCTATCCAAGGGATTCTCAAGAGTCTTCTCCAGCACCAGAGGTTTGAAAAGTGAAAGTTGCTCAGTTGTGTCCAACTTTTAGTGACCCCATGGATGTACAATCCATGGAATTCTCCAGGTCAGAATACTGGAGTGGGTAGCCTTTTCTCTTCTCTAGGGGATCTTCCAGGGATCAAACCCAGGTCTCCCACATTACAGGAGGATTCTTTACCAGCTGAGCCACAAGGGAAGCTCACCAGAGGTTTGAAAGAATCAATTCTTTGGCACTCAGCCTTCTTCATGATTCAACTATCACATCTGTACATAACTTCTGGAAAAAACATAGCTTTGACTACATGGACCTTAGTTGGCAAAGTGATGTCTGGGACCATGGCAAAAATATGAGACAAAAAATGATACAATATTTTTTGTGGTCAGCATGTTACTCCTCTGAGTCAGGTACCTGTCTGAATGTCTCTTTCTTTGTTGGTCCCAGATACCTGAGCCCTGCTGGTAGGTCCTGAGCCAATCCATTCAACAGCCAAGATTTTAGAGCTCCTGGCTTGCACCAGGAATTGAGTTAGAAATGAAGTATGCAGAGAAGCATTCTACAGTTCTCTGCTCTGAAGATACGAAGAGCAGAAAGAAAAGAAAGCTGGATGGAATCTACCAGCTTTATCTATTTCATCATGAGCAACAACAGTTGCAGAAGCTGTCAACATCACAGAAAAAGCCTTGTGATTCTATAAAGTACTTCATACTCCCCATTCCTCCTTCAAAAGGTAACTTCCCCCACCAAGTTGATATAAAGGCTCTCACACATTGGAGCTGCATTCCCTTGCCTGAGGATTGTCTCTAGTTAAAAACTAAGAGGAGGAAACTCCTGGAACTTATTAGTGACTTGTAGCTCTGTATGGAGTTAACTGCATCCGTCCCAAAGGAAGCAGTTCAGGTCGAGTCTGAGGGTTGGTTCCCTAAGAGATGTACAGAGTATATGTACATGCAGAGGTCAGCCCAGGCCTGCCACCTGTCCTAGTTTTTCAGGCCACACTCCCCAAAAACATCTTGTTTGCTATTTTTTATATATTCTCAAGTTCAGAAAATTATTCTTGCTCTGAAGTAATTTCACATGCTGTATACTCTTGGATTTTTCCTTTTTTGTTAGTGTCTAAGAAGTCTTGTGCTTAGTCACTCAGTGGTGTCTGATTCTTTGTGACCCAATGGACTGTAGCCTGCCAGGCTCCTCTGTCCATGGGGATTTCCCAGGCAAGAATACTGGAGTGGGTTGCCATGCCCTCCTCCAAGGAATCTTTCCAACCCAGGGATCAAACCCAGGTATCCCGCATTGCAGGCGGATTCTTTACCATCTGAGCCACCAGGGGAAGTCCCTTAGAAGTCTAGAAGAGATCAATTTAAAGAATCTTCCTAAACATATGGATTTTGGTTATTCTTGTCTTGCATGTTCCCAAAATATAACTAGCAGAGGCTTCCATGTATTTGAAGGGTATCCCCTATATGCTGAAAGCATGTAGTAGACCTCAAAATTCCACACAACCCTTTGCTATTCAAAGGCAAAGGGTTCTCCCCGGTGAGTTCTCCCTTCCTCTCATTTGTGAAGTTCAGGCAGGTGGCGTATATAATTTTCACCAGATTTTCTTCTGGAGTATAATCAAGGGCATTAGAAAACTAGGCAACATTAAAAGTCAAGCTGTCTCAAGAAAAAAAAAAAAAAAAAAGGCAAGTGATGCAGCATGTCCATAGCATTTGAGCAACAAGCAGATCCTTAAATTTCTACAACACATCTTTTTGCTATTTTGTTAGTACAAATGTCTCTGTAATTGAAATTCTGACATTTTGAAAAGACAAAATTTAGGAACTGTTTCACGTGCAAAGATTCTTTTATCATTGTTCATTTGAAACACTGACTACCTTACACATTTCTTTCAATGATCTCTACCCAGATGAGACAAGAACGCTAAAGACTGCCTTGATTTCTTTTGAAAGCTTTTTTCTTCTGTGTACCATTTTTAAGTCTTCACTGAATTGGTTACAATATTGCTTCTGTTTTATGTCTTGGTTTTTGGCCACAAAGCATGTGGGATCTTAGCTCTCCAACCAGGAATCCAACCTGCACTTCCTGCACTGGAAGGTGAAGTCTTAACCACTGGACTCTCAGGGAAGTCCCAAAACTGCCTTAACAACAAATAAAATTCATTTCTATCCTTCACTCTCCATCCTGGGAGACTCGTGTAATTGCAGCAGCTATTCATCAATAACAGAAAGGGAGAAGTGGTACCAATGATGAGAACCAAGATAAGGAATCTGTTTTCAGAAAATCTCTCTAAAGTCCATGATTTGGATCTATAAGGTGAACCAAACAACTTGCTCTGCTAATTAAGACTTATCCATCAGGAGATTTCCAATGCTATTTGAAGGTACTTCCCTAAAATGTTACAGTTACCCAGATCTCTGTCAAGCTACCTGGAAAAATGTAACTCAATTCCAGAAAATTATCACATGGTACGTGTAGCCAGATTGCTGGGAGAAATATCAATAACCTCAGATATGCAGATGATACCACCCTTATGGCAGAAAGTGAAGAACTAAAGAGCCTCTTGATGAAAGTGAAAGAAGAGAGTGGAAAAGTTGGCTTAAAGCTCAACATTCAGAAAACTAAGATCATGGCATCCAGTCCCATCAGTTCAGTTCAGTTGCTCAGTTGTGTCTGACTCTTTGTGACCCCATGAATCGCAGCACGCCAGGCCTCCCTTTCCATCACCAACTCCCGGAGTTCACACAGACTCACGTCCATCGAGTCAGTGATGCCATCCAGCCATCTCATCCTCTGTCGTCCCCTTCTCCTCCTGCCCCCAATCTCTCCCAGCATCAGAGACTTTTCCAATGAATCAACTCTCCAGTCCCATCATTTCATAGCAAATAGATGGGGAAACAGTGGAAACAGTGTCAGACTTTATTTTTCTGGGCTCCAGAATCACTGCAGATGGTGATTGCAGCCATGAAATTAAAAGATGCTTACTCCTTGGAAGGAAAGTTATGACCAACCTAGATAACATATTCAAAAGCAGAGATGTTACTTTGTCAACAAAGGTCCATCTAGTCAAGGCTATGGTTTTTCCAGTAGTCATGTATGGATGTGAGAGTTGGACTATAAAGAAAGCTGAGTGCTGAAGAATTGATGATTTTGAACTGTGACGTTGGAGAAGACTCTTGAGAGTCCCTTGGACTGCAAGGAGATCCAACCAGTCCATCCTAAAGGAGATCAGACCTGGGCGTTCATTAGAAGGACTGACGTTGAAGCTGAAGCTCCAATACTTTGGCCACCTGATGAGAAGAGTTGACTCATTTGAAAAACCCTGATGCTGGGAAAGATTGAGGGCAGGAGGAGAAAGGGACAACAGAGGATGAGATGGTTGGATGGCATCACCGACTCAGTGGACATGGGTTTGGGTAGACTCTGGCAGTTGGTGAAGGATAGGGAAGCCTGGCATGCTGGGGTTCATGGGGTCACAAAGAGTCAGACACGACTGAGTGACTGAACTGAACTAAAGTGTAGCCAGATATAAAAATAAAAATAATGTGTCTGGGAGATCAAGATGACAGAATATTTGAAATGGAGTGTACTTCCTCCCCACAAATATATCAAAAATATCTCTACATATTAAACAATGCTCATGGAATACTTACTGAATGCTGGCAAAAGATGTCATACAACCTAAGCTGCAAGAAAGATCACTAAATAACCAGGTACTAAAAAAAAAAAACAAAAAACTTCCTGCAAACAAAAGTCCAGGGCCAGATGGCTTCACTGAGGAATTCTACCAAATATACAAAGAGGAACTTACACCTATCTTTCTCAAAATCTTCCTAAAGACTGAAGAGAAGGGAACATTCTGAATGTTATTCTATGAAGCCACTATTACCCTTATACCAAAATCAGACAAAGACGCTACCAAAAATAAAAATTAGAGACCAACATGATTGATGAATACAGATGCAAAAATTCTCAACAAAATATTAGGAAACCAAATGCAACAACACGTTAAAAAAAAAGATCATACACCACACTCAACTTGGATTCATCCTATGGTCACAAGGATGGCTCAACATATGCAGATCAATGTGATATACCATGTCAACAAAAGAAAAATCAAAAATCACATTCTCATCTCAACAGATTCAGAGAAAGCATTTGAATAAAATTTAATATCCATTCATGATAAAAACTCGTACCAAAGCAGGTATAATGGGAACATATCTCAACATAGTAAAAGCTATTTATGACAAATTCACAGCCAACATAATACTTAACTGTGAAAAGCTGAAAGGCCTCCGTTAAAATCTGGAACAAGACAAGGATGCCCCCTCTCACCATTTCTATTCAGCACAGGACTGGGAGTCCTAGCTACAGCAATCAGATAAGAAAAAGAAATAAAAGATACCCCAACTGGAAGGGAAGAGGTAAAATTATCATTATATGCAGATAACATGATGCTATATACAGAAAATCCGAAAGACTTCACACAAAAACTTCTAGAACTGATAAATGAATTCATCAAGGAAGCAGGATACAAGATTAACATTCAGAAATCTGTTCCACTCCTTTTCAATGACAATGAAGTATCAGAATAAGAATGTTAAAAAAAAAAAATCCTTTTTAAAATCACATTTAACAATACCTAGGAATAAACCCAAACAAGGAGGTAAAAGACTTATATGCTGAGAACAATAAAATACTGATAACAGAAACTGAAGATGATTCAAAGAAATGTAAAGATATACCATGCTCTTGTATTGGAAAAATTAATATGGCTAAAATGGCATACTATTGAAAGCAATCTACATATTTAATACAATCCCTATCAAATTACCCATGATATTTTTCATGGAACTAGAATAAATAATCTTAAATTTTATATGGAACCACAAAAGACTCAGAATTGTCAAAGCAATCCTGAGGAAAAAGAATAGAGCTGGAGTTATAATCCTTCTGGCCTTCAGATATTACTACAAGGCTAATCAAAACATTCTGGTATTGGCAAAAAAATACACATACAGATTAATGAAACAGAATAGAGTCCAAAAATAAACCCACACACTTACAGTCAATTAATCTTCAACAGAGGAGGCAAGAATATACAACAAAGAAAAGATACTCTCTTCAGCAAGTGGTGTTGGGAAAGCTGGACAATCATACGTAAATCAATGAAGTTAGAGCACTCCCTCACAGCATATACAAAAAATAAATTCAAACTGGCTTAAATACTTAAGAAATAACACTATAAACTCCTAGAAGAGAATGTAGATGAAACATTCTCTAACATAAATTGTAGCAATATTTTAATAGTCAAACTCCCAAGGCAAAAGAAATAAAAGCAAAAATGAACAAATGGGACCTAAACAAACTTATAAGTGTTTGCACAGCAAAGAAACCATTAACAAAAAGATAACCTACAGAATGGGAGAAAATATTTGCAGATGATGCTACCAAAAAAGTGGGTTAATATCCAAAATATACAGCCCATAAAACTCAATAACAACAAAAAAATCAATCAAAAATGGGCTAAAGATCTAAATAGACATTTCTCCAAAGAAGACATACAGATAGCCAATAGGCATATGAAAAGATGCTTAACATTGCTAATTATCAGAGAAATGAAAATCAGAACTACACTGAGGTATCACCTCCCATTAGTCAGATGGTCATCATCAAAAAGTCTGCAAATAAAAAATGCTGGAGAGGATGTGGAGAAAAAGGAAACTTCCTCTACTGTTGGTGGGAATATAAGCAGGTGCAACCACTATGGAAAATAATATGGAGATTTCTCAAAAATCTAAAAATAGCATTACTATATGATCCAGCAATCCCACTCCTGGGCATATATCTAGAGAAAGCTAATTCAAAAAGGTACAATGTTCATAGTAGCACTATTTACAATAGTTCAGATATGGAAGCAACCTAAGCGTCCATTGACAGATGAATGGATAAAGAAGATGTGATATGTCTGTGTATATCCATACATAGACACACATACATACAAACACACACAATGGAATATTATTCAGCCATAAAAAATAATGCCATTTGCAGCAGCATGAATGGACCTAGAGATTATCATACTAACTGGAGCCAGAGAAAGATAAATATCATATCACTTATATGTGGAATCTAAAAGAAATAACACAATGAACTTATTTACAAAACACAAACAGACTCACAGACACAGAAAACAAACTTGTTACCAAAGGGGAAAGAGCAGGGAGGGATACATTAGGAGCTTTTAATTAATTAGGATCTTGTAAGACCCACAAGATCCTACTGTATAGCATGGGGAACTTTATTCAATATCTTGTAATAATCTATAATGGAAAAGAATCCAAAAATATAAATATATGAATACATATATATAGATTGTACATATATATATGTGTGTGTGTGTATATATATATCACTTTGCTGTATACCAGACACACAACATTGTAAATCAACTAAACTTCAATAAAAAATAAAATTTTAAAAAGAAAAATAAGATACAAACCTGATTTTCAAGAAGCAAATGCTGGCAATACCATATTCATGTGGAAAGAGTGACTTGAAAAATGGGTTATGTCTTTTTGTTTTAAATAAATAAATCAGTTGAATGCATGTTACATGAAAATGTACCTCTTAAAGAAATTAAAACCCCAAATACATCATTTTATTTTTTCCTTAAAAAATACTCATTTGCCTATGCAGTACTGTATTTTGAAGACACACTCCTAACCAACGACCTCAGAGTAATCAGTACAGTAAAAGAAGATCGTAAGTTAGTGTGTGAAACACTAGGTGATTAGCACACCTTTATACCTCAGAAGCCAAAAGTAGTTCCACGGATCAGCCTACTCTTACACACACGTTAGCTATAACCAAGAGGCATCAAGCAACTGGGGCAACCTATCAAGAGATTAGGAAGATTTTCTACTTCTATCCCATATTCTGAGAGGCCCTCCTGCTACAATATTACAAGGTCCTAGATAAAGAGAAAAGCAAATTTTATAATGCATTTCTGACCATCAAAGAAAGTAAAGAAAATATCTTAAAGGAGTGGAAAGAAAATGGAAAGCAAAGGGAGGGAGGAAGGAATGGGGAAGAAGTTTAAGGTAAATTCAAAATCATAACTGGCAAGCACATACATTAGTCAAGATCATTCTGGCATCAGAGACTGAACTCCCATCTCTCATATGATGGGGTAGCTAGGTCTGAGGCTTGTGCATTAAGCTGGGACCTGTGAAAGTAGCTTATGTAGTCGCAGGTCCATCCTGTCCCCAAGTTCCAGGACTTAAGAAATGCACATTTTCTCTAGAGGAAAGCTCTCAACTTAAGCCCTTAATACTACTGTAAATTAAATCAAATACAAACTCTCAGAAAAAAATATTCCTCAAAACATGAAGCAACATAAATCTGAGTGGCCAGAAACAATAAACAACAGAAAGTGAAAATGTTAGTCACTCAGTCATGTCCGACTCTATGCGATCCCATGGACTGTCCATGGAACTCTCCAGACAAGAGTACTGGAGTGGGTAGCCAGCCCCTTCTTTAGGGGATCTTCACAACCCAGGGATTGAACCCGGGCCTCCTGCACTGCAGGCAGATTCTTTACCTTCTGAGCCACTATGGAAGCCTGCAAACAACAGAGGAATACCCTCTATTACCAATATTTAACATTCTTGCTAAGTCGCTTCAGTCGTGTCCGACTCTGTTCAACCCCATAGACGGCAGCCCACCAGGCTCCCTGGGATTCTCCAGACAAGAACACTGGAGTGGGTTGCCATTTCCTTCTCCAATGCATGAAAGAGAAAACTGAAAGTGAAGTCGCTCAGTCGTATCTGACTCTTAGTGACCCCATGGACTGCAGCCCGCCAGGCTCCTCCATCCATGGGATTTTCCAGGCAAGAGGACTGGAGTGGGGTGCCATTGCCTTCTCCATTTAACATTCTTAGACACAGAATAATTCTATACATAAAATAATTCACATAAGATATGGATTAAAAAATACTCTCCATTTAGATAACTGAAGTAATACTACAGAATGCCAAAGACAATAATAATATTACAAAAAGCAGCCACAAAAGATTTCAACAATTAGACTGAAAGCAGATCTCTAACCAGTGACAACTGAAGTCAGAAGACAGAAGCAGAAGATAGAAGTTATCTTCCAAGTGTTAGGAGGAAATAACTAGAAATCCCAGTGAAGCTATTTTTTAAGAATGAAAAACATTTTCCTCTAAACAAAAACTGAGACTTTATTATCAACATAACTTCACTAAAGAAATGTTTAAAGGATATACTTTAGAAGAGAAGAAAATGAACCCAAAGAAATGTTGAAATGCAAGAAATGGTGAACAGAAAACTTCGTAAATATCTAGGTAACTTTGGTAACCATAACTTTGTTTTCTATGTCTGTGAGTCTGTTTCTGTCCTGTAAATAAGTCATTTGTATATTTCAGATTCCACAAATAAATGATATCATATGGTATTTGTCTTTTTTTTCTGACTTATATCACTTAGTAGTATAATCTCTAGATCCATTCACGTTGCTGCAAATGGCAGTATTTTATTCTTTTATGGCTGAGTAATATTCCATTATTTACACACACACAGATACACATATCATGTTTTATCCACTTGTCTGTTGATGGATATTTAGGTCGCTTCCATGTCTGGGCTACTGTAGATCGAGCTGCTATGAACATTAGGGTACATGTATCTTTTCAAATTAGACCTTTCGTCTTTTCCCAGATACATGCCCAGAAATGGGATTGCTGGATCGCATGGTAACACTATGCTAGAGGATGAGAACGCAAACTCACTGATACCGAGAACAGACTGCTGGTTGCCAGAGACAGTGGGAAGGTGGTGGTGTTAGACTAAAGAGATCAAAAGCTACAAACTTCCAGTTATAAAACAAGTAAGTCCTGGGAATGTAATTTACAACCTGGTGACTACACTTAGCAATACCATATTGCATATCTGTAAGTTGTTGAGAAAGTAATTCTTAGAAGTTCTCATCACAAGGAGAAAAAATTATAACTAGGTACAGGGAAAGATATCAACTAGGCTTACTGTGTGATTATTTCATAATACATACAAATATCCAATCATTATGTTGTACACTTGAAGCTAAGATAATGTTGAAAAGTGTGAAAGTGTTAGTTGCTCAGTCACGTTCGACTCTTTGCAACCCCACGGACTGTAGCCCCCGAGGCTCCTCTGTCCATGGAATTCTCCAGGCAAGAATACTGGAGTGGGTTGCCATTTCCTACTCCAGGGAACTTTCTACACCCAGGGATCGAACCCAGGTCTCCTGCATTGCAGGCAGATTCTTTACCATTTGACCACCAGGGAAGCCCATACTGGAGTGGGTTGCCATTTCCTACTCCAAGGGATCGTCCCAACCCAGGGCTCAACCCTGCATCTCTAACATCTCCTGCATTTGCAGGTGAATTCTCCATCGCAAGCATCACCTGGGAAGCCCCAACATAGTGTTAGACGTCAATTACACCTCAGAAAAAAAGAGAGGCTGGTGAGCCACAATACTCTAAGGCGCTGTGTCATTTGGAAGAGAGGTCATGATACCGATTAATTCCATTCTCAGTGGGGGCAAAGGAGCATGGTCTTAATCCACCCGAACGTCCCCTCCTACCCCAGACCTTCTCTCCCTAGTTGTAATCTAGCCCGGAAAGGGTTGGGGCGAGACCAGCAGATCTGATGCACTTCCTGACAGAACAGAATTCTTGGTGGGTTCCCTGAGAGCAGAGGAAGAGCCCTGAGCAAAGAAAAGGCCTGGAGGAGAAGGAAAGGCAGAGTCTGGGCAGCGGAACTTTCAGCTGTCTCCAAAGTAATCTACTTACCCTGACCTGCAGGCTGGGAGTGGCTGTTTGTGGAGGGCTTTGTAGGGGCTGGGCATTGTTTGCCAATAGCAAACAGGCTTAGAGACGAGTGATTTGCAAAGTTACTGCAAGGACTGGTAGGCAAGGATGTGTTTGAGTTTCTGGGTTTTGCCAATCAAGAGGTATTGAAAAGAGAAAGTTTTACATTCAACTGGGAAAGCCCGATTTCCTCCTGGAACATTTCTGTTAGATGCAGGCTGACCTCATCCACCCCATCAATGTTCCTGATGGGAAAATAAAAGTCATAGCCAATACCTTCCTTCTTCAAAGGCTTCCTTGCAACCTGGTCATTTAATTGAGGTCTTCCTCAGTATTAGGGTCGGCATCCAGGAAAACCGCCTAAAGAAGCTTCTTGTGGTCATTTCTTTATCACGTTCCATGACAACCTGGGCAACGGGACGTAAAGGGGGAGGAGGAGGTGGGAAGAGAGTTGCAGAGGAGCCGCACTCTACGTGGAACACTGACCTGTGGAATGTAGGTTCCCTTTTCCTTAATCCTAAAGCAAACAGTAGAAAGGTCAATAGACAAGGAAGAAACTGTAGGATTCATTTCAATGCCAGCTCCAAATTATTTATAAACTATCTGTTATTCAGATTACCTCTCCCTCTGATGAAGTCCACTTGAAGAATTAGTGAGTGGTGACAGTGGTTAATAATTGCCCTGTTACCATAACTTTAGAAGCATGAGAAGTGATTCTACCCTAGAGAGCTGCTGAGAACAAAAGGTGTTGCCTAGCTGAGACTAGCAGGCTACTCCAGCATGCACACCTGCCCACGGGATCATATGACCCCTCAGTTACATACTGTGGGGCTTTTTACTTTGCTTCTTTTTTTCAGCTTTTAATTGGAGAAAAATTGCTTTACAATGTTATGTTGGTTTCCGCCATACAACAGCACGCATCAGCCATAACTACACATATATGCCCTCCCTCTGAGACTCTCTCCCCTATTCCACCCCTCTAGGTCAGCACAGAGCACATAACATGTTTTATAACCCCTCCCTAGAGGACAGACCCGTGAACGTAATATCAAACACACTACTTCCTGATTTTCCAACTTGCCTGTAGTTGCCCTGAGTGTTGTTAACTATTTGCTATGGGCACAGAGAAGACAAAGCCCAGTGAAAATACTGTCTTTGGCAATTACAAAGTATTTCTCCCAGTGAAAATACTGTCGCTGGCAATTACAAAGTATTTCTCCCAGCCCCAAAGAGGACTATGTTTTGGTAACCCCAAGGAGTCCTGCATTCAAAATCCACATTATTGAAGGGGCAGCACAGTGAGGAATTAAAGAGATATCTTTAATATTTTCAACCAATGAAATTAATATTTTAGAAAATTAGTCAGCAAATATTTTCAAGATTTCATCATGCTATATACTTGGTTATGGCAGAAACATGTAGAATGGCCCTTGGATTCCATATACAAGAGACCCAAACTGAAAAAGCACAAAGCAAATGAGTCAGAGGGATCCCATTGGCTGATATATCTCCCAAATATGAGCTCTTAAATAAACCAAAACCTCATGAATTCTTGGGGTGAAGATTCATAGTCTTCATAGAGTTAAAAGAGATGACTGTAAAATTCCTTCCTGCCTCTCTCCCTTATCCAGTGCACAGAGGCTGAGATTACCAGTCTAGTGTTCCTAACTCCACTCAGTAATTGTCCAACTTGAACTATATACAGATATTTTAAAAGAAAAAAAATGTCCTCAAATCTCCCAGTGTTGACTATTGTTTTTAGTGTATTTTTTAGAAAACAACCAAAATAAAACCAAGTACAAAATCTTTACATGTATCACCTTTAACCAATACAAACCAAAGCACAGGTAGAAATGAATACAACCCAACTACAAAACCAGTAGCACCCAAGCACTGTTTACAATAGCCAAGATATGGAAGCTACCTACGATAAATAATAAATGCCTGTCAACAGAGGAATAAAGAAGATGTGGTGTGTATACACACACACACACACACAATGGACTATTACTCAGCCATAAAAAATAATGAAATAATATCATTTGTAGCAACATGGATGGACTTAGAGATTATCATGTTAAGTATACAAAGATAAGTATCATATGATATCACTTATATGCAGAATCTAAAAAAAATGATACAAATGAACTTATTTACCAAATGGAAATAGACTCAGAGACATAGAAAATACTTATGGTTACCAAAGGGGAAAGGGCAAGAGGAAGTAGGGATAAATTAGAAGTTCAGCATTAATAGATACAAACTAGGAGTACGTCAAGGCTGTATATTGTCACCCTCCTTATTTAACTTATATGTAGGGTACATCATGAGAAACGCTGGACTGGAAGAAACACAAGCTGGAATCAAGATTGCCGGGAAAAATATCAATAACCTCAGATATGCAGATGACACCACCCTTATGGCAGAAAGTGAAGAGGAACTAAAGAGCCTCTTGATGAAAGTGAAAGAGGAGAGTGAAAAAGTTGGCTTAAAGCTCAACATTCAGAAAATGAAGATCATGGCATCTGGTCACATCACTTCATGGGAAATAAATGGGGAAACAGTGGAAACAGTGGCAGACTTTATTTTTTGGGGCTCCAAAATCACTGGAGATGGTGACTGCAGCCATGAAATAAAAAGACGCTTACTCCTTGGAAGAAAAGTTATGACCAACGTAGATAGCATATTCAAAAGCAGAGCTACTACTTTGCCGACTAAGGTCCGTCTAGTCAAGGCTATGGTTTTTCCTGTGGTCATGTATGGATGTGAGAGTTGGACTGTGAAGAAGGCTGAGCACCGAAGAATTGATGCTTTTGAACTGTGGTGTTGGAGAAGACTCTTGAGAGTCCCTTGGACTGCAAGGAGATCCAACAAATCCATTCTGAAGGAGATCAGCCCTGGGATTTCTTTGGAGGGAATGATGCTAAAGCTGAAGCTCCAGTACTTTGGCCAACTCATGCGAAGAGTTGACTCATTGGAAAAGACTCTGATGCTGGGAGGGATTGGGGCAGGAGGAGAAAGGGACAACAGAGGATGAGATGGCTGGATGGCATCACTGACTCGATGGATGTGAGTCTGGGTGAACTCTGGGAGTTGGTGATTGACAGGGAGGCCTGGCGTGCTGCGATTCATGGGGTCGCAAAGAGTCGGACACGACTGAGCGACTGAACTGACTCTACATAAAAAAGACAAACAACAGGGACCTACTGTGTACCACAAGAAACTATATTCAGTATGTTGCAATATATAATGGAAAAGAAGCTGAAAAAGAATTATATATGTGTGTGATAGTATATATACTATAGATTCGATGCACTATATATTCTACATACTATATATAGTGTATAGTCTGTCTACAGCAGAAGAATTCATATATTTATATACACACCAGAAACTAATGCAACATTGTAAATCAACTATATTTCAATAAAAATTTCAAAGTACATAAATAAAACCAACAGCATTCCAAATAGTATGAATAAAACATACTATATGACTTTCCACTGAAACCACACTGCTGCCCAGATGAAGACTTATGTGGTGCTGGTCACTGAGTGCTGTAGCACGGGGCCCTTTTGAGCTCAGCAGACATTTACCTCCACATTCAATGCAGTGACTGTGTCCTCCCACCACTTTCCCCACGGGAACTACTGTGAAACCTTTCTTCACCAAACCTGCTCTGCCAGCATTCGGTCTTTAAATATGAGTAGTACTTTGGCATCAAATTAACTCAACTCTGACTTTTCTTAAGAGCCCTCTACATTTATTTTGGTTTGACTTGACACTAATTTGAACACAAACCAAAAACCTAAAGGCAGGCAGAGACACAAAAACCATGTCACAGTGCTTAGTTATGATAGTTATCCAAAGATATAGAATTATGTCTAAGTTTTTACTGCCATCCAAAGTGAAGCAACATTTTTAAATTCTTATGGAAGAATCACAAACCTCCAAGGTCTACAAATGCTCACACTCACTTTCCAATGTAAGAAATGTCCTGTGGAATGCTGTGACCAAGTTCTTACAAATAATCTGCCCTTAATGTGTCCTTGAAACTAAGATCATACTTGGATCAGAACCATGAGGGGTGAGGTTAGGAGCTGAAGGAGATGTGGAACAGCTAGGATATAGGATAAAATCAGAGTTGACATAAGATAATAACAAAAATTGCCAAGGAGCAAACACAGAGCCCAGCAGAGATGTGACTTGTTCCCACTAGTGCCGAGTGCCCTTTGTGAGGCCCCACGCTCTCTCACTGTCTAAGTTTTCATAATAAAGAAAATGCAGTATTTAAGAGCTTTCTCAGAGACTACAGTTTATTTTTTAAATTAATTTTTATTGGAATATGGTTTCTTTACAATGTTGTGTTCGTTTCTACCATTCACTTTCTAGCAAAGTCAATCAGCCATATGTACACATATGTCCCCTCTTTTTTGGATTTCCTTCCCGTTTATCTCACCACAGAACACTGAGTTCCCTGTGCTATACAGCAGGTTCTCATTAGTTATTTATTTTATACATAGCAGTGTATATATGTCAATCCCAACCTCCCCTTCCCTTGTGCCCATTTGTTTGCTCTCTCTGTCTGCCTCTCTACTCCTTCCTTGGAAATAGGTTCATCTGTACCATTTTTCTGGGCTTTCCTGGTGGCTCATGTATTTTTCTGGATTCCACATATATGTGTTAAAATACAATATTTGTTTTTCTCTTTCCGACTTACTTCACTCTGTGTGACAGTCTCTAGGTCCATCCACATCTCTACAAATGACCCAATTCCATTCTTTTTTGTGGCTAATATTCCATTGTATATATGTATCACATCTTCTTTATCCATCCCTCTGCTGATGGACATTTAGGTTACTTCCATACCCTGGCTATTGTAAATAGTGCTGTAATGAACACTGGGGGTACATGTTTTGAACTATGGTTTTCTCTGGGTATACGCCTAGTAGTGGGATTGCTGGGTCCTGACTGGTAGTTCTATTTTTAGTTTTTTAAGGAACCTCCATACTGTTCCCCATAAGACTATCGTTTAGAGAGAAAGGAAACATATCCAAACTTGAGATTCTACAAAATGGGCCCTGTAGTGCCATTGAGAGAAAGTTCCCACCATTGTGTTAGTTTTTTGTCATCTGTGTCTTTGCCTCCACTAGCCTGAGATCCACTGTCTACACTGCTCTGTGGCCTGGGAGGGCAACCCCTGTACACTGAATCACCCAGGTTCCTGCATCAGCTGACTTCTGGTTGGCTTGGGCCAATGGACGCCCTGGTAGGAGATGAGGGCAAGGGAGGAGGGGGAAGCTGGGGTGCTTCTTTCCACCTCCCACATGCTCGTCACCACTGCTGGAAACTGCATCCCTGCACAGACCCAGCAGGCATTCGCTTCCTGCACTGCAGCTCTAAGTGCTCATGAAACACTTCAGTCCAGGGCTGGCCACAGTTTCCCACTGTTGTAGTTTCCTGTTAGTTCTCTCACCTCACACACTTCTATGAGCCGCCCTTCACTTAATTCTCTTCATTTGAACCAATGAGGTGAATTTCGTGTGTCCTGCTGGGATCATTACTGATATAATCATTAAATCTGGTCAGACAAATCAGTACTATATGAACCTCTAGGTGAAGATTAGACTCTCAAAAATTAAGATTAAAAAAAAATCATATCATCTATGAGAAAAGCACTCACCATCTATCAGGAAGATAATCAAATAAACTATAAAACTGGCCTTGACCTTCTAAGTTCATAGTGAAATTTTCAGCTTAAGAAAAACAATCATTGGGGGGGCGGGGAGGAATAAGCTATATTCATAACAAAGTTGGCTACATTTTCATCTACAGCAGAGGAAATTTTGGAAACAACCTTAGATGTCTGATAGTAATGTAACAGTTGAATTATGATAAATGAACTTAATGGATTATGATGTTACCATGATATATTATTATAATTAAGATTTTGCAGTAACAAACAACAGTAAGCAAAACAGATTTGAACATCTGAATTTTAACTATGTAAGAACAAATATGCATTCGCCTAAACACTCATAGTTGAAACAGAGTTAAAGAATCCATCTGCTAATGCAGGAGATGTGAGTTTGATCCCTGGGTTGGGAAGATCCTCTGGAGGAGAAAATAGCAACAACATTCCAGTATTCCTGCCTGGAAAATTCCACCGACAGAGGAGCCTGGTGGGCTATAGTCCATGGGGTCACAAAGAGTCAGACACGACTGAACACGCATGTAAACATTCGATAAAATTTCACAAAACTAAATTCCATGTTGGAGGATTCAAATTCAATTTCTTCTCTGAAATATCCTTAGAAGAAAAACAAAGGGCATAATACTCAGAGATTCATGGCTACATCTGGTGACAAGAGAGGAGCATTCTGGGAGATCAAGGCTCCTCCAGACTCTGTGCTGCTCTCTAGTCAACAAACAGCCTTGAGCAGAACACTGAACTTCAGTCTCCAGTTTTTTCCCTCTGCAATAGGATTGACCACTGTCCCACTCACAAAAATGAAAAGTCAATGAAACCTAACAGGACTGAAAAATATTTTTTTGCTTTCCTGTACCTGCTCAGAAGAAGAGCAAGGCAACAGAGGATGAGATGGTCGAATGGCATCCCTGACTCAATGGATGTGAACTTGGGCAAAATCTGGGAAATGGTGAGGGACAGGGAAGCCTGGCATGCTGCAGTCCATGGGGTCACAAACAGTCGGAGATGACTTGGCTACTGAACAACAATAACAACCTGCCTCACTGTATACAGTGACTGTATATGCTGACTCTAGCTGGGACAATGTAAAGTAAAGGCATTTTCTCAAATTTTGTGGTGCAGGCTTTGTGACCTCTGTTTCAGAGACTGAGCAGTTTCATTAGAAACTGGTAAGATGAACGTCGTCATTTGGGGGCCTTCATCGCATGTTTTAAAATATGTTTCATGCTCCTCCTTAAAGAGATTCTATCTAGCAGAGTGATAACAGATAGATGGCTGTGACCTTCTTCAAATTCCTCTAACTCCTCTCACAATGAAATTGGGGCTCTAGCTGCTGGTGTCTGTGGGCTGGGCGCCAAGGTGCTGTAACGAGGGTTACACATCATCCCCCACCCGAAGACTACCATCTCAGTTCACTATTAATGTGCTAATACCCCCAACAACTGTGCTGAGAGGGGAGAAATCCAAAAGAAACATGCTATTCCCATTCCCAAGGTGTATTTTCTTTAAACAGCAGTTGTCAAAAAGGCAATGTCTTTGTGCTAAAGACAAATATGACACCATATCAACATTACAACAAAATGCTTTTACAGGCATAAAGCTCTTTATGCTTTAATTTTAAACTGATGATTTGATATCTTCCTAAATTACACATTTTAGCAGAGTTTCCTAGTCTAAAACATTTATTGGTCTAGAATATATATCAATTTGAAATACTGCCATTCCTATTTCATAGCCAAGTGGATGATAATTTTCTTTAATTACACATTAATTCCAATGTATTACCTGCATAGGCAGTGATTGTTTTAACAGGGTAAGGATTAATGGGCAGGTGTTCTGCTATAATTTCACTGAAGAAGAAATAGAGAAATTATACATGATTCATTTTCTTATTTCTCCAAGCTGAATAATATTAATAACACTGCCACCTTACATTTATAAAGCACTTTTCTTTTTCAAAGTGCTTTTGTATCTGGAATTACATTTTCCTAGATCTTTTACCCTTGACAAATCCTTCCAGATAACACACAACTCTGCATTTTTCAGCTCTCTCTCAGCCATATATTTTATGTATGCGTGCATTTATAATATATCAATGGGATATGGTAAGAGGTAATAGAATAACCACAACCTTTACAGAAGACACACCTGAGTTCAAGTCTCCGCTTACCCACCTATTACATGTGTGCTGTGCATGCGCTAAGTTGCTTCAATTGTGTCCGACTCTTTGCGCCCCCACGGACTTTAGGCTGCCAGGCTCCTCTGTCCATGGGATTTTCCTGGCAAGAATACTGGAGTAGGTTGCCATTTCCTTCTCCATGGGATCTTCCCAGAGATCGAACCAGCATCTCTTACATCTCCTGCATCAGCAGGCGGGTTCTTTACCACTAGCACCACCTGAGAAGCCCTACCCATTACATGATCTTAGATGAATTACTATGAGCATCAGTTGTGTCAGATTTTAAATGGGGATAATACCACCTTCCATCAATGGCTACTGGCAGGACTAGACAAGATGTAACTTATGAAAAGAGTCTGACACGCAGCAGACACTCAGTAAATAAAACATACTGCTGTTATTAGCAGCTATTTTACTCTGTCAAACATTGTCTTGCTCCTGATTTATTTTCTTCAAAATATCTGGATTCACAGAAATTTAATGAAGTAGAATATCAAGAATATCAAACTTAGTCCCAGAAAGTATACCAGAAGTATCACATCAGTGCACTCTTGGACACCTTCTGTATGGAGGGCTCTTTCCCAGCCAATAGTCTGCAAAACCTCATCCATCTCATTTCTATCTGACTGTAAGGTTAATAGGACTGTGGATAAACCCCAGTGCTAATTATCTGGCTTTCCAGTTTTCTAAGTTTAAAAGTATAGTGAGATGGGAAGGGAGATGGGAGGGAGATTCAAAGGGGAAGGGATATATGTATACCTATGGTTGATTCATGTTGAGGTTTGACAGAAAACAGAAAAATTCTGTAAAGCAACTATCCTTCAATAAAAATATTTTTTTAAGTATATAATTGAATAAATTTTATTTATTCAAGCTCTTTGATTGCTGTGGGAGCAAGCCTCCACAATGGCCCTCAATGACCTCAACTCCTGGTAATCATATCCTTAGCACTGTCTCCCCTTCTTCCAACACAAACACACTGAAGCAAGCGCTGGTTTATTACACAAGAAATAAAATTAGGTGGAAATGATAATATATGACTCCTTAGGCTATGTCATAGAAAACACTGGAGTTTCTGCCGTGGTCTCTGCGACCACCTGCTCTAGGGAAAGGCAAACACTGTGTCGTGAGGACACTCAAGTCATTCCGTGAAGAGGGATCAAGTCGCCAGCACAGCTGGCAGCTATGTGAGTCACATTAGACATTAACCCTCCAGCCTCCGTCAGGCCTTCAGATGACTGCAGCCCTGGCCAACAGCATACTACAATGTCACTAGAAACTCTCATACAGAACCTCCCAGCCAAGCCACTTCAGAATGCCTGAACCACAGAAACCATGAGAGATAATAAATGACTGTTGGTGTTTTAAGGAACTAAGTTTTGGGGGCTCTATTACACTGCAATAGATTATTATTACACTAACCAGGGTAATTTGGCAATAATATGAATTGGAATAACACAGCCCCTTCGCTGTAAATCTACATAATCCAAAGAACATGTAGATGAACAACACATCCCTCCCATGCATGAGAAAGTGGCTTTAAAACAGACACTATTTTCACATTTTAAGCATAAATTACATCACACATCATAAGCTAATCCCCTAAATCTGACACTACTTCAAAAGCCTAAAAAAATAACATATTTGACTACATAAAAAACATAAAATGTCTAAATGGACAAACTGTAAGTAAAGATTTAATGATAATGAGGAAAATCATCAGCAATGTAGGCTAGACAGAGGCTAGGCTAGTTTCTCAAAGGATCTGACATCGAATTATCCATTTGACCATGAATACATCCCAACAAAGTATATAGGGAAGTTATTAGAAGCTCCATTTACAGATGTGAAAACTGAAACAAGTTTAAACAATTTATCTAGTTAATGGCAATATTTAATTCACTGTAACAAGGATAGTCTCCCAACAATATGAGCTTTCTTTCCACAAGTCTATGCTTAACTTGGAAAAAAAAAATCATTAGCATCATTGATATCTGAGGTCATTATGGTATACATAATACATACCACAGAGTATAACACAACATGATTCTCTAAGTACCTTGCACAAAAGATGGCCCTTTGAAATAGCTGGGATCAGTCTCTTCAGACACGTTCTTGGCAATGATTGGCTGACACCTGAACTGAAAGCCAACGGGGCTTACTTAGGATGGAAGGCTTGGGCTCTCCTAATAACACTTCAGGCTTCTTTCTCTGCATCTGTCACTGAAGATTAGCCGTCAGAGTAGCACTGTGTGAACCCCCTTCATGTTAAAAACGAACTTTAAATTTCAACATTCCCTACAGTCCTAATTTCCAGGCTGCTGACAGCTGAGCTTTCACAGAGAACAGCCTTGATGACTTCTGTGTTAAGCCTTAGGGTACAATTTCCTTTTCTCAGCTCTGTGGGGTCTTGATATGGTTTTAGGACAACAGGAAAGAGCTGTATAGGGGTTTTTCTCTAAGTAGTTACTTAATTCAGCAGCAAAAAAAATGCTAACATTTTTCTAAAAGAAATATATAGCCAAACCCTGGATTCCTAGGTCAAAATGAAATATTGCCTGGCATTGAGATAAAAGAATTATTTATAAGACTTTTCTCCAAAGACTGTATATTCAGAAAAAAAGAGTCGAAAGAGAAGTTAGCCATAAGCTCTTATTTTTTCTTTTAATTCCTAAATTCCATACTGTAATCCTTGATTTAGAAGTTGGTGTGTGAGTAAGGTACTAAGTAAGAGCTTCAGATGCTATCAGGTCAGCCCCTTGAAGAAGTTCTTTTAACAATTCTGCCCACAGCTTTCCTTCCCTTTGCTTTATTGTTTTCTGAGGGAAAGAGAAAGGAATTAAATTTCTAGCGTCAAGAAAAATGCATGCTGTGAGTACTAACTTGCTTTAGTCTTGTCCAACTCTTTGTGACCCTAAGGACTGTAGCTGCCAGACTTCTCTGTCCATGGGATTCTCCAGGCAAGAATACTGGAGTGGGTTGTCATGCCCTCCTCCAGGGGATCTTCCAGACCCAAGGATCAAACCCATGATTCCTACGTCTCCTGCACTTCTGGCGGGGTTCTTTACCACTAGAGCCATCTGGGGCACATACCCAAATCTGACAGTAGTCAACCAGTTACTATTTCATCTTGGAAATGAACAATGATTTTTTTTTTTCAGTCCAAAACCCTGCATCTTCTCAATACCTTATATAGCAAAGATACCTTATCTAGTAAAGTTAATTGGTCTCCTGAAAAAGTAACAATGTAGTTCACTCCAGAAAACCACCTAAACTCACTTTTTGTCCTTGTCAGTAAAAGCCCTACCCCAAGAGCAGAGAAGGCTCCCAGATGCATGTCATAAGAGAAAGAGTATGAGGATATATGAGTTTTAGTCCCAGACCACTTACTAGCTATTTTCGTATTAAAAAAAAAACAAAAAACACTAGAGAATATGTTGAGATTCAAATGAAATAATACACATGAAAGAACTACACACTTGAATAGAGTTTGCAGCATATTTTACCTAATATGACTACTCCCCCTGGCCTATAACAGGAAGCCATACATAATACTGCCCCCCTAACCAGGACAGAAAACTTCACTGTGGAGAGGTCTGTCTTTCCATCCTCAATGTTATCTTTCTCAACTTCATGGCAGAATTTAAATCTGGAAGTTAACCTGGATATCCTTTTAGTCTCACTGAAACACCATCCTATTTCCCAACCTAAAAAACAACTCTCAGCAAAACCACCCAGGAGCACTATCAGTTCAGTTCAGTCGCTCAGTCGTGTCTGACTCTTTGCGACCCCATGAATCGCAGCACGCCAGGCCTCCCTGTCCATCACCAACTCCCGGAGTTTACCCAAACTCACGTCCATCGAGTTGGTGATGCCATCCCGCCATCTCATCCTCTGTCGTCCCCTTTTCCTCCTGTCCCCAATCCCTGCCAGCATCAGAGTCTTTTCCAATGAGCACTATAGAGTCCTGTAAAAACATGTAAAGGTTCTGCACTCCTCAAATAGGGGGATCATATAATGTATCCTCCACTTCTAGAAGAGAAAGGGGATGCCAAATAATGACACCAGGACCAACACCACAGTCTTTACAAGCCTCTGGTCTGTTGTTCCAGTCTGTTTCCAGTGGTTCTAACTTTTAATGACACAAGAAAAAAATGTATAGTTTGTCCCTTTTAAAACACTGGAAAACATGGCAAGATAAGAGGAATAATAATAATGGACCAAGAACCTACTAATCTCCAGGGACTTAACATATGGTATCCCATTTAAATTTAACAGGAACACATAATGAAAGTAGTAAATGTTTTCTTCCAGTTTTACTGAGCTATAATTGACATACAGCACTAGCGACTAAGCACACACAAGCACTGTCTTAAGTTTAAGGTGTACAGCATAATGACTTGCATCATGAAATGATTATCACACTGTTTCGTGAACATTCATCCCCTCATATAGTTATAACGTGAAACATATAGAGGAAATTATTTTTTTCTTATGAAGAGAACCCTTAGGATTATTCTCACTCTATATATCGTATAGCAGTGTTAATTATATTTATCACATTGTACATAACACCGCTAGTATTTATCTTATAACTGCAGGTTTTCACATTTTGACTACCTTCATCCACTTTCCCTTCCTCCCACCCCCTCCTCTGGTTAACCACAAATCTGATCTCTTTTTCTACAGGTTTGTTTTTGAAGTATAATTGACCTATAAAATCAGGTTAGTTCCTGGTATACAACAGTGATTTGATACTTCTATACATTTCAAAATGATCAAGATAAGTCTGTCATCTGTCACCATATAAAGATAGTACATAATTACTGACTATATCCCCACATTGTGCATTTCATAACTGTGACATTTATTTTGTAACTGAAAGTTTACACCTCTTAATCTCACATATTTCTCTCCTCCTCAGGCCTCCCTCCTCTCTGGCAACCACTTGACTGGTCTATGTATCTGTAATTCTGTTTCTGTCTAGTTATGTTTGCTCATTTGTTCCCTTACTTAGATTCTACACATAAGTCAAATCATACAGTATTTATCATTCTCTGTCTGACTTATTTCACTTAGCATAAAATCCTAGGTCCATCCATGATACAAATGGCAAGATATCATTTTTTTTAAGATTCAGTTCAGTTCAGTTGCTCAGTCATGTCCGACTCTGCGACCCCATGAATCACAGCACGCCAGGCCTCCCTGTCCATCACCAACTCCCAGAGTTCACTCAGACTCACGTCCATTGAGTTTGTAATGCCATCCAGCCATCTCATCCTCTGTCGTCCCCTTCTCCTCCTGCCCCCAATCCCTCCCAGCATCAAAGTCTTTTCCAATGAGTCAACTCTTCACATGAGGTGGCCAAAGTACTGGAGTTTCAGCTTTAGCATCATTCCCTCCAAAGAAATCCCATGGCTGATCTCCTCCAGAATGGACTGCTTGGATCTCCTTGCAGTCCAAGGGACTCTCAAGAGTCTTCTCCAACACCACAGTTCAAAAGCATCAATTCTTCGGCGCTCAGCCTTCTTCACAGTCCGACTCTCACATCCATACATGACCACAGGAAAAACCATAGCCTTGACTAGACGGACCTTAGTTAGCAAAGTAATGTCTCTGCTTTTCAATATACTATCTAGGTTGGCCATAACTTTTCTTCCAAGGAGTAAGCGTCTTTTAATTTCATGGCTGCAGTCACCATCTGCAGTGATTTTGGAGCCCCCAAAAATAAAGTCTGCCACTGTTTCCACTGTTTCCCCATCTATTTCCCGTGAAGTGATGGGACCGGATGCTATGATCTTCGTTTTCTGAATGTTGAGCTTTAAGCCAACTTTTTCACTCTCCTCTTTCACTTTCATCAAGAGGCTTTTTAGCTCCTCTTCACTTTCTGCCATAAGGGTGGTGTCATCTGCATATCTGAGGTTATTGATATTTCTCCCGGCAATCGTGATTCCAGCTTGTGTTTCTTCCAGTCCAGCATTTATTTACTTACACAGATAAATAAAATGCATGAAAAATAGCATAAAAGCTGGGGAAATAAGTAAAAATGAAAGTATACTACTGTAGGATCCTTATACAGTGAGTGAAAAATACCACTTTAGACTCAGTTGAAGACATATAAACTCTAAAGCAACCATTAAAATAAAACAGATATATCTAATAAGTCAGCAGAGTGACTAAAATGCAGTGTTTTCTTAAAACTTCAAAAGAATCCATAAAAATAAGGAAAGGGGAACAAGAAAAAATGGTATTACTAGAAAACAAACAGAAAGATCAAAACCTTAAACTGACCCATATTAATAATCACATTCAATATAGGTGGTCTAACAGCCCAATTTAAAGTCAAAAGTTGTCAGTCTGATGAAAAAGATAGACCCAACAACATGTTGCCTATAAGAAACACACTTAAGATGTAAAAACAAACAGATTAAAGACAAAATAATGGGGAAAGATATACCATGCCAGCCCGAGTATTTAAAATAAATAAATAAATAACTGGAGTGACAGTGTTAATAGTGAACATTTCAGAGCAAAGGAATATTTCCAAGATTAAAAATGGCCATTTGATAAAGTGGTCATTATTCAAGATGACATAAGAATCCTAAATGTTTATGAACCTATTAACAGAGCTACAAAATATATGAAACAGAAACTCATTGGAATGCAACAGAAAATAGACAAATCTATAGTTATAACCAGAGATTTCAATACTCCTCTCTCATTAATTGGTAGAACAAGCAGACAGAAAATCAATAAGGATATACTATCAACTAACTTGACCTAATTGGCAATTATAGAATACTCCACCGATCAAAAGTAAAATACACACTTTTTCACAAGTTCATGGAACATTTATCAAGATAGAACATATTCTGGGCCATAAAACAAGCCTAAACAGATTTAAACTACTTCAAGTCATAGTTTTGACTACAATGGAATTAAAGTAGAAATCAATAACAGATCTCTGGGAGACCCCCAAATATTTATAAACTAAACAAATGTTTGGAAACTAAACATTTCTACATAAAACATGGATCAAGAAGTTACAAATAAAATTCAGTTCAGTCATCCAGCTGTGTCCAGCTCTTTGTGACCCCATGGACTGCAGCACACCAGGCTTCCCTGTCCATCACCAACTCCAGGAGCCTACTCAAACTCATGTCCATTGAGTCGGTGATGCCATCCAACCATCTCATCCTCTGTCATTCCTTTCTCCTCCCACCTTTAATCTTGCCCAGCACCAGAGTCTTTTCAAATGAGTCAGTTCTTTGCGTCAGGTGGCCAAAGTATTGGAGTTTCAGCTTCAGCATCCTTTCAGTGAATATTCAGGACTGATTTCCTTTAGGATTGACTGGTTGGATCTCCATGCAGTTCAAGGGACTTACAAGAGTCTTCTCCAACACCACAGTTCAAAAGCATCAATTCTTTGGTGCTCAGCTTTCTTTATGATCCAACTCTCACATCCATACATGACTACTGGAAAAACCGTAGCTTTGACTAGACGGACTTACACAAGTAAAATCATCTTATTGGAGGACACCACAATTATAAATGTAGAAAACCTAACAGAATCCTCAAAATAGTTACTTCTACCTTTAGTAAGGTTGCAGGATACATCAATATACAAAAATCAATTGTATTTCTAGTCACTAGCAACAATAAGAAATCAAAAAAATTTTAAGTCATTTACAATTTAAAAAACACTGAAAGATAAATCTAATAAAAATGTGAAAGAATTGTTTACTGATAACTACAGAACATTGCTGGAACAGAGTAAAGAAAACCTAAATAAATGGAGAGTTATGGACTTGTTCATAGATTAGCGTTAGTGCTAGATTAGCATTAGTGCTAGTTGCTCAATCATGTCCAACTCTCTGCGACTCCATGGACCGTAGCCCACCAGGCTTCTCTGTCCATGGGATTCTCTAGGCAAGAATACTGGAGTGGGTTGCCATTTCCTTCTCCAGGGAATCTGCCCAACCCAGGGATTGAACCTGGGTCTCCCGCATTGCAGGCAGATTCTTCACTGTCTGAGCCACTGGGGTGGCTCAGTGAAATTGCAGTGAAATCTGCAATTTTCCACTAATCAGTCTATAAACCTGGGGGGGTGTGTGTGTGTGGTGTGTGTCTGTGTGTGCACACGTGTGTGCGTGCTCAGTCGTTTCTGACTCCTTGCAATCCCATGGACTGTAATCCACCAGGATCCTCTGTTCGTGAGATTTTCCAAGCAAGAATACTGGAGTGGGTTGCCACTTCCTTCCCCAGGGTATAGACTTAATACCACCCAATCAAAACCTCAACAGCCTTGTTATAGAAAGTGACAGGCTGATTCTGTAATTCATATGTAAATAAAAAGTACCCAGTAAAACAAAAACAACTGATTGATTTAAAGACTTAGCTGCAGTAATCACAACAGCATAGACACACAGATCAATGAAACAGTTAAATAGACATACTGACAAATATATAAACAAGCAATTTTTGACAAGTATGCAATGGCTATTCCATGGAGAAAAGGACAGACTTTTTAGCAAATGATGCTGTAACCATCTGGTACCTATTTGCAAACAGTTGAACTTTGATCCATATCATGCACCATTATGAGAAAACTGAACTCAAATAGATCATAGATAAAAATGTAAAACTTGACATTATAAAACTTCTAGAAGAAAAGGTAGGAAAAATAATTGTGACTTTGGGTTAAGCAAAGATGACGTTCTTAGATGTAACACCTAAACCATGAAAATTAAATTGGATTTCATCAAAATTTAGAACTTCAGTTCTTCGAAAGATTTTTGAAGCAAACATTCAGAATATATAAAAAGATTCATAAGTGAATGAGAAAACAGCCCAATTTTTTAAAATATGCGGACACCTCATGAAAGAGGTGAAAGAAGATGAGAAGATACACAAATGGTATATAATACATAAAGGATACTCTCAATAGGTATCCCTGATAGCACAGACATTAAAGAATCTGCCTGCAATGTGGGAGACTCAGGTTTGATCCCTGGGTCAGGAAGATCCCTTGGAGAAGGGAATGGCTATCCATTCCAGTATTCTTGCCTGGAGAATCCTGTGGACAGAGGAGCCTGTGGACTATACAGTCCATAGGGTCACAAAGACTCAGACACATTTGAGCAACTAACACTTTGACTTTTCAGTGTCATTACTCAGAAAATGCAAATTAAAACCACAAAGAGAGAAAATGGCTAATATGCCAAGTGTTTACGAGGATGCAGAGGAACTGGAACTCTCTTACATGGGAAACAGCAGAACTCTCATTTGTTGAGGACGTAAAATGGTATAACTGTTTGGAAAAGGTTGGATAATTTATTAGTCAGTCATACAACTACCAGCCACTGCACTTCTAGCCTTTTACTCAAGAGAAAAGAAAATATATATCCATACCAAAACATGTACATAAATGTTCATAGTGGCTTTATTTGTAATAGCCTAAAGCTACAAACCGGAGAAGGCAATGGCACCCCACTCCAGTACTCTTGCCTGGAAAACCCCATGGATGGAGGAGCCTGGTAGGCTGCAGTCCATGGGGTTGCTAAGAGTCGGGCACGACTGAGCGACTTCACTTTCACTTTTCACTTTCATGCATTGGAGAAGGAAATGGCGACCCACTCCAGTATTCTTGCCTGGAGAATCCCAGGGACAGAGGAGCCTAGTGGGCTGCCGTCTCTGGGGTCGCAGAGAGTCAGACATGACTGAAGCGACCTAGCAGCAGCAGCAAAGCTACAAACAACCCAACAAATGACTATCAATAGGTGGATGGATAAATAGATTGTGGCATACCCATACATACTATTGAATGGAATGTTATTCAGTAGTAAAATGGAATAAACTAAGATATAATGTATATGAATCTCAAAATAATTATGCTGAAAGAAGCCAGATAGAAGTGAGTGTATAAGTGCTCTTAATATAAAACTCTAGTAAGGAGAAGCTAATCTATGGTGACAGAGGCACTTTCTTGCCTGTGAAGGGGATGCACAGAGGCAGTGGGAGGTAGGGATTACCAAGGTGCAAAAGAAAGCATCTAGGGGGGATGAACGTGTTCATTTTCTTGACTATGGTGACTGTTTCACTGATATACACATGTCAAATGAGCAAAGTACATACTTTAAATAGTTTATTTTAGGTTGATTATATCTCAAAAAAGCCATTAAAAAAAAATTTAAGGATGAGATTGCCTTTTGAGGTTTCTCTTTTGCCAAGCTAAATTTTGACCTCATTGCAAAAATTTTCTTAAAGAGCTTTTAGGAACAGACTGACATTGTTAAGCTCAATGCTCTGTGAAATAGTCTAATTGTTTCAAAAGCCTGTGGCAGCAGTTTTCTGAGATTATATCAAAGGACATTTTTTTCCCTTTATGTAAATGTAAATAACAGTTGCCACTGGATACAAACAATGCTTTTACTGCAGTTATCTCAGTCATGCTCATGCCAAGAGCTGAATGTTTTTTCACCTGAAGAAGTCTAAGAACAATGCTTTTATAGTTCCCCACCGCCCGCCTGCTACTTCACATTGTCGCTTCTACAGGAAATTCTCCTACCAGGGAGATGGCAGATTTGAATCTTTGGTGGGTTGGGGTGTATGTATAAGTGTGAGTGCACTCGTGTGTGAGAAAGACTGAGAGAGAATGAAAGCGAGGGACACAGGAAGGGAGACCTTTGAGTCAAATCTCAATTAATAGCTGTGTTTCCCTTCTGGAACTTTCTGGCTCTCTTCCGTTCAGAAAAAAATGTGGGGTCAATTGCTTGACTTAGAAATAGCTCCAGGCTCTCCTACATATTCCAGTCCCACCCTCCAAAATTCAGTCTACAATCTCTCAACTTTCCTTTGTGGAACAAGTGCACACTAACACACTGCACATGTGACCCCAAATCTCTCCAACAACAGTGCAAATGCTTCCTTCTACTCTCCTTAGAATTTGTCAGAAACCTATACTCTTTCTGAAAAGGCCTCTCTTCTTCACTCTCATATTTGGTCTCATCACACTAAATCTGTTTCCTAAATTCAGTCCGTGCCAGTGACAACTTAGATTCGACTAAAATAACGAAGAAAGCATTATTTATATATTTACTTATATTTTAAGCATCACTTCACTTCTTTAAGTAGGAAACCTGGACCCCTTGGCATAGATAAAAGAATATTCTGAACATAAATACCACAAATGCTATCGACATGCATGAAGGTCTCTGGGTCCAAGTTTAGCTCTCGTGGGGCTGGGCGGCTAACCTGGCATCTCCAGCACTTGCTGGCCGTGCTTGATCTTTTTATAATTTATTTATCTAGGGCTGTGCTGTGTCTCTGACGCTGCGTGGGCTTTGCTCTAGTTGCAGCGAGCGGAGGCTACTCCCCGGTTGCAGTGCAAGGGCGTTTCATTGCCGTGGCTTCTCTTATTGCAGAGCATAAGCTCTAGGCACACGGGCTCAGTGGTTGTGGTGCACGGGCTTAGTTGCTCTGCAGCATGTGGGATCTTCCCCACTCAGGGACTGAGCCTGTGTCTCCTACATGGGCAAGCTGATTCTTTATTTCTGAGCCCCCAAGGAAGCCTGCTGACAGTCCTTTTCAACACCTTCTTCCTGAGTAGCGAGCAGGACTGAAAGAGTTCAGAGGGAATGATCTCTTACATGTGTAGTCCTTGGCAGCGTTACAGATCTGACCTGCCAAAGCTAGAGACCTGGGTTCAATCCCTGGTTGGGGAAGAGCCCTTCTTGCCTGGAAAACCCCATGGACAGAGGAGCCTCGTGGGCTACAGTCCATGGGGTCGCAGAGAGTTGGAAACGAGTTAGTCACAGAGCACCCATGACCTCTCACACGTGCTGCCGTGTGCACCTGAAATCTACCTGTGCCCTCGAGGATCTCTGAGAACCCATCTCCTCAGGAGATCCCTGAGGTCAAGATGGACTCAGAATTCACACAGGTCTGACATACTCTGAGGACCGTGGATAAGCAGCACAGCTCCTACAAGCCCACCGAGCACCGTCACGCAGACAAGGGAAAGGCGCCCTCCCTGAGCAGACGAGCCCTGTGTGTGTGCATGGCGTGGGAAGAGGACAGTGTCCATGCCAGCCTTTGAACAAGGCCTCCCTTTCTCCAGGCCAATACAGCCTTCTGCCAGACAGAGCAAGGGTTGGATTCTGACCCCACTTAACCCTCTGGCTCAGCACCCTTGTGCAGTGAACAACAGGCACAGCTACACTTGATGGTTTGCCAAGCGTGAGCTAAGCCTCAGCACTTTGACCAGTCACTACTAAATTGGAAAGTCAGTACCTGACTTCCTAGGGCTCTCTGGTGTCTGCTCCCCACTCCACCCCACTTCCTTTGCATTTCCAGCTTTGCAGCTGGGCAGTGGCTCAGCAGTACTTCCATAGCAATGTCGAAGGGGAATACACTGCGGGAGGAATGGATGTACTAACAGTTTCCTTCAAAGTTTCACATCTCCTCTGGTTTGGGCTCATCAATGCTAGCCCTGTCTCGGTCACCTACGACAGTCGAGGCTGGCTCTGGCAGAGAAGCCCCCTTTGTGAAGATGGCTAGGCTCTACTTAGCCATGCTGCTACTGAATAGCTGAGTAATTAGCTGAGTTTGGAGGGATGCCTCTTTTGCCAATGGCACACACTAATGAACTTCAAGTCAAGGTAAATTATCGAAAGCAGCAGAACTGACAAGAAGGTCTATTGTTTAAGTCAATGGATTCTGTCTGAAGACACAGCTCTGCCCTGAAAAATTAGAACACCGACAAGGGCTGGTCCAAGCAACGAGAGTGCCGATTAAAAATGCTACAAAGAGATGGGTGGCCAGAGGGGCCTGAGTTAGTACTGGCACAGACAGGCAGCAGGTTTATATTTCTTTCACTATTTACACTTCAAATTCTGGGTAACCCACAGCCAAGCCTGCATGGTAATTCTAAAAGGAAGATTCTAAAACGTTAAGTTCAAAGATGAACTCGTTTAGCCCTTTACAATAGTTTGGGTTTCCCTGGTGGGTCAGATGGTAAAGAATCTCCACAGTGTGGGAGACCCAGATTTGATCCTTGAGTGGGGAAGATCCCGGGAGAAGGAAATGGCTACCCACTCAAGTATTCTTGTCTGGAGAATTCCATGGACAGAGGCTACAGCCCATGGAGTTGCAAAGAGTCGGACATGACTGACTAATACTTTCACTTTCACTTTACAATAGCTCACACAAGGCCACTATTTTTAACGTCCATATAAATAAAGGTCCATAAAGTCCCATGGGAGAGGGTAGTAAGAAGGAATTAAACTTGTCCAAGAAGAAGGCATATTAACAAGTTCACTGTCCTTGAAGGTAAGTCTCTTATGAGGTCCTCTAGCCTAGTCCAAGAACACACTACCCCTTGGTGACAGGGCAGGGAGACGTACTGGGAAAAAGCAAGGACTCCAATGCCAACCCCCTGATGTCTCCAGTCCCGGCCTTTTTTTCTGCCAAAGCCAAGGGACACCAACTGAGACCTGCTTTTAAAAGACCCAAAAAGCCACTTTTGAATACAAATTTCTAGAGAAGGAAGCAGAGAAACTAATTCAGCTAAAACAGAAGTAGCAAGCCTGCATCAGCTCAGGAATCAAGGCCAAATGAGTAGCAGTGATGACTTGGAACAACAAACGGTGGAAAATTCTTAAAGAGATGGGAATACCTATGTGTACACAATGAAATACTACTCAGCTATTAAAAAGAATGCATTTGAATCAGTTCTAATAAGGTGGATGAATCTGGAGCCTATTATACAGAGTGAAGTAAGTCAGAAAGAAAAACACCAATACAAGATATTAATGCATACATATGGAATTTAGAAAGATGGTAACGATGACCCTATATGCAAGACAGCAAAAGAGACACAGATGTAAATAACAGACTTTTGGACTCTGTGGGAGAAGGCAAGGGTGGGATGATTTGACAGAATAGCACTGAAACATGCATATTTCAATATGTGACATAGATCACCAGTCCAGGATACAGGGTGCTCAGAGCTGGTGCACTGGGATGACCTTGAGGGATGGGATGAGGAAGGAGGTGGGAGGGGGTTCAGGATGGGGGACACATGTACACCCATGGCTGATTCATGTCAATGTATGGCAAAATCACTACAATATTGTAAAGCAATTAGCCTCCAATTAAAATAAATAAATACATTAAAAAAAATTTTTTAAGAGATGGGAATACCACACCACCTTTCCTGCCTCCTGAGAAACCTGTATGCAGGTCAAGAAGCAACAGCTAGAACTGAACATGGAACAATGGACTGGTTCAAAATTGGGAAAGGAGTATGTCAAGGCTGCATGCTGTCACCCTGCTTATTTAACTCATATACAGAGTACATCATGCGAAATGCCAGGCTGGATGAAGCACAAGCCAGAATCAAGATTGCTGGAAGAAATATCAGTAACCTCAGATATGCAGATGACACCACCCTTATGGTGGAAAGCTAAGAGAACTAAAGAGCCTTTTGATGAAGGTGATAGAAGAGAGTGAAAAAGCTGGCTTAAAACTCAATGTTCAAAAAACGAAGATCATGGCATCCAGTCCCATTGTTTCATGGCAAATAGATGGGGAAACAATGGAAACAGTGACAGACTTTATTTTCCTGGGCTCCAAAATCACTGCAGATGGTGACTGCAGCCATGAAATTTAAAAGTGCTTGCTTCTTGGAAGAAAAGCTATGACCAACCTAGACAGTGTATTAAAAAGCAGAGACATTACTTTGCTGACAAATGTACATATACTCAAAGCTATAGTTTTCCCAGTAGTCATGTATGGATATGAGAGTTGGACTATGAAGAAAGCTCAGTGCTGAAGAATTGATGCTTTCAAACTGTGGTGTTGAAGAAGACGCTTGAGAGTGCCTTGGACTGCAAGGAGATCTAACCAGTCAATCCTAAAGCAAATCATTTCTGAATATTCATTGGAAGGACTGATGCTGAGGCTCCAAAACTTTGGCCATCTGACGCGAAGAGCCCACCCATTAGAAAAGACCCTGATACTGGGAAAGATTGAAAGCAGGAGGAGAAGGGAATGACAGTGGATAAGATGGTTGGATGGCCTCACCAACTCAATGGACATGAGTTTGAGCAAGCTCTGGGAGATGGTTAAAGGACAGAGAAGTCTGGGGTCCTGAAGTCCATGGAATTGCAAAGAGTGAGACACAACCGAGCAAGGACAACAATAACAACTTGGAACACTGAGTTGAGAAACATTCTGGCATTATACATGATCCCCAGGAAAAGAGGCTATAACTTTAGGTGCTGTGCTTTGCTTAATTGCTCAGTCATTTCCAACTCTTTGTGACCCCATAGACTGTAGCCCGCCAGGCTCCTCTGTCCATGGAATGCTCCAGGCAAGAACTGGAGTCGGTTGCCATGCCCTCCTCTAGGGATCTTCCCAACTCAGGGATCAAACCCAGGTCTTCTGCATTGCAGGCAGATTCTTTACCACCTGAGACACCAGGGAAGCCCAAGAATACTGGTGTGGGCAGCCTATCCTTTCTCCAGGGGATCTTCCCGACCCAGGAATCAAATCAGGGTCTCCTGCACTGCAGGCGGATTCTTTACTAGCTGAGCTACGAGGGAAACCCTATAACTTCAAACTTTAATGTAACTTTAAAATACAGAATCATCCAGTTTAGATTATGAATTACTCCCCCACACTCCATCCCTCCCCAGTACCCCTAGCAGACATCAACAGTCAGTCTTTTCCTAACAGGAAACGGAACAGGTATAAATGGTTCTGTTTAGAGCAAAAATGTGAAATTCCTCACTGAACAAAATGAGGACAAACCCTCATTCAGAACAGCGCTGAAACAGTGGAGATGTAAGGGTTAATTCGGAATTCATACTGGATCTGCTTCTGTGACCTTTACCCTTATCTTGCCCCTTTTGTTGTTAGGGAGATAGTTTTCCCAGTAGTCATGAGCCTGCCCACCTGTAGAGGACTGTGAGGAAGTGAAACAAACACATCCCCCTGCCCAAGGTTCCCCATTCTAGGAGAGATTTGCAAGAATTAAAGGATCTTTTTACTTTGTTTCCTCACCTCCCCCAACTCTGATCCATAAAAGAATATGGCATTCAGGCCCCAACAATATGGTTAGTTGGAAACACTAATGTGCCATCTTCTTGGTCAGCCAGCTTTCCGAATAAAGTCATTTTCCTTGTCTCAAAACCTCAGTCTCTGGGATTTACTGGCCTATTGGGCAGTGAGTAGAGCGAGCTTGGACTTGGTAACAGAGGACCACTCATACTGAGAATGGCTCTACACAGCCTGCATGAATTGAGCAGGTAGGCCCTGATCAAAACCTGTAGCCACTTATCTATTAACTATCATGCTGCTATGCTAATAAGCTTACAAGTGGTCTAACTTTAATGCTGGGCCATTAAAGGGTGGTCTCACCCTTTAATGCTAGCTCTCCTTTCAGTCTCTGGGCAAATAAAGTTTTACAAGTGTCTAGGTTTCAAATCCCAAAAGATGATGCTGTGAAAGTGCTGCACTCAATATGCCAGCAAATTTGGAAAACTCAGCAGTGGCCACAGGACTGGAAAAGGTCAGTTTTCATTCCAATCCCAAAGAAAGGCAATGCCAACGAATGCTCAAACTACTGCACAATTGCACTCATCTCACACAATAGCAAAGTAATGCTCAAAATTCTCCAAGCCAGGCTTCAACAATATGTGAACTATGAACTTCCAGATATTGAAGCTGAATTTATAAAAGGCAGAGGAACAAGAGATCAAATTGCCAACATCCGCTGGATCATTGAAAAAGCAAGAGAGTTCCAGAAAAACGTCTATTTCTGCTTTATTGACTATGCCAAAGCCTGTGACTGTGTAGATCACAATAAACTGTGGAAAAGTCTGAAAGAGATGGGAATACCAGACCACCTGACCTACCTCTTAAGAAACCTGTATGCAGGTCAGGAAGCAACAGTTAGAACTGTACATGGAACAACACACTGGTTCCAAATAGGAAAAGGAGTACTTCAAGGCTGTATACTGTCACCCTGCTTATTTAACTTCTATGCAGAGTACATCATGAGAAATGCTGGGCTGGAGGAAGCCCAAGCTGGAATTGAGATTTCCAGGAGAAATATCAATAACCTCAGATACACAGATCGATACCACGCTTACGGCACAGAGTGAAGAGGAACTAAAGAGCCTCTTGATGAAGGTGAAAGAGGAGAGTGAAAAAGTTGGTTTAAAGCTCAACATTCAGAAAACTAAGATCATGACATCTGGTCCCATCACTTCATGGCAAATAGATGGAGAAACAGTGGAAACAGTGGCAGATTTTATTTGGGGGGGGGCTCCAAAATCACTGCAGATGGTGACTGCAGCCATGAAATTAAAAAACACCTACTCCTTAGAAGGAAAGTTATGATCAACCTAGACAACCTAGCAGAGACATTACTTTGCCAGCAAAGGTCCATCTACTCAAGGCTGTTTTTCCAGTAGTCATGTATGGATATGAGAGTTAGACTATAAAGAAAGCTGAGTGCTGAAGAATTGATAGTTTTGAACTGTGGTGCTGGTGAAGACTCTTGAGAGTCCCTTGGACTGCAAAGAGATCCAACAAGTACATCCTAAAGGAGATCAGTCTTGAGTGTTCATTGGAAGAACTGATCTTGAAGCTGAAACTCCAATACTTTGGCCATCTGATGTGAAGAGCTGACTCATTTTGAAAAGACCCTTATGCTGGGAAAGATTGAAGGTGGGAGGAGAAGGGGACGACAGAGGATGCGATGGTTGAATGGCATCACTGACTCAAAGGACATGAGTTTGGGTAAAGTCCAGGAGTTGGTGATGGACAGGGAGGCCTGACATGCTATGGTCCATGGGGTTGCAAAGAGTTGGACACGACTGAATGACTGAACTGAACTGACTGAGGTTTAAGACTTGTATTCCTGCAGATCAGCCACCATCACAAGAAACAGGCAATCCTAGACCAGGCACCACCCCTGGTGCCACACACAGAGCTTTGGAGAACTGGGGGAAGTCTGAGATGGCCTCTGCTACATCCAGGTTACCAGGGCTCACATTGTTATTCAGAGATATGGTATCCAACAGTCTTAGGATTCTACTGGAGGGTTCCAAGTGTTGAGGGATCTTACAACAGAGCATGTCTCCTCCTGGAACTTGCATGATGCTACCATGAGAGTCATCAGGCAGTTCGGAGACCCACTGTGGTCTCTAAAGAAACAGATGTAAAGACGAGTGCATCCGTCCTCTGAAAGGCTTTACTTGCTCTCCCTCATCCAGTGGACTACAACAACAAAGCTTCTTCATAGATTTCACTGCAGTACAAACAGTTACATCTTTCAAATCTCATAACCACTGGATAAGGGGGACACTGACGGTCACCAGACATCAGGAAACATTTACTTAAGCACTTGTTTTGGCAGCTGGTCAAGAATTCAGGAGGCATTCTAAGCCACTGATCATTGCTGTGACAGTTCAATATGTGGGAAAGGCATTAGGGCCTTGTTAAAGTGCAGGATTTGGCAGTACATCAACATCCAGTCATCTCATACTTGTGTTAAACATTCCTCTTTGAAAACAGCATGGATTAAAAAAAAAAACACTAGATATATGTATGTCTACACATATATCAATGATCAATCCATAGATATCTCGAAGTTTCAAGTACTCATACAATTGTTGTTATTGTATGAGTTGTTACAATAATAAAATATCATTGTTATTGTACAATTACTCAGTCATGCCTAACTCTCTGTGATCTCATAGACTGCATTACACCAGGCTTCACTATCTCCTGGATTTTATTCAAATTCATGCCCATCGAGTCAATGATGCCATCCAGCCATCTCATCCTCTGTCGTCCCCTTCTCCTCCCGCCTTCAATCTTTCCCAGCATAAGGGTTTTTCAAATGAGTTGGCTCTTCACATCAGGTGGCCAAAGTATTGGAGCTTCAGCTTCAGCATCAGTCCTTCCAACGAATATTCAGGGTTGATTTCCTTTAGGATTGACTGGTTTGATCTCCATGCTGTCTAAGGGACTCTCAAGAGTCTTCACCAGCACCACAATTCAAAAGCATCATTTCTTCAGCTCATATTCATATAATAGATAAGCTTAATTTACAGAAGCAATGCAAGAAATCAAACTCATTTTAAAATTCCCTTTGGTCATGTCCCATAGGACTCACGCAAGAACAACATGGATCCATATCAGTTTGAGAACACAAATGTTAAGGAAACCTCTGAAAATCTATGTAACAAGAATTCAAAATGAAACTTGGGATGTAAAAACACTGGCACCTGCTCACAAAGGAAATAACTGAGGGAGAGCATCAAGACTGAGTCTTTTAGCTCAGATGATCAACATCGCTCATTATTAGAGAAAAGGAAATCAAAACTACAATGAGGTATCACCTCACACCGGTCAGGCCTCATCAAAAAGTCTACAAACAGTAAATGTTGGAGAGGGTGTGGAGAAAAAGGAATGCTCTTGCACTGTTGGTGGGAATGTAAATTAACAGGCACAATGGAAGATGGTATGGAGATTTCTTAAAAAACTAGGAATAAAATCACCATATGACCCAGCAATCCCACTCCTAGGCATATACCCTGAGGAAACCAAAATTGAAAAAGACATGTGTATCCCATTGTTCATTGCAGCACTATTTACAATAGCTAGAACATGGAAGCAACCTAGTTGTCCATGGACAGATGAATGGATAAAGAAGTTGTGGTACATACACACAATGGAATATTATTCAGCCATAAAAAGGAATGCATTTGAGTCAGTTCTGATGAGGTGGGTGAAACTTGAACCTATTATACAGAGTGAAGTGAGTCAGAAACAGAAAGAAAAATATTGTATTCTAATGCATATATACAGAATCTAGAAAAATGGTACTGAAAAATTTATTTTCAGGGAGGCAATGGAGAAACAGACATAGAGACTAGACTTACGGACATGGGGAAAGGGGAGGAGAGGGTTAGATGTATGGAAAGAATAATATTTAAAAAAAGAATAACATGGAAACTTACATTACCATATGTAAAAAAGATAGCCAATGGGAATTTGCTATATGGCTCAAGAAAGTCAAACAGGGGCTCTGTATCAATCTAGAGGGGTGGGATGGGGCAAGAGATGAGAGGGAGGTTCAAAAGGGAGGGGATATATGTATACCTATGGCTGATTCATGTTGAGGTTTGACAGAAAACAACAAAATTCTGTAAAGCAATTATCCTTCAATTAAAAAAAAAAAAGACTGGGTCTTTTAACTCCCAGGATTTTCCACCCTCCTATGCTAACACCCTTAAAAAGCAAACAAAAGGCAAAGTTACAGCAAAATAAATAAAATGCAACAAATAAAACAATTTTTATTTGCAAGATCTTTAAACAATACTGCCTCAAAGTAATAAAAATGCAGTATTTTTCTCAATAATTAAAAAATATTAGACTCCTCTTTTTTTCCACATTAAATAAATTTTGTGGCTGTGCATTAAAAATTATGTAGGGTACATAAGTAAATAATCAAAGAGCCAAGAAAACTACTGATATTTAGATTCAAGCTCACTTGTATTTCTCACTGATGGATCAACAGCCAATGATTTTGGGAAGTTTAATTTTTTTTTAATGTCAACAGAACCTTTAAAAGCCCAGGTTCCCCAGGGGGAACAGATGGCAATGGTGCCTGGTGCCACCAGAGCAGCAAGCCTATAAGACTTATCGGCTCTACTTATATAATAATGCTCAGCCACCATGGCACTTTATGGATGCTGATCATTATTATTATTACTATTATTATTATGTGTTGCTATTTCTGAGCACCTGCTTACTAAATGCCAGAAACTAAAGTTGGCAAGAATTTTTAGTTGGCCCCCACTGAAGATGGAGATTTAGATCCATGTTTTGAGATCAAAAATACTCCCATGAAAACACCTGGAGTTTTAAAAGTTCTGTTCACATTAAAAATATATATATATTTCTTTTGGCCAGAAGAAAGTAGGATATCTTTCTTCTTTTCTTTAGCTTTATAATATCCTGATCATTCATTCCTTCTCTTGATAGAAACTTTATCTACCTCAACTAATGAATTCCTCATTCAGCAGCAACCTGCTATCTCTTTCCACCTGCAGAAACTAAGTTTGGGACAAAAAAATAACTAGAAAAAAAAAAAAAGACCACCACCCAGGGATGGCTGAGAGGCTTAATTATTGCCTAGAAAGCAAGGACCCTTCACAACATTTTTAAGACTAATTTTCATAATTACTTATTGATTGAAACTGGGACTTGCAACAGGGTAACCCTATATCCATATAAGTATTAAGTAATGATTAACACAGCTCAGGACCCAAGTTCAGAATCTGAAAGCATAGACTAAGTGGAAATCAAAGAAATTTAACCCACAGGAGTAAGTTTGCTACTTCTCACTCAAATGGTTTTCTGCTTCTTAAAGAGCATATAACAAACTTACATTTGCTCCATAATCACTCACCAAGGGGGAATACAGGAAGTGACCAAGGTGTGTAACAAAGACCTCCTCAACCACATTCCCAACCTTCCATTTCTCTCTCTCTGCTCCCTCTCATGCTGATGCTTGTTTTTGCATACTCTCTTTCTCTCCCTCCTTCCCTCTTTCTTCCTTCCCTCCTCCCTCCTCTCTGTGTCTCTGTGTGCCTCTTTCTCCTGCTAACAACCCTGACATCTCTTGCTCTGACTTGTGCTCTCTCACATCACCGCATTCGTGTTTTGGCTCTCAGTCCCTCTCTGCCACCTCACGGAATCTAATGCCTGCAACATCAAACACAGAGCAATAATTAACCAGATTAGCTAAGAGTAAATCATTTTCCATATTCAACCCAAGGGCATGCAAATCACAAAAGCACAACTGTGCTTAACCATATTCCCAACTGGAGGGGAAAAGCCCAGCCAGAGATACACACGCACATTAATTTTCATTGTGAATGAAATGCCTTCAACTGTATTTATCTGGGAGCATGGAATCATTTCATGCAAGAATGGGCATGATAAAGGACAAAAATGGTAAGGACCTAACAGAAGCAGAAGAGATTAAAATGAGGTGGCAAGAATATACAGAAGGACTATACAAAAAAGGTCTTAATGACCCAGATAACCACAATGGTGTGGTCACTCACCTAGAGCCAGACAACCTGGAGTGTGAAGTCAAGTGGACCTTAGGAAGCATTACTATGAACAAAGCCAGTAGAGGCGATGGATTCCAGCTGATCTCTTTCAATTCCTGAAAGATGATGCTGTAAAAGTGCTGCACTTAACACATCAGCAAATTTGGAAAACTCAGCAGTGGCCACAGGACTGGAGAAGGTCAGTTTTCCTTCCAATCCCAAAGAAAGGCAATGCCAAAGAATGTTCAAACTGCCATACAACTGCACTCATTTCACAAGCTAGCAAGGTATTAGCCAAAATCCTTCAAGCTAAGCGTCAACAGTCCATGAACTGAGAACTTCCAGATGTATAAGCTAGATTTAGAAAAGGCAAAGGAACCAGAGATCAGATTGTCAACATTCCCAGGATCATATAGAAAGCAAGAGAAATTCAGAAAAACATCTACTTCTGCCTCACTGACAGGGTGAAAGCCTTCGGCTGTGTGGATCCCACAACAAACTGTGGAAAATTCTTAAAGAGATGGGACTACCAGACCACATTACCTGTCTCCTAAGAAAGCTGTATGTAGGTCAAGACGCAACAGTCAGAACCTTATATGGAACAACTAACTGGTTCAAAATTGGAGGAGTATGATAAGGCTGTATATTGTCACTCTGCTTATTTAACTTATATGCACAGTACATCATGCGAAATGGCGGGCTGGATGAAGCACAAGCTAGAATCAAGATTGCTGGGAGAAATATCAACAACCTCAGATGATGCAGATGATATGCACCTCAGACATGCAGATGATGCCACTCTAATGGCAGAAAGTGAAGAAAGAGCCTCTTGATGAGGGTGAAAGAGGAGAATGAAAAAGCTGGTTTAAATCTCAACATTCAAAAAACTAAGATCATGGCACCCAATCCCATCACTTCATGGCAAAAAGATAGGGGAAAAGTGGAAGCACTGACAGATTTCATTTTCTGGGGCTCCCAAATCACTGCAGACAGTGACTGTAGCCATGAAATTAAAAGATGCTTGCTCCTTGGAAGAAAAGCTATGACAGACCTAGAGAACGTATTAAAAATCAGAGACATCACTTTGCTGACAAAGGTCCATCTAGTCAAAGCTATAGTTTTTCCAGTAGTCATGTATGGAAGTCAGAGGTAGACCATAAATAAGGCTGAGCACCAAAAAGTTGAGGTTTTTGAATTGTAGTGCTAGATAATAAGACTCTTGTGAGTCCCTGGACGGTAAGATCAAACCAATCAATCCTAAAGGAAATCAACCCTGAATATTCATTGGAAGGACTGATGCTGAAGCTCCAATACTTTGGCTGCCTGATGTGAAGGATCAACTCATTGAAAAAGACCCTGATGCTGGGAAAGATTGAAGGCAGGAGAAGAAGGGGAAGACACAGAATGAGACGGTTGGATGGCATCACCGACTCAGTGGACATGAGTTTGAGCAAACTCTGGGAGATGGGAAGTCTGGTGTGCTGCGTTCACAGGGTAGCAAACAGTCAGACATGACTTAGTGACAGAACAGCAACAATGGAATCATATGGAATGTCATAAAAAGGGAAAGGTCCTTTCAACATCTGTATTTTTCTTTTGGCCACCCTGTGCAGCATGTGGGATCTTCATTCCCTGACCAGGGATCAAACCTGCACCTTCTGCATGGGAAGTACAGAGTCTTAACCATTGGACCACCAGGGAAGTCCTCAACTTCAGTCTTTATCTTAATATATCAGCTACGGTGTTATGCCATAATCTTCTAAAACAAATTCTTGAGCATTAAAAGTTGTAGAAGCAGCCAGGATAATGACATAAGATATTATTAATTTCTCATTGTCTGAAATCAAGATTGCCAGGAGAAATATCAATAACTTCAGATATGCAGATGACACCACCCTTATGGCAGAAAGTGAAGAGGAACTAAAAAGCCTCTTGATGAAAGTGAAAGAGGAGAGTGAAAAAGTTGGCTTCAAGCTCAACATTCAGAAAACTAGGATCATGGCATCCGGTCCCATCACTTCGTGGCAAATAGATGGGGAAACGGTGGAAACAGTGGCAGACTTTATTTTTTGGGGCTCCAAAATCACTGCAGATGGTGACTGCAGCCATGAAATTAAAAGACGCTTACTCCTTGGAAGAAAAGTTAGGACCAACCTAGACAGCATATTGAAAAGCAGAGACATTACTTTGCCAACAAAGGTCCGTCTAGTCAAGGCTATGGTTTTTCCAGTGGTCATGTATGGATGTGAGAGTTGGACTGTGAAGAAAGCTGAGCACTGAAGAATTGATGCTTTTGAACTGTGGTGTTGGAGAAGACTCCTGAGAGTCCCTTGGACTGCAAGGAGATCCAACCATTCCATTCTGAAGGAGATCAGCCCAGGGTGTTCTTTGGAAGGAATGATGCCAAAGCTGAAACTCCAGTACTTTGCCCACCTCATGTGAAGAGTTGACTCATTGGAAAAGACTCTGATGCTGGAAGGGATTAGGGGCAGGAGGAGAAGGGAACGACAGAGGATGAGATGGCTGGATGGCTTCACCGACTTGATGGGTGTGAGTTTGAGTGAACTCCAGGAGTTGGTGATGGACAGGGAGGCCTGGTGTGCTGCAATTCATGGGGTCACAAAGAGACACGACTGAGCGACTGAACTGAACTGCGTAGGTTCTTTTGGAATTGCTACTTGATAATGGCCATCCTCCTTAAAAGTCCTTTGACAAGTACCTAAGCAATGCCAAGCAAACAAAGCAACCACAACATAGTAGTGGTCTGAAGCCCCCTCATTACAACTAAGTTCTGTTTATCTACTGGCAAGGATCAGCCTTCCTCAGTGATCAATGCAAAGAAATAGGGGAAAACAACAGAATGAGAAAGACTAGAGATCTCTTCAAGAAAATTAGAGATACCAAGGGAACATTTCATGCAAAGATGGGCTCGATAAAGGACAGAAATGGTATGGACCTAACAGAAGCAGAAGATATTAAGAAGAGGTGGCAAGAATTCACAGAACTATACAAAAAAGATCTTCACAACCCAGTTAATTACGATGGTGTGATCACTCACCTAGAGCCAGACATCCTGGAATGCGAAGTCAAGTGGGCTTTAAGAAGCATCACTATGAACAAAGCTAGTAGAGGTGATGGAATTCCAGCTGAGCTATTTCAAATCCTAAAAGATGATGCTGTGAAAGTGCTGTACTCAATATATCAGTAAATTTGGAAAACTCAGCAGTGGCCACAGAACTGGAAAAGATCAGTTTTCATTCCAATCCCTAAGAAAGGCAATGCCAAAGAATGCTCAAACTACTGCAAAATTGCACTCATCTCACACACTAGCAAGTAATGCTCAAAATTTTCCAAGCCAGGCTTCAGCAGTGAACCGTGAACTTCCAGATATTCAAGATGGATTTAGAAAAAGCAGAGTAACCAGAGATCAAATTGCCAACAGCCGTTGGATCATCAAAAAAGCAAGAGAGTTCCAGAAAAACATCTACTTCTGCTTTATTGACTATGCCAAAGCCTTTGACTGTGTGGATCACATAAAACTGTGGAAAATTCTTAAGGAGATAGAAATAACAGACCACCTTACCTGCCTCCTGAGAATCCTGTATGCAGGTCAAGAAGCAATAGATAGAACCAGACATGGAACAATGAACTGGTTCCAAATTGGGAAAGGAGGATGTCAAGGCTGTATATTGTCACCCTGCTTATTTAACTTCTATGCAGAGTATATCATGCAAAATGCTGGGCTGGATGAAGCACAAGCTGGAATTAAGATTGCTGGAAGAAGTATCAATAACCTCAGATATGCAGATAACACCACCCTTATGGCAGAGAGTGAAGAGGAACTAAAGAGCCTCTTGATGAAGGTGAAAGAGGAGCGTGAAAAAGTTGGCTTAAAGCTCAATATTTAGAAAACTAAGATCATGGTATCTGGTCCCATCACTTCATGGCAAATAGGTGGGGAAACAATGGAAACAGTGACAGACTTTATTTTCTTGGGCTCCAAAATTACTGCAGATGGTGACTGCATCCATGAAATCAAAAGATGCTTGCTCCTTGGAAGAAAAGCTACAATAAACCTAGACAGCATATTAAAAAGCAGAGACTTCACTTTGCCAGAAAAAGTCCCTATACTCAAAGCTATAGTTTTTCCAGTGGTCATGTATGGATGTGAGAGTTGGACTATAAAGAAAGCTAAGCGTCAAAGAATTGATTCTTTTGAACTGTGGTGTTGGAAAAGACTCTTGAGAGTCCCTTGGACTGCAAGGAGATCTAACCAGTCCATCCTAAAGGAAATCAGTCCTGAATATTCACTGGAAGGACTGATGCTGAAGCTGAGGCTCCAATCCTTTGGCTACCTGATGCGAAGAACTGACTCCTTATAAAACACCCTGATTTTGGGAAAGATTGAAGGTAGGAGAAGAAGGAGACAACAGAGGATGAGATGATTGGATGGCATCACCGACTCAGTGGACATGATTTTGGGTAAATTCCGGGAATTGGTGATGGACAGGGAGGCCTGGTGTGCCGCAGTCCATAGGGTCGCAAAGAGTCGGACACGACTGAGAGACTGAACTGACCTGAACTGAAGGATCAGTCATGAAAATAGGGATGCAAATGGTACCTATGTTCTTACTGTCTATAAATGTTTCATTTTTAAATAATTTAAGTTTAAAGTAAATCTACTTTTATTCCTTCTTGTTTTCAAAGAAGAATCTGAGAATTAACAAGTATTCTCAAAGAATTCCTGTCTTACAGGAAATGTGTAATTACTCTCCTGTTCTAATATGCAGCATATGCAAAACTTACTCCCTAAGCGGTTAACCCCAGGGTAGCAGTCTAACTATTCATTTTTTCTTGCCTGAGGTTCAGGAGTATTTTCCAGGCATTCTTTTGGATACACAGTTGGTTCAGCAAATCTAATTATGATCTTTACAGGCAAAATATGTCCCCCAGACTATATTGTATCCCTGGCATTCCAGAAGTGAAATTACAAGGCTTTATTCAATTTTTCCTCATGGGAGGCAGAGTCCAATCATTCCTATGTCCAAACATCATTCATATATATTTAGTGAAATTGCATGCTTGCATTCAGATCTTTGCTTGAACATTTAAAAAGGAAGACAAAAGAGATTTGATCTATGTACTATTTTATTATGTCTATTCATTTACACAGGGGGACCAAATATAATTAAATCAGATAACTAAGTAGATAATTGTTTTCTTGTTTGCGAGAGGAAATCTTATTCATTACACATGTTTATATTACCTATTTATTGCTCTACAACTTTATATCAACTTTTCAAGACCAAAGTAATATTGCGTTAGAATACAACAGGAGCAAAAATAAGTCAAGAAAACTCTTGTTTTAATATAATTAGAAAGACAAAGTTGATGTAAAGGAGTCTCAAAATGGTAAGAGAAGGATAAAATGCATCACCAAACTAGTGTAGCCGAGAAAAAAATTTTTTTAATTAAGTAGCCATCGTAAGTTGGAAAAAATCTAATTATTCACAGACAGCTGAAGAAGTAAAACAAAATGCAAATTTTTAATAAATACAAGAAGTGTAAAAATGTTCTATGGGAAAGAGAAAATTACAAATTGTAGGAGCCTGGGATAATGAAGAAAATGTTAGAATATACATGCAGAAAGGGAGAAAAAATTTAGAAATGACCCATAGCACTTAAAGCATGGGGATCATCAGGAACCAATGGAGATTGTCCCAGAATAAAATACAGTAGACCTTCATTCCTTTTTTAAAAACAATTTTTTTTTCATTGAAGTATAGTTGATTTACAATGTAGTGTTAGTTTCTGGTATGTAGCAAAATGATTCAGTTATACATATATACATATTCTTTTAAAGAATCTTTTCCGTTACAGGTTATTACAATATATTGAACATAATTCCCTGTGCTATACAGCAAATCCTTGTTAATCTATTTTATATATGGTAGTGTACATCTGTTAATCCCATACTCCCAATATATCCCCCATTTCCTGTTTGATAACCATATATACACATTCTGCATCTCTGAGTCTTTTTGTAAATAAGTTCATTTGTATACTTTTTAAGATTCCATATATAAGTGATATCACGTCTTTGCCTGTCTTACTTCACTTAGTATGATAATCTCTAGGTCCATCCATGTTGCAGCAAATGGCATGATTTCCTTTTTTACAGCTGAGTAACATTCCATGGTGTGTGTGCAATGCCATACATGCCAGTATGGCAGTCCATGGGGTTACAAAGAGTCGGAGACTACTATGTGACTAAGCTGAATCCTGATCATTCCTCGGTATGTCATTATCTTCTTTCTCCATTCATGTTGATGGACACTTGGGTTGCTTCCATGTCTTGGCTATTGTAAATAGTGCTACTATGAACACTGAGGTGCATGTATCTTTTTAAATTAGAGCTTTTGTCTTTTCTGGATATATGCCCAGGAGTGGAATTGCTGGACCATATGGTAACTCTGTTTTTAGTTTTTTTATGGTGGTGGTGGTGGTTTGGTCACTAAGTCGTGTCCAACTCCTACAACTCTATGGACTGTAGCCCACCAGGCTCCTCTGTCCACAGGATTTTTCAGGCAAGAATACTGGAGTGGATTGCCATTTCCTTCTCCAGAGGATCTTCTGGACCCAGTAATCGAACCGGTGTCTCCTGCATTGCAGGCAGATTTTTTATTGACTGAGCTACAAAAGAAGCCCAACTCCATACTATTCTCTATAGTAGCTTTTATCAATTTACATTCCCACCAACAGGATAGGAGGGTTCCTTTTTTCCCACACCCTCTCCAGAATTTTTTTGTAGACTTCTTGATGATGGCCACTCTGACTGGTGTGGCATGATGCCTCATTGCACTTTTGATTGATTTGCATTTCTCTGATCATTAGTGACACTGAAAGTCTTTCATGTACCCATCAGTCATCTGTATGTCTTCTTTGGAGAACTGTCTATTTAGGTCTCCTGCCCATTTTTTAAATTGTTGTCATTGAGCTGTATGAGCTGTCTGTATATTATTGGAAGTTAAAATGTTGTAGGTTGAATTGTTTGCAAATATATTTTCTCCCCTTCCACAGGTTGTCTTTTCACTTTTTTGATGGTTTCCTTTGCTGTGCAAAAGCTTTTAAGTTTGATTATGTCCCATTCATTTATTACTACTTTTATTTCTATTGCCTTGGGAGAATGAGCTAAGAAAACACTGTTAGGATTTATGCCAGAAAACGTTTTGCCTGTGTTCTCTTCTAAGAGTTTCATGATGACTTGTCTTTTAATAAGTCTTTAAGCAATTTTGAGTTTACTTTTGTGTGTGGCATGAGGGAGTGTTCTAAGTTCACTGATTTACATATAGCTGTCTAGCTTTTCCAACACTAGTTGCTGAAAGACTATCCTTTCTTCATGGTATATTCTTGCCTCCTCTGTTGAAGATTAGTCGATGTAGGTGTGTGTGTGTGTATTTCTGAGCTCTCTATTCTGTTCCGTTGATCCACATGTCTAATTTTTTTTCACTTGTCTTTTGTTTGCCCCTCTAATTGGGTGATTTCCATTATTCTACCCTTCAGACTACTTATTCATTCTTCTGCATTGTTTAGTTTGCTATTTATTGTCTTTAGATCACTTTATCTCAATGATTGATTTGTCTAATTTTGATTAGCTCTTTACAGTTTCTAATTCCTAGTTGCAGTGATCTGCATTTCTATCATTAACCTTTCTTAATCCCTACTCTGGATATTGGGCAGGTTCTCCTCTTTGCTCTGCAGTTATCATCACCCTGTCAAAGGGGCAGTCTGCTCTCCGGTTGCTGGAGTAAAAGCCACAGATCTGATTCTACGCTGTGGTGTGAAGTAGGCCCACCTGGGGGACTCCACTGGGAAAGAAGTTGCTGCACGTTCTTCCCCAGGAGGTGTCCACCGGGTCATGCAATTCTCTGATACCACCTGCCACCTGCTGTGCACACCCACAAAGATGACTGCTGCCAGCACCACCCTCACTGGTGACCTCTGCCTGTGGTCCCTTGTAATTGGCTAGGAAACCCCTTAGGCACACATGTGCACTCACAAAGCCACTGGCACAGAAACCCACAGAAGCCATGTCCCCAACCTGCAGATAATTGACTCAAAAGGGTCTTAGACACGTGGGTGTATGATCCAAGTCTCCAAATTCACCAGAGCAAGAACCCACTGTAGCCACATCCTGGCACCAACAGTGGGACTGCCAGTAACTTGTTCAGATTTCAGGTCCCCCTCCACATGTGTGTATGTGTGTGTAAGCCCACAGACTTCACAGATCCATGCCCCACTGCAAGCATGCCAACAGTGAAACATGGCAGCCATGCCCCGTCCCTTCCATGCTGACGATGGGACTCCTACAGCAGAGCTGCACTCCACCCTGCATGTGCCCCTAGCTGCAGTCTGCACTACACTGTAGGCCCTTTGGGCTGTCCCTGCACAGCTGAATCAAGTCGCAACCCCCCCAATCTAGCCACTGAAGCCTGAGTTTCAGCTCCCTGTCACTGCACACATCAGCAAGCATGCGTCTCAGGCTGGGGAACGGCTGCGATGCGGCCAGGACCATCTATGTTGGTGTTCCTCTACCCTGAGGGACTGCAGGCAAGCTCGCACACTCTCCTCTCCAGCCTTGGAAGCTCCCTTACTGTCTCGGCAGATCTCCAGCCAGAGTGATGGAACCTTTCTTACTTCACAGCTCCCACCCAAGGCAGTCTCCCTCCCCATTCTTCCTCTTTTTTTCTCCTTCATCCTACTCAGTAATGTGGGGATCTTTCTTGCAGCGTTGGTTGTATGAGATCTGTAAGCTTCCAGTGGGCATTCTGTGAGAATTGCTCCACATATAGATGTATTTTATATATATATAACTTGAAGGGGGAAGTGAGCTCCACATCCCTCTACTCTGCCATATTGAGCTCCTCTGTGGAAGTCTTATATGTAGAATTTAAGTCTGGTTTAATATGAACAATCCTGTATGAACAAGTACCAACAACAGTAAGGATCATTTCCACTCCTAAAATTCTGTAAATTCCTCTCACTTCTGGCTTGTGTGTGGGGGGAGGGGGTTGGCAGGGCAGTTTAAAATGACAAAGAGTGATCCAGAAAGACTGGTTTAATCATACTACTTAAGCCTACGTTAGTTTCATTTGCCATGTAAATCATTATGACCCACTAGACAGCTGGAAATTATATCTGAACCATTCTCAGAAACTCAGTCCACTTGCTAAAAATGCCTATTTAATTGCATGTAACTCGATGCTATTTTGGGCTTCCCTGGTGCCTGCAATGTGGGACATCTGGGTTTGATCCCTGGGTAGGGAAGATCCCCTGGAGAAAGAAAGGGCAACTCACTGCAGTATTCTTGCCTGGAAAATGCCATGGACAGAGAAGCCTGGTAGGCTACAGTCCATGGGGTCACAAAGAGTCAGACATGACTAAGCAACTTCACTTTCACTATGCTATTTTAGTACCTTAGGTTGGTTATATTAATTCATCCTTTGAAGGACATAAATCTCTGAAACATAAAGTCCTTTTTCTCAGGATATTACCTGTTATTATAAATTCAACAACTTATGATGACAAAATCTTAACCACTACGGAACAATGAGAATATATGGAGAGAAGAACCACAAATTCCCTGGCCCTCCCAATATACATATCAATGCAGACTCATAGGTTTTCTGCTGACAGAATAGGTCATCTCCACCCCCACCACACACCATTAGGTGCATTTTGTGGAGGAAGAAAGTGAGGTAGGATATGTGCATAAAGGATCGAGATTTCTACCCCCACCTATAAAAGATAAGTGACTGGTTACAACAGTGTCCCAAATATGCACCCATTGGACTTCCCAGGTGGCCCAGTGGTTAAGAATCTGACGGCCAGTGCAGGGGACCTGGGTTCCATCCCTGGCCCGAGAAGATTTCACCTGCCACGGGGCAACTAAGCACAAGCACCACAGCTACTGAGCCCACATACTGTAGCCTGGGTTCCGCACCGAGAGAAGCCACAGCAATGAGAGGCCTATGCACCATGCCTAGAGAGCAGCCCCCACTCAGCACGACTAGAGACAGCCCACATGCAGCAACAAAGACCCAGTGTAGCCAAAATAAAAATTAAAACTTTTTTTAAAATATGCACTCATCTAGCCTCTGTACAATTAAGCAATTTTGATTTTTAAATAGATTTATTTTTTATTGCTTTATTAAACAACTCAAATATTGGAAACACATATTTTAAAATTATTAGAAGCTGCAAGACAGGCAAGACTGCACACCAACAATTAAAAACTAACAACAAAAAAAGGAACTGTTAATAAACAGCAGAAGTTAATTTAGTTCCTCTATACTTATGCAAAATGATGCTTTCCTTAAATTTTCTACTCTATCTGGTGAAGTATAATATATCCAAACCATAAATACATACAGTATGGATGGTCACACAGGAAAAAATATTAACATCAGATTTAACTATTTTAATTATCTTATAGAACCAGTTGTTTCTATCTAGTATAAAAAGGTAAAGAAGAAAACAGTACTGATCAAAGATCTTAGCTATAACAGAGGACTGGCAAATGCACACCATGGATGTTTCCAATCTTCCCTCTTGAACCTGTATAAACACCCCAGCAATTACCCTGGCATTCAGACACAGCCTCACCATCCTCAATGCAGCTTGACAATTAGCCACTTTCAACCTGTAATAAAATACATTAACCAACTCCAAGTTGGATTCCTATTAGATTTACGTACAACTGAAGGTGAACTAATGGACTACAATGCTCTCCATTTTGTTATGCATCATGCCAAATAACTATCTCAATATTAAAAATAACATTCATAGGATCACAGAACACACACAAACACCCTTATAACATGGCAGGCACTATACTACATGCATTAATTGTATATTTTGATCCTTATTATGTTAGAAACTATTATTATCCTCATTTTAAGGAGAGGAAACAGCCTTTGAGAGGGTAAACTCCTCCTCTAAAAATGGAAGTATGTCGTAGGTCTGTTCAGTTCTCCCCCCTAAAACTGTGCTCTTAACTACCATATTATAATGTTTCTCCATGTCTTTTCAAAGGCTCAAACTGTCTATTTGATGTGCCTAACTTTCTTTCAATAGGAGAATATCACAGTCTTCATCTTTCTGTGCCAGCCCTGACAGTTTATGACTACCATGAAAATCTGCTAAATTGTCAACTCCACTACACTTTGTATAACCACTGCATATGGTCCTAAACATCAAAGGTTCGATTTATAACTTACTAATGTTATTTCATGAACCGTGCAAAACGGAACACTGCTTAAAAATATTCTTCCACCTAGAAGACAAACTTTTAAAAGGGACGTGTGTGACCACAGTGATCATGGTCTTAGGCTGTAAACAGGGGGATGGGCGCCACCAGCAAGCAGCAGGAGAGAAGGCAAGGCAGCTGGGATTTGCTCCTGGACATCAGGATTTTCCAAGGAATCAATGATCCAAAGAAGAAATTCTCAAGCTGAAAAGACGGCATGCTCACATAATTAGAACTGGAAACTAAAAGATCAGCGTTCAACAAAAGAACGACTTGTTAATTTATCTGTTCATATTTTACTCCCCCTGCCAGGTTAACCATATTCTGGGATGGTATAATCTAGTCTACACTGAACACAGATCACAGATAATTAGAAAAATGTCTCCAAATGACCTTGGTCCTAAGCATTTCAAACAAAACCTCTGTGTCATATAGTTAGTCTGTTTCCTAGATATCATACAAGGTTCTAGAAGCTACCCACCATCACAAAGAAGCATGATCCCAGGAGACACCGGACACCAAATTAAACATAATAATTCCAAAGGCAGAGAGTAGGGGACTTGGGGACAAGGAAATTTCGACCCTGTTCTAATGAGACCAAACATGGAAGGAAAACAGCAGGGGCCAGAAGCCACAGCATTAAATTATTTACCTAGAAACAGTGTGGAGAAGGGAATGGCACCCCACTCCAGTACTCCTGCCTGGAAAATCCCATGGACGGAGGAGCCTGGTGGGCTGCAGTCCATGGGGTTGCTGAGGGTCAGACACGACTGAGCGGCTTCCCTTTCACTTTTCACTTTCATGCATTGGAGAAGGAAATGGCAACCCACTCCAGTGTTCCTGCCTGGAGAATCCCAGGGACGGGGGAGCCTGGTGGGCTGCCGTCTATGGGGTCGCACAGAGTTGGACACAACTGAAGTGACTTAGCAGCAGCAGCAGCAGAAACAGTGGCTTCTGACAAGTGAAATGACTGTGAGCACTTCATGGTGGTGCAGATTTGCAAGTCCTGCCAACAGCACAGTTAATTCTCCAATTCTACCTGCCTGGTTATTTCCTGATTCGTGTGTTTAAAATGCATGCTCCCAGGCCCTATTTCCAAAGACACTGATGCACTAGACACAGTGTAGTGCCCATGATGAGCACGTTTAAAGCAGCACATGGGGTTCTGATACAGGTGGCACCAGACAGGCTACAGAACCTCTTTTGGGCCCAAGATTCCAAATCTGACAGCTGCCACCACGCGACTTTGAAGATGTGTTAGTGAGTGAGCAAACTGCACCAAGACTTGCACAGGTTCAGAATACTTGTACAACAATGTACAGTCTGCTCAGAGAAGTATATAAGGACTACTACAGAGTCGTGTCTATCATGACTGATTTCTCCTTTCCTTACAAACCGAAAACTTGAATACAGAGTAAGAGATGCAGACATGAAGGAGAGCATCAGCTAAGCACTTTCCTCCACTAAACTCAATTATTGTAGATGACTGTGCTCTTGTTCTTATTTCTGGTATTTTTTGTTGGGGGAAGGGAAAAGGACACATTGTACACTAAAGCAGCATCCAGGAAGCTTGCTTTTAAATTACAAATACATTGATGATTTTTAATATTCACATCAACTATTAGGATGTGTTTCTATATCTACTGTTATGGGATATAAAATTCATATATTAATTCATAGGTTGAAGTCCAAACCCCCAGTCCCTCAGAATGTGACTGTATTTAGAAATATGGTCTTTAAAGAGGTAACTAAGTTAAAACAAGGACTTCTCTGGTGGCTCAGACAGTTAAGCATCTGCCTACAATGTGGGAGACCCAGGTTCGATCCCTGGGTTGGGAAGATCCCCTGGAGAAGGAAATGGAAACCCACTCCAGTACTCTTGCCTGGAAAATCCCATGGATGGAGGAGTCTGGTAGGTTACAGTCCATGGGGCCTCAGAGTCAGACACAACTGCGCAACTTCACTTAAGTTAAAACAAGATCATCAGGGTAGGTGTTAATCCAGTATAACCGGTGTCCTTATAAGAGGAGGAAATTTAAACAGACACAGAAGATGACATAAAGACACAGGGAGAAGGCGGTCACCTGCAAGTCATGGAGAGAGGTCTCAGAAGAACCCTGGGGAGGTGTTCACTCCACTAAACCTGTAGTACTTTGTGATGGCAGGCTTCACAAACTTGTATAAACAGCAAGGCAATCCTATCTCAACCAATACCTTCCTTAGGACAGGGTACTTGCCCTAGTTCTGAAAGGAGGCCAGCCATGGTCAGAGTCAACACTCTAAGAAAAAGGGGAAAGAGAATGAAGAGCCAGATTCTCAACAAGTGATCACTTTGTGATACCCTGACGCACGTGGCACCACTACCGCTCACTTCCTGTGACTCCTCTTCCCCTCCTGGGTCTGGAGGAGCCAACTGGGGAGGGAAGGGCTGCGAACAAAGAAGTTCAATCTCCACAAACCCCAGACTAACTTGCCTCATCCTTGCCTCTCTTGTTAGGGAGAGAACTGATGGCTCCTTTCCTCTTTCTAGATGGAGCCTCCTCTGGCTTTATAATCATTAAATATACCCACACATGGGCAGACTGTTCAACACTGGAGAAGTGTTTATGTGTATGGAGGTGGGGGAGTATATTCTGGAAACATTTCATTTTGGAAGAAAAATGAGCTCCATTCCACCCTCATCAAAACACCTTCCCTAAGATGCATCTGTGCATTCAAAAGGCCCAGGCCTCCATCTGAGCACAGCTCCTTGGCAACCTCCCGGACTTTGATGGAGCTGTTTCTAATGGGCCTTTCTCTGGCTGCCTGCAGTAACCGAGAGGCACTGACGGTCTAACTTTATGCTTTCAGCGATTCCAGTCCTCACTGATGAACCTTCTGGACAGCACCACCTCCTTATACTCTCTCACTAGTCTTTGGCCATTCTTCCACGTTAGTGACAGAAAAGTTGGAGAAAGGATAATGCTTCAAATCAGAAGAAAGCTTCAGTTACCATAAGAGTTACTAAAGGAATGCCTCAGTGTTCTCCCTGCTCTAGCAATCTTCAGCATCAAATCCCTTCTTAGGCTCTACAGTTTTAGAACCACCCCAAACAGAGCTGGTTCATAAAGAAAACTAACGTCCTCCCACCCCACAAATCCACCCCCATCCCTGGAGCATCCTAAATCCTCTGAACATAACCAACTGTTAAGCCAGTTGCCTGAAGTTAAGAAACTAAACCACAACACCATCATTCTTACCCAAGCAGAACTTGTCAACTAACAACCTCAATTTCCCATTAACCTTTCAACATGGAGGTCATCCAGAGGATCACAAAGAATGGCCATCAGAAATCCACAAATCTATAGTGATACTCAGGAAAATGGTGAGTAAGGAAAACTCGTTACAGCTGAACACCCACAGCTCAATATAGAAACAACAAAAGAATACCAAATCTCTATTTAGTGTTAATACTTTCAGTGCAACAGCTGGTTGAGGCAGGGATCAAAGGAAGGTAAAAATTTGCTTTAAAAATCTTTAGGAAACAGGATGTTTGCCCAAAAATCAGCCCACAAATTCCAATTACAAAGAAAAATACACTTTTCTGGTGGAAAGACCCAGCAATTACCAGCTCTGCATCAGTAATACTGAGACAGCAAGACAGTTATGTGATATGAAACTCACAGCATCACCTATGAGTTAGTTTTGGAGACTGTTTGCTATAGACTGAATGTCTCTACCCACACCCAAAATTCCTATGTTGAGACCTCCTCCTCAGGGTGATGGTATTTGGAGGTGGGGCCTTTGGGAGATGATTAGATCACGAGGGCACAGCTCTCATCAGTGGGATTAGTGCCCTTCCAAAAGAGACCCTTCAGAGCTCACTGCCCTTTCTGCCATGTAGGGTACAAGCAGGCCTACTGCAACCCAGAAGGGGACCCCCACCCAACCATGGGGGCACCCTGATCGCAGACTTCCAGCCTCCAGATCTGTGAGAAATTTCTGTTGTTTATAAGCCACTCAGTCTACAGTATTTTTGTTAGAGCAACCTAACTCCAGTATTGTTGCCTGGGAAATCCCACGGACAGAGGAGCATGCTGGGCTACAGTCCATGGAGTCGTGAAGAGTGGGACACAATTGAAGTGATTTAGCATGCAAGTGGACTAAGATAATGTTTAACCTGAAATCTACTCACACTTTTAAAACTAACTTCCAGTTTACAAGAAATACAGAGTGAGAGTGTGTGTGTGTGTGTGTGCATGCACGCGCGCTCAGTTGTGTCTGACTCTGTGACCCCATGGACTAGAGTCTGCCAGGCTGCTCTGTTCATGGGATTTCCCAGGCAAGAATACTGGAGTGAGTTGCCATTTCCTTCTCCAGGGGATCTTCCCAATCCAGACATCTCTTGTGTCTCCTGCATTGGCAGGCAGATTCTTTACCACTGTGCCACCTATATATACACATTAAAGAATAAATACATGATACATGAGGAAACCATCAAGAAACCCATAATACGGGACATTCTCCCCCTAGACTCCCTAAAACATTAAAGGAGGAGGTGTGGAGACTGTTAAAAAAGATATAAGCAAATGTAACTCATAAACCTTGATTAGATCCTAATGTTGAAAAAACACTATAAGACATTTTTCAAATAAACACAGAAATTTGAAAATACTGGATATTTGATGGCAAAAACAATCACTGTTCATTTTCTTAGGCGTTCTATTGTACTACTGGAAGGAAGGAGAAATGTCCCTATTTTTAGGAGATGCATTCTGAAGTTTTTAGGGGTGAGATGCTCTAATGTCTGAAACTTAAGAGAAGAGAAGGTAGAGGAAAATACTGTTTGTGGGGCAGCATACTGGCAGGGAACACATGAAGCTCTTCCTTTTTGTAAGAGAACTGCTCTGCAGTCACACCCTGCAGAGCCACATGACCCCCTCTCAAGGGCGTTTGGTCCAGCGCCTCGACACTCTGGCCTGGGGACCTGAGTTCTGCAGCGGCTTTCTCATCTGATGGCGGTAGCCTCTGCTCTGTGTGCTGGCACTGGCTTTCCTTTCTGGAAGTGCAGCTGGGAGCACAAAGGCAGCCAGTAAGAATGCTGTTCCACACCCTGAACTCCTTATTTCCTACAAGCAGTGAGGCAGAAAGGGAGGCCTGAGTTATGGCTGAACCCAGCCAGGTTCAGCTAACAAGCTTTTCCGGCTGCCTAACAAGCTGATAATGATTAACCACACAACAGAATCCAGCTAATATGGGCTCTCAGCTGGCACAAGAAAAGGGCCAAATAATTGCCAATAACTGTTACAACAAGCGCAGTTCTTGAGTACTTACTAAGTGCCAGACACCAGGTGCCTTATGTACCCTACTGTGTGAATTTACAGGAGCTGTCATGATAAAGCCGTACTTTATCATGTCACCATTAAGTACCACTATCCAGGACTGACTGAAACCGTCAGCACAGGCACAGACTAAAAGTAATCTGCAGTAGTACTCACATTCAGAAGGCGGAGTCATCTTTGCTTGAAAAAATGGGAATTGATACTGGAGGTGGGAGGAGGTTCAGTATTTCTTTCCTAAAAACCGTTACTGTGCATCCCCTCTCAGTCTTTCAAGTCTCGGCCTCCATAACCATTTATCATGAGGAAGAATGTACCACCGTCGAACATCACGGCTGTCTTCCTGCCATCCGGCAATCAAAGCAGGAGAAGCAAAGCCCTGTCACCCAACCCAGCTGCTCCTCCCGGGTCACCGCTCATCAGTCACTTGCCATCGTTCCCAACTCTTTTCACACACTGGCTCTAGAAACTAAGGACTACAGCATTTGTTCCCTCCTCAACATCACTGCAGATAGTTATTGAGGGTGCAGAAAACTAAGCTTCAAATATCCTGTGGGATAGAAGAAAGGGGGAAAAAGACCTACAAACATCGAGGAAGTTAGGCAGGCATTCGAATCTTGGAGGTCGGCAGCTGAATCACGTGAACATGGACAAAAACAGGAAGGATGGCCAACCATTAGTGACTGACGCTAACATTTAACTACCTGGTAACTACACAGAAAACAGTATATTTTATTAATAAGAAGGAACCCTGGACCATCATAAGCCATTGGAATTGAAGAGGAGCAGAATCCAGCATGCCGAAACAGGACCACAGGGGTTCAGGACATGCCACCCCAAAGATGTCACCTGGGTATATTGATTATTTTGAGCTGTAGGCACTTGGAGAAGTGAAAAGGCACAGAGACGTTTCCTTCAACTCCCTTATCTGCCTAAAGAAAGAGCTTCCAAAACCAATTTAGCTGCCATCAATTCCTTCCCTGAAAGTTTCAACAACTGGGGAAGATTGACTTATCACAGGAGAGGAGACTGGAAGTCAACCCAAACTTCATCCCAAACTCTCATACCTCCCATCTACTCTGCAAGGCCCCTTTCATTCTTCCTAAAAAGCACTCACTCTCCACTAAATGCTTAGATCTCTCTCCCTTTTTCTTATGAAGATGGTCTAATCCTGAATTCTTTGCCACCTGGGGGAGTTACTAAATTTTCCCTGGTATCACCCATATATATATATGAGGGACACATGTTAACTTGTTTTTCTCTTGTTAACCTATCTTTTATATACAGGGTTCTCAGCTAAGAACTGAAGGAAAATTCTTCTTCCTCCCCTACAGAATAAATGGGAACTACAGGCAAAAACATGGATGAAATCTCATATAATGAACACAAGAAGCCAGACACTGAAAGAGTATACAATGTGGCTATGGGAATGATGCTGAAGCTGAAGCTCCAGTACTTTGGCCACCTCATGCGAAGAGCTGACTCATTAGAAAAGACCCTGATGCTGGGAGGGATTGGGGGCAGGAGGAGAAGGGGACGACAGAGGATGAGATGGCTGGATGGCATCACTGACTCGGTGGATGTGAGTCTGAGTGACTCCGGGAGTTGGTGATGGACAGGGAGGCCTGGCGTGCTGCGATTCATGGGGTCGCCAAGAGTCGGACATGACTGAGCAACTGAACTGAACTGTATACTGATATAATTTATTTATATAATTAATTCATTTAAAATTTAATTTTTAAAATATATTTAAAATATGTATATATAATAAAATTCAAACCAAGCAAAAATAACTAATGCTGTTAGAATTCAGAATAGTGGTGAGCATTCAGAATAGTGGTTTCTTTTTCTCTTTCTCATAACTTTTAAGTTTATTTTTAATTATAGGATAATTAATTTACAATAGTGTGTTTGTTTCTGCCATATGGCAGCAGGAATCAGCCATGGGTATACATATGGCCCCTCCCTGTGAAGCTCCCTTCCACCTCCCACCCCATCCCATCCCTCTAGGTTGCCACAGAGCCCTGGGTTGAGCTCCCTGCGTCATATAGCAAATTTTCACTAGCTATTCTACCGTATGGTAACCTGTTATCATATGTAACAGGGGTAACTTTTGAAGAGAATAGTAACTAGGAAGGGGCACCATGGGCAAGGACTGTCACCAGAGGCCGGTGAGGTTCTATTTCTTCATATGGGTGCTGGTTACAAAGAAATGTTCCGCATGTGAAAATCCACTGAACTGTGTTCTGTGTGTACTTTCCATACGTATGTTAGACTTCAAAAGTTCACTTAAAAAGGTGAAAACAATTAACCACAATGAGACATCCCCTCACATCTGTTAGATGTAAGGCTATTATAAAAGAAAAAGAAAAGAAAAGATGCAACAAGTCTTGGAGAAGATCTGGAGAGAAGGGAGCCCTCCTCCAGCACTGGCTGGAATGTAAATGTGTGCAGCCACTATGGAAACCAAAATGGAATTGTCTCAAAAAATTTAAAATACCACTACTGTACATTCAGCAATTCCATTCCGGGTATATATCCATATCCAAAGTAAGTGAAATTGCTATCTCAAAGAGATACCAACACTCACCCCCATGTTAAATTCAGCATTAACAACAGCTAAGATATGAAAGTGAAAGGCACTCAGTCATGTCCAACTCTTTGTGACCCCATGGATTATATAGTCCATAAAATTCACCAGGCCAGAATACTGGAGTGGGTAGCCTTTCCCTTCTCCAGGATATCTTCCCAATCCAGGGATTGAACACAGGTCTCCCGCATTGCAGGTGGATTCTTTACCAGCTGAGCCACAAAGGAAGCCCAAGAATACTGGAGTGGATAGCCTATCCCTTCTCCAGTGGATCTTCCCGAGCCAGGAATCGAACCAGCGTCTCCTGCATGGCAGGTGGATTCTTTACCAACTGAGCTACCAGAGAAGCTTAGTAAGTCCCCCAGGTGGCAAAGAATTCAGGAGTACACCATCTTCATAGAGAAAGGGGAGAGAAATCTAAGCTCTTAGAGAGTGAGTGAGTGCTTTTTAGGAAGAATGAAAGGGGCCTTGAAGAGTAGGTGGGAGGTATGAGAGTCTGGGATGAAGTTTGGGTTGACTTCCAGTCTCCTATCCAGTGATAAGTCAACCTTCACCAGTTGTTGAAACTTGCAGGGAAGAGACTGATGACAGTTGAATTGGTTCTCGGGCTTCCCTGGTGGCTCAGAGGGTAAGGCATCTGCCTGCAATGCAGGAGACCTGCGTTCGATCCCTGGGTCGGGAAGATCCCCTAGAGAAGGAAATGGCAATCCACTCCAGTACTCACACCTGGAAAACCTCATGGACGGAGAAGCCTGGTAGGCTACAGTCCATGGGGTCAAAAAGAGTCAGACATGACTGAGCGACTTCACATTCACTTTCTCTCAAGACACGAAAATAACTTATGTGGTCATTGATGGATGAATAGACAAAGAAAATGTGAGATTATACATACACAAACACACACACACATATATGCACATCAATTCAGTTCAGTAGCTCAGTCGTGTCCGACTCTTTGCAACCCCATGAATCGCAGCACGCCAGGCCTCCCTGTCCATCACCATCTCCAGGAGTTCACTCAGACTCATGTCCATTGAGTCAGTGATGCCATCCAGCCATCTCATCCTCTGTCGTCCCCTTCTCCTCCTGCCCCCAATCCCTCCCAGCATCAGGGTCTTTTCCAATGAGTCAGCTCTTCGCATGAGGTGGCCAAAGCTCATTTCAGCTTTAGCATCATTCCTTCCAAAGAAATCCCAGGGCTGATCTCCTTCAGAATGGACTGGTTGGACCTCCTTGCAGTTCAAGGGACTCTCAAGAGTCTTCTCCAACACCACAGGTCAAAAGCATCAATTCTTCAGTGCTCCGCTTTCTTCACAGTCCAACTCTCACATCCATACATGACCACAGGAAAAACCATAGCCTTGATTAGACGGACATTTGTTGGCAAAGTAATGTCTCTGCTTTTGAATATGCTATCTAGGTTGGTCATAACTTTCCTTCCAAGGAGTAAGCATCTTTTAATTTCATGGCTGCAATCACCATCTGCAATGATTTTGGAGCCCAAAAAGATAAAGTCTGACACAGTTTCCACTGTTTCCCCATCTATTTCCCATGAAGTGATGGGACAAGATGCCATGATCTTCGTTTTCTGAATGTTGAGCTTTAAGCCAGCTTTTTCACTCTCCTCTTTCACTTTCATCAAGAGGCTTTTTAGTTCCTCTTCACTTTCTGCCATAAGGGTGGTGTCATCTGCATATCTGATGTTATTGATACTTCTCCCGGCAATCTTGATTCCAGCTTGTTTCTTCCAGTCCAGCGTTTCTCATGATGTACTCTGCATATAAGCTAAATAAGCAGGGTGACAATATACAGCCTTGACATACTCCTTTTCCTATTTGGAACCAGTCTGTTGTTCCATGTCCAGTTCTGACTGTTGCTTCCTGACCTGCATACAGGTTTCTCAAGAGGCAGGTCAGGTGGTCTGGTATTCCCATCTCTTTCAGACTTTTCCACAGTTTATTGTGATCCACACAGTCAAAGGACTTCCCTGATGGCTCAGAGAGTAAAGTGTCTGTTTGCAATGCAGGAGACCCAGGTTCCATCCCTGGGTCAGGAAGATCCCCTGGAGAAGGAAAAGGCAAGCCACTCCAGTACTATTGCCTGGAAAATCCCATGGACAGAGGAGACTGGTAGGCTACAGTCCATGGGGTCACAAAGAGTACGACACGACTGAGCGACTTCACTTTCACTTTCACACAGTCAAAGGCCTTGGCATAGTGAATAAAGCAGAAATAGATGTTTTTCTGGAACTCTCTTGCTTTTTCCATGATCCAGCGGATGTTGGCAATTTGATCTCTGGTTCCTCTGCCTTTTCTAAAACCAGCTTGAACATCTGGAAGTTCACGGTTCATGTATTACTAAAGCCTGGCTTGGAGAATTTTGAGCATTACTTTACTAGCATGTGAGATGAGTGCAATTGTGCAGTAGTTTGAGCATTCTTTGGCATTGCCTCTCTATGGGATTGGAATAAAAACTGACCTTTTGCAGTCCTGTGGCCACTGTTGAGTTTTCCAAACTTGCTGGCATATTGTGTGCAGCACTTTCACAGCATCATCTTTCAGGATTTGAAATAGCTCAGCTGGAATTCCATCACCTCCACTAGCTTTGTTCATAGTGATGCTTTCTAAGGCCCACTTGACTTCACATTCCAGGATGTCTGGCTCTCAGTGAGTGATCACAACATCATGATTATCTTGGTCGTGGAGATCTTTTTTTGTACAGTTCTTCTGTGTATTCTTGCCACCTCTTCTTAATATCTTCTGCTTCTGTTAGGTCCATACCATTTCTGTCCTTTATCGAGCCCATCTTTGCATGAAATGTTCCCTTGGTATCTCTAATTTTCTTGAAGAGATCTCTAGTCTTTCCCATTCTGTTGTTTTCCTCTATTTCTTTGCCTTGATCGCTGAGGAAGGCTTTCTTATCTCTTCTTGATATTCTTTGGAACTCTGATTTCAGATGCTTATATCTTTTCTTTTCTCCTTTGCTTTTCGCTTCTCTTCTTTACTCAGCTATTTGCAAACCCTCCCCAGACAGCCATGTTGCTTTTTTGTGTTTCTTTTCCATGGGGATGGTCTTGATCCCTGTCTCCTGTACAATGTCACGAACCTCATTCCATAGTTCATCAGGCACTCTATCTATCAGATCTAGGCCCTGAAATCTATCTCTCACTTCCACTGTATAATCATAAGGGATTTGATTTAGGTCATACCTGAATGGTCTAGTGGTTTTCCCTACTTTCTTCACTTTAAGTCTGAATTTGGCAATAAGGAATTCATGATCTGAGCCACAGTCAGCTCCTGGTCTTGTTTTTGCTGACTGTATAGAGCTTCTCCATCTTTGGCTGCAAAGAATATAATCAATCTGACTTCAGTGTTGACCATCTGGTGATGTCCATGTGTAGAGTCTTCTCTTGTATTGTTGGAAGAGGGTGTTATCTATGACCAGTGCATTCTCTTGCCAAAACTCTATTAGCCTTTGCCCTGCTTCATTCCATATTCCAAGGCCAAATTTGCCTGTTACCCCAGGTGTTTCTTAACTTCCTACTTTTGCATTCCAGTCCCCTATAATGAAAAGGACATCTTTTTGGGTTGTTAGTTCTAAAAGGTCTTGTAGGTCTTCATAGAACCGTTCAACTTCAGCTTCTTCAGCGTTACTGGTTGGGGCATAGATTTGGATTATTGTGATATTGAATGGTTTGCCTTGGAAGTGAACAGAGATCATTCTGTCATTTTTGAGATTGCATACAAGTACTGCATTTCGGACTCTTGTTGACCATGATGGCTACTCCATTTCTTTTAAGGGATTCCTGCCCACAGTAGTAGATATAATGGTCATCTGAGTTAAATTCACCCATTCCAGTCCATTTTAGTTTGCTGATTCCCAGAATGTCGACGTTCACTCTTGCCATCTCCTGTTTGACCACTTCCAATTTGCCTTGATTCATGGACCTGACTTTCCAGGTTCCTATGCAATATTGTTCTTTACAGCATCGGACTTTGCTTCTATCACCAGTCACATCCACAAGTGGGTATTGTTTTTGCTTTGGCTCCATCTCTTCATTCTTTCTGGAGTTATTTCTCCACTGCTCTCCAGTAGTATATTGGGCACCTACTGACCTGGGGAGTTCCTCTTTCAGTATCCTATCATTTTGCCTTTTCATACTGTTCATATGTACATGCATACATATATAATGGAATGTTATTCAGCCACTAAAAAAAGAATGAAAGTTTGCATTTGTGACATGGATGGACCTCGAGAGCACTGTGCTAAGTGAAGTAAGTCAGAGAAAGAAAACCACTGCATGATCTCACTTACATGTGGAATTTAAAAAATAAGAAGCAAGCTGACAGATACAGACAACAGACTGGTGGTTGCCAGAGGTAGGGCAAGAGTGAAATGAGTTAAAGGGAGTCAAAAGATAGAAATTTTCAGCAAAAATGTCATGGGGATGTAATGTACAGCATGGTGACTATAATTAATAATAATATAGGGTATATTTGAAAGTCACTGAAAGTAAATCTTAAAAGTTTCTCATCACAGGAATCAATTCTGTAACTACGTATGGGGAGATGTTAACCAGACCTACCGTGGTGATCATTTTGGCAATATATACAAAATCATTTTTTATATATTTGCAAATATCAAATCATGTTGCACACCTGAAGCTAATATAAAGTTGTATGTCAATTATATTTTTCATAAACAAATATGAAGACAACTGAATATTCCTATACCAAGAGATCTCTGACTTCTACTTTTGAAACAACCTCAGAAATGGTGTTATGTAAAATCATCCACTCAAAGAAAGTGAGAGCTCAAGGCGATTAGGAATTAATCTTAAGCCCATGTGCAAAGTGAAATGAGACACAGTTCCTGCAACTGCTATACAAGTAACTGCAGGCATTAGCAAGAACTACTGGGGCTAGGATCAAAGGCCTTTGATCCTCTATTATATCTTCTATCTGGGATCTCCAAGAAGCCAGCAAACAAACAAGGCCCAGCAGCATGCTGGCAAAGCCCGCGTGTCTTCATCTGTGCACCGCACCAACCCCAGCCCCTACATCTCTGCATGGCAGCTGCTGAATTCAGGGAAGGACCAAGATGGTACTAATGTCATGACATGAAAATAGGATTAAATCAAAAATTTCATGTAAGTTCACTTCTGTCTGGCCTTTATAAGCAGGGTCCCAAGCAGAAAGCAAATCTATGTGTCCCAGGTTGGCATTTTTTCCTAATATATCAGATTCTATAAAAGCAAGAAAAATCTATTACTTTAAACCTCCCAATCCTATCTGCTTCCCTTGTGGCTCAGCTGTAAAGAATCCACCTGCAATGCTAGAAACCTGGGTTCAATCCCTGGGTTGGGAAGATCCCCTGGAGAAGGGAAAGGCCACCCATTCCAGTATTCTGGCCTGGAGAATTCCATGGACTGTATAGTCCATGGGGTCGCAAAGAGTCAGACACAGCTGAGTGACTTTCACTATTCACAATCCTATCTGACCTATCTGATCTTTCACTATTCACAATCCTATCTGACGCTACTGTTATGGGTTGGTTGTATTGTCTCCCTCCACAGTTTGTATATTGGGGTCCTAACCCCTAGCCCTTAGAATGCGACCTTATTTGGAAATAGTGTCATTGTGGATGTTATTAGTTAAGATGAGGTTATACACTGGAGTGACCAGAATTGGGCGCAGCCAAAAGGTAGCTGGGTCAGTAAAGAATCTGCCTATAGTACAGGAGACTCAGGTTTGATCCCTAGGTTGGGAAGATCCCCTGGGGACAGAAATGGCAACCCACTCCAGTGTTCTTGCCTGGGAAATCACACGCACAGAGGAGCATGGCGGACTGCAGGCCACGGGGTAGTAGGAATCAGACAAAACTAGAGAAAAACCACCACCACCAAAATATTCACAACTTTGCCCAGTTCCTTCATGAAAATATGTCTCTTTGGCTTCCCTTGTGGCTCAGACAGTAGAGAATTTCCCCGCAGTGCAGGAGACCTGATTTTGATCCTTGGGTTGGGAAGATCCCCTGAAGAAGGGAACAGCTACTCACTCCAGTATTCTTGCCTTGAGAATTCCAAGGACAGAGGAGCCTGGTGGGCTACAGCCCATGAGGTCGCAAAGAGTTGGACATGACCACACGACTTTCACTTTCACTTTAAGCTTTTCTGGTAGTTCAACTGGTAAAGAATCCGCCTGCAATGCAGGAGACCCTGGTTTGATTCTTGGGTCGGGAAGATCTGCTGGAGAAGGGATAGGCTATCCACTCCAGTATTCTTGGGCTTCCTTTGTGGCTCAGCTGGTAAAGAATCCACCTGCAATGCGGGAGACCCGTGTTCGATCCCTAGGTTAGGAAGATCCCCCAAAGAAGGGAAAGGCTGCCCACTCCAGTATTCTCGCCTGGAGAATTCCATGGACTGGATAGGACATGACTGAGTAACATTCACCTTTCAATTCCATATACTGGAGTAGGATGGACCTGAATACAAGTAGCATTCTTATAAAATATATATATATATATATATAATTCTCCTATATTGTTGATGGGAATGTAAATTGGCACAGACACTGTGAAGAACAGTATGAGATACCTTAAAAAACTAATCATAGTACCATATGATCTAGCAATCTCACTCCTGGGCATATATATGGAGGAAAACATGGTCTGAAAGGATGCATGCATGATAATATTTATTTCAAGACTCTTTACAATAGCCAAGACAAGGAAGCAACCTAAATGTCCATAGACAGAGGAATGGATAAAGAAGATGTGGTACATATATACAATGGAATATTGCTCAGTCACTACAAAAAATTAAATAATGTCATTTGCAGCAACATACTGCAACATAGAGATCATCATACTGGGTGAAATCAGACAGAGAAAGAGAAATACCATTTGGTATCACTTATATGTGGAATCTAAAAAGAAATGTTACAAATGAACTTATTTACAAAACAGACTCACAGAGAATGAACTTATGGTTACTGGTGGGAAGGGATAATTGGAATTTGGGACTGACATGTACACACTGCTACATAGAAATGGAGAAGCAATAAGGACCTACTGTATAGCACAGGGAATGCTGCTCAATATTATGTATTAATAACAAGCTAAATATGAAAAGAATTTGAAAAAGAATAATATATGTATTGATATGTACGTAACTGAATCACTTTGCTGTACCCGTGAAACTAACACAGCATTGTTAATCAACTATACTCCAATATAAAAAAGCTTCTTAAGAAAAAGATAAATAAATAGAAAAACTTGGACACATACATGGGGAATGCCGTGTAAAGCCTGGAGTCACAATGCCATGAGGAAGTGCCACGAGAAGTGCCACGAGAAGCTGGGGAGAGACCTGGAACACATCCTTCCGTAGCGTCCTCCAAGGAAGCATGGACCTGCTGACCCTTCCATCTCAGATTTCTGGCCTCCAGAACTGTGAGCTGTTTAACATCCTAAGTCTGAGTTAGGGCTTTGTAGATGAAGAAAAAGTACAGAGAAATAATGCAGAATGCTGTATTGGCCCTCACTGGCCAAGATTACAACTCAGGAATAAAGGGGAAAAGTGATCCAAAAAGTTGTAGTAAGTAAAGGCATGAAAAAAAATGGCAAACTGTCTTTCCCCAAAGCCTTGCTAACTCCTGTCTGGGGGGCCAAGGCAGGCTCCTGTGTACAGAGAAAGGGGCCTAACGTGTGTCCCCAAAGGTGCCCTCACCCCTGCAAATCTAAGCCAACACAGCATACCTATGCCAAGACTTGTAATTCCCAAGGAGGGAATGAATTACTTTTCAAAGGCCTGAATCTGCTAAAAAGAATGTAGGGGCTGAAAATGATGCAAGAAAAAAAAGTAAATAGAAATGGCATTTTAATAAGTATTAAGACGTCCAGGGAGCCTAGAAGTTCAGAATCACCTCTGAACGTTCATATAGAATTAATCTACACTGTGTTCCAAAAGTGTCAGTCCAGTAAAGAGCTTGGACAATGGTGTCCATTTCAAATGCAACCACAGAAAATAAAAATGAACCTCTAAAAGCAATCAATGTTAGGGTAGAGTTTATTAATAGATCTCTGGTGTGTGCTAGTTATGGCTAAAATTCAAACCAAAACAAATATCAGTAATATCTAGATTGTATTTAATAGTAGCTGGAACAATATGGCTAGAGTCAGATTTTATTAAATGGAAAGCCACACGTTTAAGAAATATTAATTGAGCACATGCCACAAGCTGGATGCAGTCCACCCATTCAAAGTCAGATCCAGGGGTGAACAAAATAGACGCCAGACCTGTCTGAAAGCCCTCACAGATTTTAGAGTGAAGCTCTCAAACTACAGTTCAGAGTTAACTCACGGTGGTGATATCTGCTGGTCTTTAAAGGAGAAATTTTAGTGACAACCATCTTAGAAATTTCTATTTGTTCTTCTGAGTCTTAAAATTAGCCAGACTGCCATCATTTGATGGCGGTCATTGAAGTTAACACCAGAGGCTGGGTTCTGGGCTCCTCTTGGGTACAGTGTATGGACTGGGAGGAGCATTCCCCTTTGGGTGTGCGCCAACTTCAAAAGAGGACCAGTGGGTGGACTGAAAAAACCAGGGTCACTGATTTACTCTTCACAGGACCAGGTTACCTCAAGAAACTGCACTTATTATCTTGGCTGCATGTGTGCATGTTAAGTCCCTTCAGTTGTGTCCAAGTCTTTGTGACCCCCTGGACTATAGCCCACCAGGCTCCTCTGTCCATGGGGATTCTCCAGGCAAGAACACTGGAGTCGGTTGCCATGCCCTCCTCCAGGGGATCTTTCTGACCCAGGGATCGAACCTGCATCTCTTACGTCTCCTGCATTGGCAGGAGGATTCTTTACCACTAGCACCACCCGGGAAGACCAATATCTTGGCTGACAAGTCCATATTTCAAATTACTGGTTTACAGAAAGGAGTATGCCCTCCAGCAAGCTCAGAGGGGATCTGAGTAAAGCATCGCAGGAACAGAGAGGGAAGCAAAGCCAACAGAGATGCAGATGGGTTATGACAGGAAACAGGCCTCCATCCGGTCATGCCGACACCTCCCCACGGGAAGCAGAGATGCCAGCAGCACTCCTGCCACTCTGTACATGAGATCCCTGGGGCTTCAAGGACCCTCCCCTGGCCTGACCCTGTGGTACTCTGACCCGACAGCGTCAGCCCCCCACGCAAACTAAGAGTGCTGACAGTCACTTCCTTGCGTGAATCCCAGGACTTCCTGCTCCAGGGGAGGACCCAGCAGCTCAGAGCAGCCTCTTTAACAGCCTCTTCAGCTCTGCCCAAAGCTGGGACTTCATGCCATTCCACCTTATCTTCTTTCTCAATGAAATCCAGTCACCTTCAGCCAAATGATGAATTGAAAGCTAGACATCAGTGTGACGAACTTCAGTTTCTACATTATGAAACCTGCATTTTATCCACTAAAAAGACATCAGCACTTTGAGGATAGAGGCTTACACACTGCGCTAATGGTGCTGATCTTTCACCGTGGCTCAGAGGAGCTCAAAAACGGAGCAATTACAGTTGCATGTGTTCATGTGGATGTGCTCAACGCACCGACTTTAAAGAATAAGATACATGGAAAAGGATGAAAACCTTAAAAGCCACTCCCTTCAAATCACTTTCAACACCTCCTTTGAGAAGCTGCTCTAGTCCAGTCCTGGGGAAATTTGGTTTAATTATAGTTAACACTTCTTACTACACGTCACACTGTCTTTAAGAAAAATCCAAACCTACAGAAACATGATAGTTTCCAAATATAAAGGGAACATATTTTTCAGCGTTCATCTATTATGTCAGACGGCTATTTAAAGCAGGCCAGAGACCCAAGCCCGCACCTCCCTGCGCTGCTGGAAGGCTGGTAGGCTTCAGTCCCCAGAGCTTCCTGCAGGCGTCACTGGGGCTGCTTATGCTCTGGGTGCAGCCCCAGAAGGATCTCTCGCCTTCTTTTCAAAGTTGCAAGGGAATTCGGGAGAATTAGAAGTGTCCTGTGGCATTTAACAGAACACTAGTCACCAAGTAGTCCACGGCCGTCCATGCATTCCAGGCAGCCAGCCACTTAGCCACCTATAGCCAGAGGCACTGACTGTCATCTCCACAGACTGTAAGTGCCTCACATACAGGGTCAGCGGAGCCTGCAAACTGTGTGATTCTAGGTTAGGAATGTGTTACTTCTCCCACTAAGAATTCCTTCTTTCCCTCTCCTCCCTGTATGACCAACTCCAACCCCAGCACACCTTAACCTTGCATGACATCACTAAGGAATATACAGAAACACCTTCAATACCTCAAATTTAAATCATCATGATAATATCCTCACTAAATAAAGGCAACAAATTTCTGTTCATTTCAACCTTTGCTCTTCTTTAAAAATTAGACAAAGGATTTTTCCAATACTTTTTCAAGTAATATATCCTTATTATGGCCTATTTTTAAATCCAGAATGTTTTTTTAACCCGTAACATATATACAACCACCATCAAACCTCCTTTCTGTCATTTTTCCAAACTATTTTTATCTTGTTTCTTACCTAATTTAGAATATGCCATAATCATTATTTTAGCTGTAAAACATCCCACCCTATGGATATATTAAAATTAACTCATCCGTTCCCTCTCTGCTAGAAAACTAACTCACTTTCCAGTTTTATTATGAATTATACTTTAAAGAACATTTTTATGCCAAAAATTTTTAATTTCAGACAGTTCCTTGAAAATAATTTCTAGTGTTAGAATTATTGCAGGTGTGAGTAATTATCCAAATGCTCAAATAACTTAAGTTTCACTATCACACTGTCTCAGGGGTTCTTTCCCATATTCAGAAAACTTTCTTCCCCTCAACCACTCTTCTCTGGAAACTTCTCTTCTGAATTGGCTTCCTCCCTCCCTTACACCTCCTGCCCACATCAGTAGTAGAACTGCCCCAGAAGGTTTAGGCTTAATTGTCTCACTTTTAACAAGGCAGGGTTTGTGACGTATTTACTTTGTTTCTACATCACTCATTCTCCAACTCTGCCACAACACATTCAAAAAAGTATCCCATTAGCATTAGCTTTTTTTTTTTCTGTATGAAAATTATTTTATTTGTAAGTCCTAGTTGTTTCTAGGATGTCAAGTTTTCAGCCCCAGCCCAAGGTCTGGATGGTGTATCAGATGATCATCCTCCACTCTAGCATCAGTTTTTAAATGATGTCACAAATTTATCTTACCTATTTTTTAGAAGGTAAAACCTTTAGCGATTAGAAACATTTTTAAGCAGTTAACAACAATATAGTCCTATGACCTACTTTCTAATATTCTTTTTATAAATTTTCCACAAGTTTGAGCTTATTTCAAATTATTTTCACTAGTTTACAGGTTCACCCATCATAGAATTTTCCATTTCTGCTCTTTACTCCAATCAAAAGGCAAAGGAGAAAAGTAGAGTTCCAAAGAATAGCAAGAAGAGATAAAGCAGCATTCTTAAATGAACAATGCAAAGAAATAGAGGAAAACAATAGAATGAGAAAGACTAGAGATCTCAAGAAAATTAGAGATACCAAGGGAACATTTCATCCAAGATGGGCACAATAAAGGACAGAAATGGTATGGGCCTAACAGAAGCAGACAATATTAAGAAGAGATGGCAAGAATACACAAAAGAACTATACAAAAAAGATCTTAATGACTCAGATAACCATGATGGCTGTCTGGCACTCACCTAGAGCCAGACATCCTGAAGTGCAAAGTCAAATAAGTGGGTCTTAGGCAGCATCACTACAAACAAAGCTAATAGAGGAAATGGAATTCCAGCTGAGCTATTTCAAATCCTAAAAGATGATGCTGTTAAAATGCTGCACTCAATATGCCAGCAAATTTGCAAAACTCAGCAGTGGTTACAGGACTGGAAAAAGGTCAGTTTTCATTTCCAGTCCCAAAGAAGGGGCAATGTCAAACAAAGAATATTCAAACTACCGCACAATTGCACTCATCTCACATGCTAGTAACGGAAAAGGCAATGGCACCCCACTCCAGTACTCTTGCCTGGAAAATCCCATGGATGGAGGAGCCTGGTGGGCTGCAGTCCATGGGGTCGCTAAGAGTCAGACACGACTGAGCGACTTCACTTTCACCTTTCACTTTCATGCACTGGAGAAGGAAGTGGCAACCCACTCCAGTATTCCTGCCTGGAGAATCCCAGGGACGGGGGAGCCTAGTGGGCTGCCGTCTCTGGGGTCGCCCAGAGAAGGACATGACTGAAGTGACTTAGCACAGCATACGCTAGTAAAGTAATGCTCAAAATTCTCCAAATCAGGCTTCAGCAATACGTGAACCGTAAACTTCCAGATGTTCAAGCTGGTTTTAGAGAAGGCAGAGGAACCAGAGATCAAATTGCCAACATCCACTGGATCATAGAAAAAGCAAGAGAATTCCAGAAACACATCTACCTCTGCTTCACTGACTATGCTAAAGCCTTTGACTGGGCAGATCACAACAAACTGTGGTAAATTCTTAAAAAGATGAGAATACCAGACCACCTTACGTGCCTCCTGAGAAATCTGTATGCAGGTCAAGAAGCAATAGTTAGAACCAGATATGAACAATGGATTGGTTCCAAATTGGGAAAGGAGTCTGTATATTGTCACCCAGCTTATTTAACTTATATGCAGAGTATATCATGTTAAATGCAGGGCTGAGTGAAGCAGAAGCTGGAATCAAGACTGCCAATAACCTCAGATATGCAGATGACACCACCCTTATGGCAGAAAGTGAAGAGGAACTAAAGAGCCTCTTGATGAAGGTGAAAGAGGACACTGAAAAAGCTGGCTTAAAACCCAACATTCAAAAAACTAAGATCATAGCATCTGGTCCCATCACTTCAGGGCAAATAGATGGGGAAATAATGAAAACAGTGTCAGACTTTATTTTCTTGGGCTCCAAAATCATCCTGGCAAGGGGTGGGGGGAGGATGGGGGGAGGGTGGGTGACTGCAGCCATGAAATTAAAAGACCTTTGCTCCTTGGAAGAAAAGCTATGACAAACCTAGACAGTGTATTAAAAGGCAGAGACATTACTTTGCCAAAAAAGGTCCATATAGTCAAAATTATGGTTTTCCCAGTAGTCATGTATGGATGTGAGAGTTGGACCGGAAAGAAGGCTGAGCACCAAAGAATTGACGCTTTTGAACTGTGGTGTTGGAGAAGACTCTTGAGAGACCCTTGAACTGCAAGACCAAGTCAGTCAATCCTAAAGGAAATCAGTCCTGAATATTCATTGGAAGGACTGACGCTGAAGCTGAAGCTCAAGCTCTAATACTTTGGCCACCTTGATGTGAAGAGCTGACTCATTGGAAAAGACCCTGATGCTATGAAAGGTTGAAGGCAGGAGAAGGGGATGACAGAGGACAAGATAGTTGGATGTCATCACTGATTCAATGAACATGAGTTTGAACTCCAGGAGACGGTGAAGGACAAGGAAGCCCGGCATGCTGCAGTCCATGGGGTTACAAAGAGTCAGACGGGACTGAGCGAGTGAACAAGAACTCCTCCATTTACAGTTTCCTCCTTTCTTTCCTCCAAGAGAAGGTTGACAACGTTCAGGAATTTAAATTGTTTTTTCAGAATCCCATTAACTAGCTCCACCACACTGAGATTAGCACATATACATGAAGTCTAAAGTGCTCAGAATTGTGAAAATTAATAAAGTATACAAACACACTGCAAAGCATAACATAAAACCACAACCATAAACATGTACCCATCAAACCAGAACCTGCCAATCTATATCTGATTGGCTGTTTCTACATTTTCCTATTAACATTCACTTATTCCTTACTCACTTAGCTCAGCAAGGCCCCACAAGGAAGTAAACAGCAAATGCCAAGGTTTCAGAACAATTCATAAGGGAGGAGTGGGGGAGAAAAGGAGGAAGACTTCTGAATTTAAAAATCAAAGCACAAAAGTTTACATAGTAACTTAATCTTGCGGCAAAAAAAAAAAAAATCGGGCAAATTAAGAAAAGATCAGCCACTATAACTTTAGCAAAAAAAAAAAAAAAACAAACCAGAGCCCTCAGAATAAGGTGAGGACAGAACTCTACATGTGGACCATCTCTCCCTGTCTTCACTCAAACATAGACCTCTGCTTACCCTGCTACCTGAGGCCAATGCTGGGACAATGAGACACAGTAGAGGCTTCTCAAACCTTCAGATGCTTCAGAATCACTTTGCATGTATGAAATACTGACTCTGACCGGAGAGGTTTGGAGTGGAACCTGAGATTCTGCTTGCTCACAAGCTCTCAGGTGCTTGTTACCGCTGCTGGTTTGAAGAACAAAAAAGTGAAAGTGTTAGTCACTCCGTCATGTCTGGTTCTTTGAGACTCCATGGATTGTAGTCCACCAGGCTCCTCTGTCCACGGGGTTCTCCAGCTGAGAATACTGGAGTGGGTAAGCCATTTCCTTCTCCAGGGGAGCTTCCCAACCCAGAGACCAAACCCTGGTCTCCCACATCGCAGGCAGATTTTTTACCCTCTGAGCCGCCAGGGAAGCCCTGAGGAACAAAAAAACTGAGTAGCAAATACAGACTTCAGCACATAAGAATTTTGTTGTTATTGGACTTACAAAAAACGTTTCAAAAACACAGCTATAAATGATTGATTGGCACACCTTGTTTTATTCAGTAGAAGGTATTTAACAAGAGAAAAGTCACCTTGTTCTTCCTTAATATTAACACAGGTTGAGCACATTCTATTGTATATTAACAAAATAGATCAGAAACTGGTAACATGAATTGCCTTGAGGAAGGAACCAGTTAATCTGCAAGAAGGAGGGAGTGGAGGAAAGGTTTTCAATGATATACTTTTGTAGTTTTTAAATGTTGAATCACATAAGTCAATTACCTATTCAGAAAATAAATTATATTATAAAATTTTAAAGCATTGCATAGGATATTCTGGAAGCTGACAGAATGTTAAATTTATCCATTTCCAAAGAAAGGAAGTGGTTAAGCCAGGGAGACCACTTATTTTGTTAGCATTTCTCTTCAAAGAAGGAACATGCCTTAGTTTAATCACCTTCTATGATCATACCAATATTATATTTTTATTGAAATAACATTTTTCAACCCCGCTACTCTTCTCCAGCACCACAGGGGCCCAGTAGCATGCTTTGATTCACAGGAGACTCGGAAAAGCTTCCATGTGGTATATGTACCCCTAGTGAGTCAGGTTCTCATTGCAGAGAACTTTCCAGTACCTCAACCTCTTGTAAGTTTGAGAACTGGGCCCCTTGGCACTGAAATGGTTCCTTTTAACAGCACTCCAGTTGGTGTTCCAGATCGACAAAGAAGTGACAACAACTGAAAACAGAAACCAAAAGACTGAATGGGTGAGAATGTGTGTACATGAGTGTGTGCGTGGGTGTGCCTCACACCAGTGACCCTGTGGCTGGCCCTCAGAGCAAACATTATTAGCTTGACCATCTGACCTGAACTTAACCCATATGGACCCAGCCCCACCTGTGCCCTCATGGGGTCCCCAAGGCAGACACATTCTTCTTTACTTAACTTGGTCACATCTCAGCTATAAGACTTGGAAAATGCTTGTTGCCTTTGCAACTTGTTAGTTAATATTTGTCCCTGAGCCCTTAAATGCTTGTTCTGGTTCTGCTCTTTGCTGAGTCTCCATGGAGCAGGCTGCTTCGTGTTCCGTCGAGGCTTCTTCAGATCCCTAACATCTGCCTCCTCCTCCATTCACCCTGCCTGGTCTGGGTTCCCAACCCCCTTCCCAAATCCCCATCCTCCCGGAAACAGCCGCTGCTTATAACTGAGTGGATCAGCCTCAGGGACCAAAGGGAATGACCAGACACAGGCAAACCCAGGCTGAAAGGAGTCCCTGCATCACAGCCCTGCCCCAAGGACTCTGGCAACGGTCCAGCAGATGTGTTTTCATCACCAAAACCAGCAGGAGCCAGGCGTGCACTGCCTCTAAAGGCTTTGCTTGCTGCCATTCTCCTGAGTCTCTGGCCTCTGATGATCCTGAGTAAGTGGCCACCCCAGGGCCTTTGCACTTGCTAGTCCCTCTGCCTAGAAGGCTCTGCCCACAGGTGCCTTCATAGCTCTTTCTCTCTCCTCCTCCAAACTTCACCAAAATGTCTTATTTAACCTTCCCTGACCATCCTTTTTAAATCTCAAATGCTCTTTTTCCTGCATTTCTTCTGCTTCACAGCACTTATCACACTGACATTCTGTATGTTTTCTTCTGTATTTGTGTGCCTTTCATGTGCCCTTCACCAGAAGCACATGTGCTGAGAGTCGTGGAAGGGTAAGACAACTTCCCAGAAAGAAAGAAGGTATTAATGCAAGAGAAAACCAACAAATGTCCATCAAGCCCTTTTCCTTCTTCCCATGCCACAGCCGTCTGTTTCCCAGTCGTTGAGAAACCTCTTCCTGAAGGTTCTCCTTCACATCTCCAGACCCCTCAGCACTGTCTACTGCATGCAAACCATACTGACCAACAGTACCTGCCTCAGTGGGAGGACTGAGCAGGTCAGCTCATGCTTAAGGAAGTACTAGGATATTGTGGTGCTGTTTATTAGCCAATAAATCAGAGCCATTATTCCTGTTATTTAGTTTAAGTATCTTGTATCACATATACTAATTAAACTCTTATTCCCACAGCTAGGTTACAAGCAAATTGAGGGCTAACATCTTACGGGTGGATTTTTTAATTTTCCTCCAGAGTACTTACCATTAGTTTTTAATAATTATTGTCAAGTGATGGAAACAAAGGATTTCCATGTTTAAAATTTCATTTGAAACCCCTTAGACCCTCTATTTAGACAGTGATTCAATCCTTTAACCTCTTCCAGGACTGACCTTGTGTGTAAATAAGGCAAATCCCTGAAAATGGCATCTATTATGGGAACTTTGCTAGAGTAGAGCCAAAATACTCTCTACAAGATCAAACAAATATTGACTCAAAAGAATTTTCCCCCAGGCAACTGTTACAGTCTTATCTGGAACAGAATGTTTGCACAGTTAATTAATATCACTCTGGAATCAGCAAAACCCCAGCAGACCCTGCGAGGTAAAAAGCTGAGTTTTATGCTCCCACCATCTTATCACTATTTACAAGTCCCTCTCCTCATACCCCCTCACCTATCGCCACCACTAATGCCAGGTGTGGGGTTAAATGATAAGTATGTCATACACTTTTTACCCATGGACAAAAGATGAAGGAATCCCAGTGCCAAAGAGTCCATTCACCTATTCCATAGCAAATATGCTCTGTCTTTACCTCCAAGAAATCAATCAGGCTGCCTCTGTTACCAACTGTTGACTTCCTGGAAATGTATGGAACAGCAGAACCAGTGTCACCAGACACACCTCCGTACACCGAACACTAAGGACAGTTTACTTCCTATGGTTACCGACCCTGAAGCCTGCCAGAACCCGGGAGCCTCCAAATGCACCTGGAAATCACACACTGTTCTGTGTGGTGAGTGGGCTAGCTGACACTAGGCTGTCTAAGGCGGCGGGGCGGGGGGAGACAGTTATGACAGGGAGAAGCCAACAAGAGCTATTCACAACCTTTCTTCCTTCCCACCTCCTATCAGCCATTATTTATTGAGCACTTCATATGGCAAAGTATTTATATGATGGTCCAGGCAGGAATCTAAACACTAGGAACAGCAGAGAGATACACCCTACCATGCCCTCATAAAGGTTAATCCAGTGACACAGAGAGAGAGATCAACAAGAGAAATAAGCAACATGTATATCATGTTAGGTATTGATAAGTGATAAGGGGGAGAAGGCAATGGCACCCCACTCCAGTACTCTTGCCTGGAAAATCCCATGGACAGAGGAGCCTGGTGGACTGCCGTCCATGGGGTCACGAAGAGTCGGACACAACTGATGCGACTGCAAGGGGGGAAAAGAACCAGAAAAACAAAACAAGGAGGCTAGAAACAAACTGTAAAAGGGCTGAAGGGAGGGAGTGAAATTAACAGATGGACAACCAATGATGTCCTCGATGAGAGGCTCATATTTAAATCTGAAGGGAGTGAGGGGGGCAGGCTCACCGATCAATGGGGAAGAGCATTTCCAGCAGAGGTGATGCAAATGCCAGGCTCTATGACAAAGCACGGGCGATATGTTGAGGGCCCCACAAAGGCCAGTGTGGCTGGAGACTGACGTTCACAGGGACAGATGAGGAAGTAAGATCCTAGAGGAGCAGGAACAGGACCATTCTGAACCCTGCCTTCACAACATAGGCCTTTTTATCAATCACAGAAAGACCACCCTTCCATCTAATTTTCACTTCCTCAAAACTCTCCAGTGGTTATTTCTTCAAGAATCTGTATCTACATAATTCAAGAGAACAACCTGCCCTCTATAAAAAGAAAAAAATATACAGCAAGCCAACATTTTCCCCAGCAAGCCTAGGGGAAAATCCTAAGCTCCTATTAATAAAAATGGAAACGGTTTGTGGCTCTGAGTGTAAGCTTCTATAGGATTGGGACCAGGCATCACAATAGAGAACACAGCTCAACACCATGGGCGACTGGACATGCATCGATGCTCTGAAAAGATGTTAAACTGGTTAAAAAGAATAACATGCAGAACTATAGGAGACTGAAGCATTGAAATTTACCACAGGGACATGTTTTTAAATGTTGCAATACATCCAACTCTTTGGCAAATTTAAATGCCAAGCTGGCTAATGCGGTATCCAGGCCACACCCCTTTCCTGCCCAACCAGCTTCTCAACAAGAATAAGATGCTATCAGCCAAGATCTCTGGCAGCAGGGTTTGGGGGTGGTACCTTCAAATCTGCTATCTTCCAATTCCATTCAGTCCTGATCAGCCCAGTTTCATGCATCATATACACAGCTTTCTCATTTTTAATTTTATTTTATATTGGAGTACAGTTGATTAATAATGTTGTATTAGTTTCAGGTGTACAGGAAAGTGACTCCATTATACATATACTTGTATCTATTCTTTTTCAAATTCTTTAGTTTTCTAATGAACAAATATTCATAAGAAATGCTACACAACTCATTGCAGTGACTCCACTGTTCTTAAGAACATACAGTTTGATCAAGGCACCAAGCATGGACTAGAGGGCATACCTGGAACCTGTATAACAGCAACCATTTTTTTAAAAGCTATTATTACTAATAACTAAGTAGTCACAATTCTTCCCATTCAGGTTCTGCTGAGGCCACAGCCACTGCCCCACCCACAAAAATGGACAAATTCCTGTTGCTGTGTTATTTCATAACTCTTCTTGGTCGGAAGTTTTCAGAACTTCTTGCAAAGTAAAGAAGTCATTGGGGCTCAAGTGATCTATAGAGTGAAAAACCGCAGGGAAGAAGTGACTAAGAACCCCGGGAAGGTGTGGATCAGAGGAATGAAAATGAGTGCTGAGAAGAGATGAAAGGGAAGTGTGAGGCAGGAGAGAAGGGAGAAAACTTTTCGAGATGTTACTTGGAATTTTTAAAAATAAACACTGAATCTCTTTTTAATGTTCTCTAAACAAAGTAAAGTTTGAGATTTAGAAATATTTGTTACTTTTAGTTTCAGCACTATGCTCCTCTGGGTGCTATATTGTATCAACTATTGGAACAACCAGACTTGAGCAAATAGTCTAGTTCACAGACATAAAAATATACAGTAAGTCAGACAGAGAAAAACAAATATTAATGCATATATGTGGGATTTAGGAAAACTGTACAGATGAATCTACCTGAAAAAGCAGGACTGGAGACACAGACGTAGAGGACAGACATACAGACACCGATTGGGGGAGAGGGAGGCGGGATGAATTAGATTAGGACTGACGTATATACACTGCCATGTGTGAAACAGACAGCTAGTGCGGGGCTGCTGTCCATCATAGTGAGCTCAGCTCGGAGCTCTGTGACGACCTAGAAGGGGGCCTGGGGAATGGGAGGGAGGCTCAAGAGTGAGGGGATATACGTACAATATAGCTGATTCACTTCCTTGTACAGCAGAATCTAACACAACACTGTAAAGCAGTTATACTCCAATAAAAAGTAAAAATAAAACTGTTAAAAATGCAGTGAATTCTTCACTTGACACAATGCAGTCTGCATTACTGAGGGCAATGACATATTCCAAAACCAAGTGTGGCAAAGATGTTACAGAGAAAATCACCACCAGATGTCCCCTGCCTACCTCAAACACTGAAGCCAGTTACTCTACAGACATTCAAAATCATACCCTAGATTTCTCTCAAATTACCTAAAAAGGTAGAGATTTGGCCAAAGATTCATTTTCTTGTATTTTTCCAGTCTCGGCTGAAAGTCCAGGTAACAAAAATCTGCTTCTTTGCAGTAATGTTCTCCAATCATCTAGAAGGTTCTAATCAGTTGACTCATGAAAGAAGAACTTTCTCTAGGGATCATCAGTCTAACCGGTCCATCCTTTACCTTCCAGTGTGGTCATGCATCCTTCAACAGTGAAGGCTTTTCCACCCACAGGAAAGTTTCTGACCAAAAATTCACATATACCACAGAGCACACCCCCCAGATAAGGAGTCAAGTAGCTTCTCATTTGCACAAAAATGTTGTCTGTTCTGACCATAAAAATAAGTATTTGAGACACTAGTGATTACACCAGCATCTTCTAAAATTTTATCAAATTGAAATAAGAAACTGAACCTTTAAGTAGCATAAGAACTAAAAACATTTTCTGAAAAGATCCTCTAAAACCAAAGGATAGAGGCAAAGACTAGGAAGCACCTCTTCATTACACTATACAAAACTCCAAAACCTAATAAATAGGATGCCTTCCATTCTGTTTTATGCTTGTTCCTAGTTTCTTGATTTTCTTCAAGGATTATATATTATGTCTACCATGAAAAACAAGAAGTTATTCAAAATTGTGCACTGAAAAAACAGAAAGAAAACCTACCTTTAAAATGTTCTGAGTAAGTATATTTGAGGGTAAGTTGCCCTTTACTTTTCACTTTTCTGTATTTTCTGAAGCTTTTAGAATGAATGTAGTAATTTAAAATGAAAAACAACTTTAAAAAAAAAAGATGTTTAAATTACCAAAATGTCAAAGGACTGAGTATTTATTAAGACTTATAAGTATATAAATACAAAACAAAATCAGGAAGAAAGGTTTGGCCATTGATCAAATTACATTTCCGAGTCAAACAACTTAACACCATACATACCAGTGCCCCTCAAACTTGAGGAGACAGAATAACCACCTAGATGATGTGTGAGAGCAGGTCGAAGGAGCTCTCAGGGCACTCTGATCTGCCAATCACTAGACCTTGCTCTGAGTAGCCAAGGTGGATGCAACTCGAAGCCAGCAGAGCCCCAGGAAGCCTGCCAAGCCCCTTCCAGAGTGGACGGAGGAGAGATGAAACCTGAACCCCGAACCCCGCCTTCCTTCAAAGTTCTAAAGCAGGGGCACAGACTTCTCTCTCGCCAGTCAGCCCTTGCTGATTAAATCCTTAGTCATGGCCTTAAAAGGGGCCCAATGAAATTAAGATCATCATGACTCCACAATCTAAGGAGCTGTTTTTAGAGCATCTGACGGAGCCAGCCTCTGACTCCAACTTGGCAGACTGCCTCTGGACTACCTAGAATTCTCCACACCAAACTTCTTGGTGGAGCTTCCAAACACCACACTGTCTCCTACAATGATTTGTCACAGGCCTAAGAACAAGACGGAGAACACCGATTTTGAATCTCTCTCTAAGGAGACAAAAAAAAAAAAAAAAAAAAGGCAAGCATGCCCTCCACAAGGCAACCAAGTGCTTACCAGACGCTCTGGATCCTGGAGTTGTCGGAAGGAGGGGGAACTTGTAAAGAATCAGAACAGTTTCCACCCTTTCACTCCCATCCTCATGCTCCATCAGGAGCTCCAGAACAAAACCACCCTCAGAAACTCCAAAAGCCTCAGGAGGAGACTGAATGGTCCAAGAATCTACTGAGCCTCCCAACCCCACAGTCAATATGCTCCACCTAGCTAGCCCATCAAGACACTGCTGCTCCTGCTGCTGCTGCTAAGTCGCTTCAGTCGAGTCCAACTCTGTGCGACCCCATAGATAGCAGCCCACCAGGTTCCCCCATCCCTGGGATTCTCCAGGCAGGAACACTGGAGTGGGTTGCCATTTCCTTCTCCATGCATGAAAGTGAAAAGTGAAAGTCAGTCATGTCCGACTCTTCGCGACCCCATGGACTACAGCTTACCAGGCTCCCCCATCCATGGGATTTTCCAGGCAAGAGTACTGGAGTGGGGTACCATTGCCATCAAGACACTAGAGGGTGACTAATGTTTCCTTTCACCCTAAGGAGTAAAGTGCCTGCCTGAGAGGCCTCCCAGTTCTACACAGTGAGAACCTCAGAAAGAAACTAACTTAATTAACCATTCAGAAGAGCACAGAGAATTCCCACCAGCCTCCAGGTCCCCAAACAACACACTTGCCATTTATCCCCCATGCTGCCATTTCCTGCCTGCAGTGAACTAATTACACACAGTGGGAATTCCAGAGCTGCCGGTTCTAATGTTTATCTGCTGCTAACTTGTTGTGTGACCTCAAAGACATTTCTCTAGTGCCTCTATTTTCTCTAGTATAAAAGCAAGATAAGGGAATGACATGCTTGACAGAGAGTCCTAATATAACACTACAGTCATCACCACCCTAGAAACACTCACAAGGATGGTAATTAACGTGTTCCTTCTACCACGGCCTTTAAAGACAACTGATGATATGTTGTGAAAGGCACTGGACCTCAAAAGATACTTCCTCTTTCGCTAAAACAGATCTCAGTGGCAAACACTCCCTAAAAATTGCTGATAAAAACAGTATCAGATGTGCTTCTTTGTACAGCACAAGGGGATGTATTTTTCCAGAACCATCATTCCCACAGCAGACAAGAGCTTCATAAGTAGAAGAGACAATAGAAAAATCACCTTCAATTAGATTTCTATAACCTTCACATCCAGCCCTGAAAAGGTAATTAAGTAAAACTGAGTTGTTACTTCCTGACCAGTGCAACATTTTGCAACCCCTGGGAACTGTGAAGACTAGTAAGAGTAAAGTTGGTTGCAAAACATTCATTATAACCTGATTTTTTTGTAAATCTATGTGGGCATAGAAAACTATCCAATAAATGGGACCAAGTATATTTTACATCTATTAAAATCCCAATTGTTTTTTTAATACATTTGAATATAGGTGTGTCAAAAATGTAATGCAAATGTTCCCAGTATGTTGTCTCTTCATTTGTACAGAAGTTTTAAATTTTAATGTGTTCAAATCTGCTCATTTTTTCTTCACAGGTTTCTTCTTTTTCTTTAAAGCCATGAAAATTGTTACTCCTATGCAGAACTAACAAATATTATATTCTCTGCTACTGTTTCTATCATTTGATTTGCAATATTCAACTCTCCGGAGCTTACATTTGGTGAAGGTCCAATTGATATCTTACTATATCCAAACCATTTATTAAATAATCTATTTAAATAATTCTTCCTCATTGCCTTATTTTGAAATTTTAGCATATTTGAGTTATAGTTAGGAAATTATTCCAATTTACTTTTTAAAGTACAAGAACTTCAAAGTAAAAATCCAAATATAAATAAGAGTTTTATAAGACATCTCAGTAAGAGATTATGAGCAAATCAAGACATCATCAAGCCATTTCATCTTCAGTGGGGCATCAGTCAACTGAGCCATAATTTCCATCTAAAATCAGTTCTTCCCATTCAGTACAAGGCTTTGAGTATGTAATTGTGGGGTATATAAGTATATGGCAGCTGAGTCACCAACTGTTTGGATTCTCTGCTTATTTTATGGGGACGGGCTACTTCTTGGGTGGCAATGTTATTCTAACCCTGACACACCTGGAAATAATACCCCTTTGCCCTGAGAAAAATAAAAGTCCAAGATTCAGAATCATGGATTTTTACTCTATTGATTTTTCCTCCAGATCTACTAGAAACCTACCATCCATAGTGTGTACTATGTAAATCGGCTCTTGTGTTTTAGACTGTAACGTCTGCACCTCGTCATTCCCATCAAGACACAAGCTCCTGGAAAGCCAAGCCTGAAGCTACTCACCAACGAAGGGAGGAGGGACTCAAGTACAGTCATTGTAGAGACCTCTATGTGAGCCCTACCCACAGTGGACACTCAGGAAAGGCTGCCAATGTATCAACTATCTTAGCATCTCAGTCATAAGTGATGCTTGAAGAAAAAAAGAACAACAACATAGTATCACTGACTGCTTTCATCTGAATTCATCTCCCCTACACAGTGATGTGGACAGATTTTTGCCATCAGTTCACACCCTGAAGCACAAGGCATGATAATCTTTCTTTCCATTTGCATAGCTAGGACTCGTCATTATCCAGCCCTATTTTTTTGACTCAACAAAACAGAACTGCACCATTAGGATTTCAGCATGTCTATTCTTGCAGTAACTATTTTGAATTGGGTTTTTTAGAAGCAACCACTGTATGAAAAAAAAAAATTATAACCTCAAAGGTTCATACATGGCTTGGTTTTAGAATCTGAGCTTTTCTGTTTCAATTCCCTGCTGCTTCTCCAACCAGGAAACAAATGGCTGAGCGGTTCCTCCAAGGCCCTGGATGGCAGTGCTCAGCCTGGCGTTCTCTGGTTTCAATCCCCTCCTCCAAAAACGAACCAGAGAGAGCACCATCACCAAAGGTACAATTACTGAGCATCTAATGTTCTCCAAGCTATTACATATGTCACTTGTTATATCTGGTGCTGTTTTTCTTACCAAAAAAAAAAAATCCTAGGATGCATTTCTTCCACATCTCTGAAAAAATTGCTCAATTTAATATTATGCTTAACTATTAAATTTAATTTTAGAGATCTTGCTTAATTTTTTAATCTAATAAGTGAACAGCATATTAAGAAATGTGATATTCCACTTCACAATATTGTCTCATATATAAAATAGGAAAGTCCAACTATAACACTGTCCTCTCTGCTCCTCTCTTTTCTGTTGGAGAAGAATGGACACTTTTGTGTGCAGCATAAGAAGGCCAGGGAAGAGGAGGGATTATCTTACAAACTGGCAAAGCAATCTCATTCGGCTCCTCCCATCACTGTCCCCATCCTCCTCCCAAGTGCTGAGGAGGCTGGAGAAAGACGCAGAGTTACCCGCTAACCCATCCTCCCTGGGGTGCCTCTCCCTGCCTCCCTCCCAGCACTTGCCCAGGGCTGGACCCTGGAGAGCCAGGCACGCCTCCCAGGAGGTCCCCAGGGAGTAGAAAACAAATGCCAGGGAAACCAGAAAAAGATGAAATTCCTCAACTATACTGGGAGAAAGACATCTAAAAACACATGTATACATTGACATGAATGTATACATGTTGTAAAATAAAAGTAAAAATAAAAATTTAAATTTAAAAAAAAATCCTAAAAAAAAAAATAAATAAAAACACATGTAAGCGAAGACATTTTATTCTCGGGTCTAAGCAGTAAGTCTTCTAGTGGAGGTCATCACAGCCTGGTGAGTCTGCAAGAGGCTGCCCAGTGCTCCTTCCGTGGGACCTCCCATCCTTCCAGTAAGGGCCACTACAGCCTGTGCTCATCCCCACTTTGAAGATTCAAACCCACACCAGTATGTTTTCCCTGAAACGTGCAGGCTTCCCTGAGACTCTGAGAAGCAAGAAAAAGCAGGCGTCTGCAAAGCCTGAAGGTAGGTACTGGGACAAGCACAGGAAGGACACTAATTGAAGTCAGACCCCTGGGGTCACCTTGTCCGGTGAGTGTTGCTTCACCCTGCAAGGAAACTCCCCTCTAGAAGCTTCATTAGGAGGAATGCAGTACCACCCATGACTCCTCACTGTTGGCCCCCACCTCTTGTGGGCATGGCCTTTCCCAAGAGACCCTGCAGCTCCTCCCACCAACAAGGATCAGAATCCCTGGCCCTTTGACCCTGGGCTTGCTGGCCTGGACTTGCTGTTGATGCAGGGAGCCCAGGCCTTAAGCAGTCTTGCAGGATTTCTCTTAGCCTTTCCAGCTCTGCCACAGCCTTGACAGGAGCTACCCTGGGACCACAGCTGCCCTCAGCCTGGACCCCACATGGAACAGACATGAAGCAACCTGCAGGCTCAGCCAGGGCCACAGCTTGAGGCTTGGCCACTGAGTGAAGTCCAAGGTGGAGTTGCCAAGCTCCACTGCCAACCCACCACTGCAAAAGTCATAGTAAAGCACTGTTGTCAGCTGCTGTGTTATATTTGTTACCCAGCATTATTATGCCAACAGCTAACTGATACACAGTCTAAGAAACTGCTCATGGTAAATATGGTATGTCCCCTTGCCCAAAATATGATGACTACATTTTAAGAAGTGCTTACTATGGGCCCATTTTGGTAAGAGTATTGTGGTTTAGTGGTGGTTGAGTCATTAAGTCCTGTCCAACTCTTGTGACCCCATGGACCGTAGCCCACCAGGCTCCTGTCGATGAGATTTCCCAGAACAATGCTGGAGTTGCCATTTCCTTCTCCAGGGGATCTTACCAAACCAGGGATTGAATGTGCGTCTCCTGCACTACAGGCGAATTCTTTAGTGACTGGAGCCACCGGGGAAGCCCCAAAAGGCGGATGTATTTATTTTTTCCTCACAAGAACCCTATCAGACAAAAAGGACTATTATCCCTATTTGAAAGATGAGGCAACAGAGACACAGTTAAGTAACCTGCCCAGGGTTGGAAGGTAGTAACAGCAGGTTTCAAACCCCAGTCACCTGCACTAAGAGCCCTTGCTTATTAACTTTATGCTCAATGACCTTGCAAACCTCCTCCCATACTTCCTAGTCTGCCTGTCATTCTGTTCTGGGTTCCCATGCCCTGGGGGTAAAACCCAAATTGACAGGCAGGACAGTCAAGTACTCAAGACCCTTCCCAGCCTGATTCTGCTCATCCCATCCAGGTTCCTGCGCCCTCCTCATCTCTCCCTCAGGGTTGGCCCGGTGACAACTCTGGGCTCCTATACCTGACCAAGCCCACCAAGTCCTTTGCCTCCCCCTGGAATCCCCCATTTTCTGGAGCACCTCAAGGTCATCCCTCTGGGGTACCTCCTGTAAGAACACTTCCTGCCCCAGCCAGGAGAGCATGACTGCCCATCCTGAGTGTCCCCAACACCAAGGACCTTCTTGAAAGTGCAGTGACCACTGTGGGCTGTCACCACTGAGCTCCTGCCCAAGCCTGGCCACATGCCCCTTGAGGGCAACACCTGGGTTCATTCACTTCTGACAGCCCCATGCTCAGCAAGCCCCATGCTCTCATCAGGGAACTTAAGGAGAGTCTGCTAAGTTACAAAACAGTGAAAGGAACACAACATAATGGAGAAATGGATATGGAGACACAATGTCCAAATTTTCATTCTTGACAACATATCTTCATTCCTCATAAACATTAATCAAACTGCTCAACACCCCTGGGTCTCCAGCTACATATTCATCAATTAAAATTGCTCTATCATGATGGTTTCCTCTGCCAAACCTTCCTCATAGGCTTCTGTTCGCATCAGGTTGTCTTGGGATAAGTAACAAAAGCCACATACCTGCTTGAAACAGCAGGGAAATTGAAGGCCTATTCCCTAAATGTTCAGTCCTGGCAACACAAGAGCACAAGTACTATCATTTCAAAAGAAAGAAAGGAAAGTTTGTTGCAGAGAGGTAAGTCACATAATGAATAAGTGAAAGGAGAATGATCTCAAGACAAAACCAGATAAGTGATGACTTGACACGAGGGAGAAAAAGCAAGTGACTCTTGCGAGAGGCCCAGTGCTCAGAAACCCAGCTTGCAGGTGGCTGTCATTGCCTTAACCTCAGAGACACCAGTAAAGGTCAGGACTCAGCACCCGGACAGCACCTGTGGAAAGCTGACTAGGGTAGAGGGGTACAGGCTGCAGCGCCCTCAACGCCACACGACCACATACAGGATCCAGGCCCCAGGCTTGGGGAAAGGGGGAAACTACATCCAAAGGGAGTGAACTGGTCTGTCCGCGAGTCAGAGGCTGAAATCCCACAAACACAGATGCCTCTCCTCACTGCAGCTTCACGTTCACTCATGAGCTGTGTTTCTGTTGCTGAGGATACACGTCCCAGGTGTTCCCTGGCCAAGATGGGAGAGGCCGGGATAACGGGTGTTCCTGACCCCTGTCACATTCAGCAGGGATGGGATGTCACACAGACAGCTGGAATGTAAGAACAAGAAGATCCTCAAGATCAGACCACCTAATAATTTTCACTTTCCAGCCATGACTTTGTTCAAACAGCTTGCAGAAGCACAGCTACAAGAGAGGGGGCTAAGGCTGCTCCTTTCAGTGGGCAGGGCCAGGAACCCCATTGTTGGTACAGGAACAGCCTCAGAGCTGGTTGATGGCAGCCTGGGGATCTGATTTGGGAATCATGTACTTAGGTCAGCCCTACATGTTGCAGTATGGAAACCACAGCTCAGAGGGTAAGGTGACTCATCCAGGGTCATGGAATGGAAGCCAGAAGGACAAAGCTCAGGACTCTAGTTGCTGACTCCCAACCAAACACTCTTTCCTCCACACGGTGCCACCCCCTTTTCTAGGAAGGGCCCTCCACACCCTCCCGAGAGCAAGATCCAGACCACTCTGGGGCTTAGTTTGAGATAAGGAGGAACTCAGTGACAATATGCCTTACTGATGGATTTGTCACACACGAGAGGCAAAGCTCTGCTTTTTACCATCCCATGCTCCTTATTCCCCAGCCCAACTGCCCCCAACATGGGCAAGCCATCAGAGCCTTTCAATGGCCTGGAATTTCCCAGGCTCCCCTGCCCCATCCATTTCCCTCTCTGTAGCATTTCCCACAGCACTGAATCAAATGCCTGCCTGTGGTGCTGTGATTCTTTGCTGGATTTGTCCCTACACAGTATATGTGCTTGGTTTTAAAATGCTGTTTGCTCCACTTTTAAATTTCATTTTAGAAGCCTGCAAGGAGAGATGCCAATATTTAATCATAGGGACTAGAGGGGACTTTACAAACTGCTTACGAGGCACAAACAGAGCAGTTATTTTCCTATTTCCCTTTTGAAGGAATTGGCTACTATATCATACACAGTAACAGTGTGAACCAGAAAGCACTCCTGCATCCTTATCTCACCCTCACATAATCAAAAAGAAAAAAAAAAAACATTGTAATAGAAAAGAGAAGAGGAAACTAGAACTTCATATTTGTTTGAAATTTAATTAAACTTGAAAGGTTTGTATGGACAATTCATTTCCTTTTGTAGTCTAAGACCATAAGCTTCACATTCCATTTTACCAGTGGAATGATAAAAAGTAACCATATGTTATTTTAATTGTAATAATAAATAATATATAAGGAAGTTAGATTAAAAGTTTCTTTTAAATAGCCAAGTGGAAACACATGTTCCCTACCATTCTGAATTGACATTTTTTTAAAGCCTCTGTAAATATTTTTAAGGCATGTGTCTATTTAATTGCTTTTGTTAATACCACTTGCATTCTTTTCCAGAAAGATGACTTTACAGTAAGCAAACGGGTATGTCTTTATATGTGTCCTAGTTAATCCTCCGAATTGACAAGTTTAAAATGGATGGAGTATGCTCTTTACAAAAAAATGTTGAATGTACAATTAAAAAGAACAGGAAACCTCCCACAACCTCTGGGTCATTCAGATTTGGAGTCAGATAACATCCCTGTCCTTGTCAATTCCACGTCATCAACACCTATCAGAAGGACAATGCTGAGTAGTCTTTGAGGGCAAAGTGAAGCAGGAATCCTAGACAAGTCACCCTGAAAATGAACCTGGGGGCTGGTGTTATATTACCCCAGCCAGACACAACCAATGGAGCAGGAAGTGGACTGAACATGGATTGCCTCTCTCCGAAAATATTGTGCCTGTGTACATTGGTGGATCTTCCCAGGTGGCTCAGTGGCAAAGAACCCGCCTGCCAACATAGGAGACATAAGAGACCTGAGTTCGATCCCTGGGTCGGGAAGATCCCCTGGAGAAGGGAAAGACAACCCACTCCAGTATTCTTGCCCGGAAAATTCCATGGACAGAGGAAACTGGCAGGCTACAGTCCATGGGGTCACAAAGAATTGGACACAACTGAGGCAACTTCAAGAGATGGGAATACCAGACCACCTGACCTGCCTCTTGAGAAACCTATATGCAGGTCAGGAAGCAACAGTTAGAACTGGACATGGAACAACAGACTGGTTCCAAATAGGAAAAGGAGTCCGTCAAGGCTGTATATTGTCACCCTGCTTATTTAACTTATATGCAGAGTACATCATGAGAAACGCTGGGTTGGAAGCAGCACAAGCTGGAATCAAGATTGCCAGGAGAAATATCAATCACCTCAGATATGCAGATGACACCACCCTTATGGCAGAAAGTGAAGAGGAACTAAAAAGCCTCTGATGAAAGTGAAAGAGGAAAGTGAAAAAGTTGGCTTAAAGCCCAACATTCAGAAAACGAAGATCATGGCATCTGGTCCCATCACTTCATGGCAAATAGATGGAGAAACAGTGGAAACAGTGTCAGACTTTTTTGGGGGGCTTCAAAATCATTGCAGATGGCGATTGCAGCCATGAAATTAAAAGATGCTTACTTCTCGGAAGAAAAGTTATGACCAACCTAGATAGTATATTGAAAAGCAGAGACATTACTTTGCCAACAAAGCTCCGTCTAGTCAAGGCTTTGGTTTTTCCAGTGGTCATGTATGGATGTGAGAGTTGGACTGTGAAGAAAGCTGAGCACTGAAGAATTGATGCTTTTGAACTGTGGTGTGGGAGAAGACTCTTGAGAGTCCCTTGGACTGCAAGGAGATCCAACCAGTCCATTCTGGAGGAGATCAGCCCTGGGTGTTCATTGGAAGGAATGATGCTAAAGCTGAAGCTCCAGTACTTTGGCCTCATGCGAAGAGTTGACTCATTGGAAGAGCCTCTGATGCTGGGAGGGATTGGGGGCAGGAGGTAAAGGGGACTACAGAGGATGAGATGGCTGGATGGCATCACTGACTTGATGGACGTGAGTTTGAGTGAACTCCAGGAGATGGTGATGGACAGGGAGGCCTGGCGTGCTGCGATTCATGGGGTCACACAGAGTCAGACACGACTGAGCGACTGAACTGAACTGAGGCAACTTAGCATGTCTGTGTATGTGATAAAACACTTCAGAGTGAGAAGAGTTGCTTACTGGTGATAAGAGAAAACAGGAATTGTGGAATAAGGTAAGACGTTCTTCCTATTAAAAAAAAATATGAGGTCAGATATTACTAAAAGGATTTACAAGCCTCTAGTTCCAAAATTCTTTGATTCTATAGGGTAGTAAGTGAATGTTCCATCAGAAAACTAAGATCCAAAAATACTAATGGTGAATGAAGCTCACCTCTTCTGACAGGTTACCCTTTGATGGAAACCACTTGCCAGAATATTAAACTTCCTGTTTCCTGTCTCCCTCAAAAGACTTTTCCACAAGCATCCTAGGGGGACAGCCTGTGTTTAATTCATCTCTGTGATCCCACATGGTACCTGCAGTTCCCAGTGGGAAACCAAAACTGCAGAAATATAGGGTAGAAAATATCATAGGAAAATTTAAGTTTTATTTTAAAATAATGAATGCTTACATAATAATAAATAAAAAGTTTAATCAAACTCCTTGGTACCTAGATGTTACATGAATAAATACCTCAATTAAAATACTTTTCTAGTAACTACTATGCCAAACCTTCCAATGCACAAGACAAAGGGAATTTTTGTGTGATTTTATTGTTTTGATTATTATTTTTCCTTCCCTTGGAGGAACCAAGCAGCAACTCCTGCCCCATCACTCAGATTCATAGAACATAAAAACAGTCATCAAAAACAAGCATAAATAATACTTACCATTTCATTAACCAGGAACATTAGACAGGAACAAAACAAAGATGTCTCCTCTCATCACTTCTATTCAACATTGTACTGTCACTTCTAGCCAAGGTAGCTGGGCAAGAAAAAGAAATAAAAGGAATCTCTGCCAGAAATAAGTAAAACTATCTCCATTTTTAGATGATCTTGTATATAAACATTCTAATGAATTCACTAAAAATCATTAGAGATGATAAGAAAACCTTCAGCAAGGTTTCAGGATACACAATCAAACCATAAGAATCAATTGTGTTTCTATGCAATACCAATAGAAAATCCAAAAATAAAACTGGGACAGTTTCATTTACACTGCAGCAGAAAGAATAAAATTCTCAGTGATAAATTTAACAAAAGAAGTGCAATACTTGGACACTGAAAATTAACAACATCGTTGAAAGAAATTAAAGAAGATCTAAATAACTGGAAAAACATCCTATGTTCATGACAAGAAGGCAATATTGTTAAAATGCATTAATCCCCAAATTCACCTCCAGATTCAATGTAATCAATATCAAAATCCCCACTGGATTTAATGCTGAAATTCACAAAATAATCCTAAAATTTGTATAGCAATGTAAGACCTAGAATAGTGAAAAGCATCTTGGGGGAAAGAAAGAACAAAGTTAGAAGGCTTATATTTTCAGAATTCAAAACTACTACGAAACAAGAACAATCAAGACTGTGTGTCAGTGACATAAGGATAGATATAGATCAGAGTAGAATTTAGAACATGGAAGTAATTGCATATACTTATGATCAAATCATTTTTATAAGAGTGCTATGAAAATCAATGGGGGAAACAATATACTTGTCCACAAATGGTGCTGAGACAACTGGACAATTATATGCAAAAAGAACAAATCTGGATCCCTAACTCACACCATATACAAAAATTACCTCAAAATAGATCTTTTTGTATACAGTGTGAGTTAGGGATCCAAATTTATTCTTTTGCATGTAAGTACCCAGTTATCCCAGCACCGTTTGTGTACAAGAGTATTCTTTCCTCCATTGATTGTCATCAGTTCAGTTCAGTTGCTCCGGTGTGTCTGACTCTGCAACACCACGGACTGCAGCACGCCAGGCTTCCCTGTCCATCACCAATTCCCAGAGCTCACTCAAACTCATGTCTATCGAGTTGGTGATGCCACACAATCATCTCATCCTCTGTTGTCCCCTTCTCCTCCCACCTTCAACTTTTCCCAGCATCAGGGTCTTTTCCAATGAGTCAGTTCTTCACCATCAGGTGGCCAAAGTACTGGAGTTTCAGCTTCAGCATCAGTCTTTCCAATGAATATTCAGGACTGATTTCCTTTAAGATTGACAGGTTGGATCTCCTTGCAGTCCAAGGGACACTCAAGAGTCTTCTCCAGCACCACAGTTCAAAAGCATCAGTTCTTCAATACTCAGTTTTCTTTATAGTCCAACTCTCACAACCATACATGACTACTGGAAAAACCATAGCTTTGACTGGATGGATCTTTGCTGGCAAAGTAATGTCTCTGCTTTTAAATACTCTATCTAGGTTGGCCATGGCTTTTCTTCCAAGGAGCAAGCGTCTTTTAATTTCATGGCTGCAGTCACCATCTGAATAGAACTCTATAAAATATTAGTTGATCATAATTATATACAATTACAACACAAGAGATGACTCTAAACATGGACCTCACCAGATGGTCAATATCAAAGTCAGATTGATTATGTTATCTGCAGCCAAAGACAAGGAAGCTCTACCTAGTCAGTAAAAACAAGACTTGGAGCTGACTGTGGCTCAGGTTATGTGCTCCTTATCGAAAAATTCAAGCTTAAATTGAAGAAAGTAGGGAAAACCACTAGGCCATTCAGGTATGACCTAAATCAAATCCCTTATGATTATACAGTGGAAGTGATGAATAGATTCAAGCAAGGGATTAGATCTGGTAGACAAAGTACCTGAAGAACTAAGGACAGAGGTTCATAACACATATAGGAGGCAGTGACCAAAACCATCCCAAACAAAAAGAAATGCAAGAAGCCAACATGGTTGTCTGAGGAGGCTTAACAAATAGCTGAGAACAGAAGAGACCCAAGAGGCAAGGGAGAAAGGGAAAAATATGCCCAACTGAACGCAGAGTTCCAGAGAACAGCAAGGAGATATGAGAAGGCCTTCTTCAAGGAACATGCAAAGAAATAGAGGAAAATGACAGAATCAGAAAGACTAGAGATCTTGTCAAGAAAATTGGAGATACCAAGGGGATATTTCATGCAAGGATGGGAACGACAAAGGACAGAAATGGTAACAACCTAACGGAAGCAAAAGAGATTAAGTAAAAGTGGCAGGAATACACAGAAAAACTATATAAGAAAGGTCTTAATGATCTGATAGCCACGATGGTGTGGTCACTCACCTAGAGCCAGACATCTTGGAGTGTGAAGTCTAGTGGACCTTAGGACACATAGCTACAAACAAAGCTAATGGAAGGGATGGAATTTTAGCTTAATTATTCCAGCTGAGCTATTCAAATCCTAAAAGACAATGCTGTTAAAGTGCTGCACTCAATATGCCAGCAAATTTGGAAGACTCAGCAGTGGCCACAGGACTGGAAAAGGTCAGGTTTTCATTCCAGTCTCAAAGGAGGGCAATCCCAAAGAAAGTTCAAGTTACTGCACTATTGTGCTCATTTCACATGCTAGTAAGGTAATGCTCAAAATTATTCAAGTCAGGATTCAGCAGTATGTGAATCAAGAACTTTCAAATGTATAAGCTGGGTTTCAAAGAGGCAGGAGAACCAGAGATCAAATTGCCAAGATTCACTGGATCATGTAGAAAACAAGGGAATTCCAGAAAAACATCTACCTCGGCTTTATTGGCTACACTAAAGCTTTTGACTGTGTGGATCACAACAAACTGTGGAAAATTCGCAAAGAGATGGGAATACCAGACCATCTTACCTGTCTGCTGAGAAACCTGTATATGCTGGTCAAGAAGCAACAGTAAGAACTAGACATGGAACAATGAACTCTTTCAAAATTGGGAAAGGAGTACAACAAGGCTGTATTTTGTCAACCTGATTATTTAACTTATATACAGAGTGTATCAAGTGAAATCCCAGGCAGGATGAATCACAAGCTGGAACCAAGGCTGTCAGGAGAAATATCATCAATCTCAGATATGCAGATAACCATGATAATATTAGAAAGTGAAGAGGAAATAAAGAGCCTCTTGATGAAAGTGAAAGAGGAGAGTGAAAAAGCTGGCTTATAACTCAACATTTAAAAAACTAAGATCATGGCATCTGGTCCCATCACTTCATGGCAAATAGCAGGGGAGACACTGGAAGTAGTGACAGACTTTATTTTCTTGGGCTCCCAAATCACAGCAGATGGTGACTGCAGCCATAAAATTAAAGACACTTGCTCCGTGGAAGAAAAGCTATGACAAACCTGGACAGTACATTAAAAAGCAGAGACATTAATTTGCCAGCAAAGGTCTGTCTAGTCAAAGGTATGGTTTTTCCAGTAGTCATGCACAGGTGTGAAAGCTGGATCATAACGGAGGGTAAGCACCAAAGAATTGATGCTTTTGAACTGTGGTGTTGGAGAAGACTCTTGAGAGTCCTTTGGACTGCAAGAAGATCAAACTAAATCGATCCTAAAGGAAATCAACCCTGAATATTCATTGGAAGCACTGATGCTGAAGTTCTAAAAGCTTTGCCACCTGATGCAAGGAGCCAACTCATTAGAAAAGACCCTGAGGCTGAGAAAATTGAAGGCAAAAGGAGAAGGGGCAACAGAAGATGGGATTGTTAGATAGCATCACCAACTTAATGCACATGAATTTGAGCAAACTCTGGGATATAGTGGAGGACAGAGGAGGCTGATGGGCAACAGTCCATGGGGTCACAAAGAGTCAGACATGACTTAGTGAATGAACAACAACAGATCAAATATCTAAATGGAGGAGCTAAAATTATAAAACAAATAGAAGTAAACTTTTGTGACTTTGGATTAGGCAGTGGTTGCTTAGACATGACAATAAAAGCACAATGGAAAACAAAACATAAACAGGATGTTATACAAATTAAAACGTTCGTGTTTCAAAGTATATTAGCAAGGAAATGAAAAGATAACCTACAGAAAGAGAGAAAATATTTGTAAATTATACATCTGATGAGGGTATGGTATCCAGAATATGTAAAGACCTCTCTCAACTTTAAAATAAAAAGACAAATAGCCCAAATAAAATTGGCAAAGTTATTTAATAGCATTTCTTCAAAGAAGATAAATAAATGGCCGATAAGCACAGAAAAGAAACTCAACTTCGTTAGCAGAAAAAATGCAAATTGAAACCAGAAAGAGATACTACTTCACACGCACTAAGATAGCTATAAGCAAAAACATGGAGAATAAAAAGTGTGGAGGAGGATGTAAAGAAGTTGGAACCATACACACTGCTGGTGGGAATGCAAAATGACAGCTGCTTTGGATACAGTCTGGCGGTTCCTCAAACAGTCAAATATAAACTTAACCACATAATCCAGCAGCTCCACTCCTAGACACATATCCAACAGTAACGAAAACATGTCCACACAAAAATCTGTACATGGATGTTCGTAGAAGCATTATTAACAATAGTAAAAAAAAAAAAGAAAAAAAAAAAGGAAAGAAAACAACCCAAATCTCCATCAAGGTGAATGGATACACAAAATACAGTCTATCCATGCAGTGGAATATTTTCCAGTCATAAAAGGAATGAAGTACTGGTTTATGAACCTTCAGTCTTGAAACATTATGCTAAGAAAGTTACACACAAAAGGCTGCATATTTGTTGTTCTTTCGCTCAGTGGGGTCCGACTCTGTGACCACTTGGACTGCAGCACGCCAGGTTTCCCTGTCCTTCATCTCCTGGAGTTTGCTCAAATTCATGTCCATTGAGTCAGTGATGCCATCCAACCTTCAATGCCTCCCACCTTCAATTATTCCCAGTATCAGGGTCTTTTCAAATGAGTCAGCTCTTCGCATCAAAGAACTACAGCTTCAGCATCAGTCAATATTCAGGACTGGTTTCCTTGAGGATTGACTGATTTGATATCTTTGCAGTCCAAGGGACTCTCAAGAGTCTTCTCCAACACCACAGTTCAAAAGCATCAGTTCTTCAATGCTCAGCCTTCTATATGGTCCGACTCTCACATCCATACGTGACTCCTGAAAAAACCATAGCTTTGACTAGACAGACCTTTGTTGGTAAAGTAATCTCTCTGCTATTTCATATGCTTTCTAAGTTGGTCATAACTTTTCTTCCAAGGAGCAAGCATTATCTAATTTCATGGCTGCAGTTACAATCTGCAGTGATTTTGGAGCCCAAGAAAATAAAGTCTGTCACTGTTTCCATTGTTTCCCCATCTATTTGCCATGAAGTAATAGGACCAGATGCCATGATCTTAGTTTTCTGAATGTTGAGTTGGATGATTCCGTTTATATGAAATGTCCAGAATATGTAAATCCATATGCTAGAGAGTATATCAGAGATTTCCAGGGGCTGAGGGATGGAGGGAATGGGGAGTGATTGTTAATAGGTATGAGATGTCTTTGTGGAGTCATAGAAACATACCACAATTAGACAGTGATGATGGCTACACCTCTGTGACTGTATTAAAAACCACTGAAGTGTATATATTTTAAAAGGGCAGATTTTATGGCACGTGTATTTATCTCAATTTACAATTAACAGTCATAACAGTGAGATATTTTCACATATTTTCATGCTGGTGGGAATGTTCACTGGCAGAATTTCTTAGAAGAGGGGTCTGGAAAAGGGTATCAAAATTTACCTGATAAATTCTAAGAATTTAGCCTCTATAAATAATTATGAGGTCACAACTTTAGCTCTAAAGATTATCTGTAATGTTGTTTACAGTGTCAAATTATTGTAAATACCCTGAAGGCACAACAGAGATTTTGTTAAGCCAACTATGGCACATTCATTCAGTTTAAGGAGTCACCTGTGAAAATGATATTTATTGATATACTGTTAACTGGAAAAAGAGGGATACAAAGTACAATATGAAGTCTGATCGTAGTTTTGTTCTTTAAACTACGTAGCTGCTGCTGTTGTTGTTCAGTCACCAAGTCATGACAACTCTTTGCAAATCCATGGACTGCACCATTCCAGGATATCCTGTCTTTCACTATCTCCTTGAGTTTGCTCAAACTCATGTCCATTGAGTCAGCGACACCATCCAAACATCTCATCCTCTATCGCCCTCCTCTGCCTTCAGTCTTTCCCAGCATTAGGGTTTTTTCCAATGAGTCAGCTCTTTGCATCAGGTGGCCAAAGTACTGGAGTGTCAGTATCAGTCCTTCCAGTGAGTTTTCAGGGTTGATCTCCCTTAAGATCGACTAGTTTTATCTCCTTGCAGTCCAAAGGACTCTCAAGAATCTTTTCCAGCACCATAATTCAAAGGCATCAACTCTTCGGCACTCTGCCTTCTTTACAGTCCAAGTCTCACATCCGTACTGACTACTGGAAAGACCATAGCCTTGACTATATGGACCTTTGTCAGCAAAGTGATGCCTTTGCTTTGTAACACACTGTCTAGGTTTATCACAGCCTTCCTGACAAGAAGCAATCGTCTTCTAATTTCATGGCTGCAATCACCATCTACAGTGATTTTAGAGAGCAAGAAGAGGAAATCTGTCACTGCTTCCACCTTCCCCCCTTCTATTAGACATGAAGTGATGGGGCTGGATGCCATGATCTTAGTTTTTGTAATATTTGAGTTTTAAGCCAGCTTTTTCCACTCTCTTCCTTCACCCTCATCAACAGATTCTTCTGTTTCTCTTCACTTTCTGCCATTAGAGTGGTATCATCTGTATATCTGAGGTTGTTGATATTTCTCCCTGCAATCTTGATTCTAGCTTTTAAACTATACATGTATGTATTCATGCCTCCATATGAGAGAAATAGTAGAACTAAGCAGCCCAAACTATAGCCACTAGCCCATGTGCATATTTAAATTCTTAAGATGAACAAAAATTAAGAATCCAGATCGTCAGTTACACTGGCCACATCAGGTGCTCAGTAAGCACACGGCAACAGTGGCTGCTGTACTGGACAGCACGGGCACACTGCCTTCACGGCAGACAGTTCCACGGAAATGAGCTGACACAGAAGAATACACACCAAGAGGCCTTACAGATGCTTTTAAATTTCTTTGTGCTTATTTTCCACTTTTCTGGTAATAAATAGAAATGTTTGGATAAAAGAATACTGTTATTATTATTTCAAGATTCAAAGTAAACTGACAGGGAGAAAGGATCTGGAGAAACCCTCACTGGGAGCAGGCAGCACCCACCACAGATGGAGCAAGTCCCTCTGATCTGGGCAGCAAAGGGCGTGCCCTCCGCTGCTGAGAAAACACCTCTGCACCACAGGGAGGGGCAGCTTCGCAGATGGATGTGGTGTGATGGATGGGTACCAGAGTGATAAGAATGGCTGTTTCTGCTAATTCTGTCCAGATGTAGAGTTGCTTTCTGGGGAAGAAGATGTGCAACTTCCTCATGTGGCCACAGCCAGAATCCTGTCTCCTGACAGAAATTCTGAAAAATCATCACCTTGGAACTGCAAGAGGCTTAGGGAAGACGCACTCTCAGATTTTAGGTGATTAGCTCATGCTTTCTGGACAACAACATGGAAATATATATCTAAAGCCTTAAGAATATTACAGCCCTTTAAGCAACTGTGTCATTTCTTGAAAATATCCTATGGAAATAATTGTGGATATGCTCAGAGGTTTACCTACAAGAACATACATGACAGAGTTGTTTATGAGAGCGGAAGGCTAAATTCAAGCTAAAAGTACAAAATGTGGCCTTGTGGTGGAGTGTTATACCAGCTGTTAAAAATAATGCTGTGCAGGAGTATTTAATGACATGGAAGCTGTTTACAAAGGTTACATTTTTTAAAGCTTTAATACAGTGTAAGAGGGATCATTTCATCTTTTAAGGAAAAAATACATACACATGCTTGGGCTTCACTGGTAGTTCAGTTGGTAAAGAATCTGCCTGCAGTCCAGGAGACCCGGGTTCAATTCCTGGGTCAGGAAGACCCCCCTGGAGAAGGGAATGGCAACCACTCCAATATGAAAATCCTATAGACAGAGAAGCCTTGAGGAGCCAGTCCATGGGATGGCAAGAGTTGGACACGACTTAGCAATGAAACCACCGCCAAGAGGTATCATTTCATTTTTTAAGGAAAAAAATACAGACACACATAGGCTTAGAAAAAATGAAAAAGATTTCAACAGTGTCAGCTACTATGTGGCAGGAAAATATCTGATGAGGGAGGTAAATCTGCTATTTTCCTCATTTTCTATAATGAACAGGTATGACTGAGGTAATAAGAAAAAAAAGTTACTGTTTTTAAAAAGATGAAATCATATGATTTAATAAAGGAAAATTTTGTCCTTAGAACTTGAAATAAAATTATCATGATAGTTGGGTATTTTCACATTTAGCTCTAGGCCTCCTGACTGCCGAGGCACAGAGAGAAATGAAGACTTATATAAGTCTCCACTGCTTGATTTATCAGTTCTTCCCAGGATCTAAACTACCGTCTTGGCACTGGATTCTAGGAGAAATGTATGATGTACACTTTGTTCTAATGACTCCTGTAGTTGCTTAAGAACTGAAGTTCCCACTGCTCACTAAGGGACAAGTACCACATACATAGCACCTGTTTTTCCATAATGTACGCCCATCCCTGTTTATCTACCATAGCAAAATAGTCTCAAGATGAATGAGATGTTTTCAATAAGGCATCACTGATGAATATCCAGCTTTTAGGCAGTATGCGGATGGTGTCACTTGCACAGGAATACTCAGAAGACTGTCTCACGGATGCAGTGGGTCACAGAGTGGTACACGTGATGTACTTTAAGAATGTATGTTTCCTAATAATATATTTAAGAGCCCTTTGAGAAGAGAAAGTAGAAAAAAATTACATCAGTGGCCATGGATGCTTGCTCCAAAAGGTCATGGAAGCCACAGAGAGGCAGAGCTGAACTACCAGGCCTGAGGTGGCCCCTGGCAAGGTGACCACAACAAGAAGCACCCCCACAACACATCTGTCAACGTCAGTGTCCCTGAGGATTCAGACACTGGGGACGAGGGTGAGGGAAGTTGAGCCTGTTCCCTTCTGTTGATGTCTATCCTTCGTACAGAAACCACATAAATTAGATTCCCCTCTGTATCTTACCTTCAGTTTCTCCCAGATCCTACAGATCCAAGCCACCCCGTGAGAGAGCTAAGATGTTATAGAACTTGGGAGACTACTAACATAGTGTTCTTCTTCCTCCAAATGCTCCCCACCCCCAAATACTGTCCACTCCATATGCCTGATGCTTACCTTCAAGGTCAAAGTCAAGACTTTCCTGACCAGTACTGTCACCTTTCTTTCACCTGTGCCTCCAAGAGAACATAATCCTACACAACTCACTGACACACATCCTGCATGGCACATGCCCCTGGTCAGGCTGTAGGCTGTGGCATGTTGGGCATCTCACCCAGGACCTGCTACAGTGTCTCAGGCATGAGCACCAAGGTGACAGTTCATCTACTTCCCACTTTGTCCACCACCCCCTTGGTAGGTTAGAGATAAGACTGGTAGCATAATTGTGGGCAAAGCAATAGTGCTAAAGGCCAAAATTTCTTGACCGGGAACACAGTTTTCTAAGGATAATTCAACAAACAAAATTTTGTGTGCTGTACAAAAAGAAGGAAATATTCTTGATATCTAAGGAGTTCACAGTCTCTTGGAAATTAAAGACTCATATGTAGAATAACATGTAATTAACATGGCAAAAGTAAGAGCTTTGGATAAGCTCCAAAGAAGAGCCATCAGCAATGTTCCTCAAGAGAAGGCTTCAATTTACATCCCACTGAATTTGGGCCAGGGGAGTGAAATGCTATCTACGGAAAAACAAGGGACCTTCTCTACTCTGAACTGGTCTGCCACTTGCGGGGCCCTGGCCTCTGAACTAGGCCATTCATCTGCAGAGGACGCCACACACTGAAGTCATCTGGTGCAGGACACTGGCCAGGGCAGTGAGGAAGCTGAACACAGCTGAAAGAACCAGAACACCACCAGGCATGCGAAAACTCTTGGGGAGCCAGAAGAGTGGTCATGAAAGTTGTGAAAGCTTGTCTAATGGAAGATAGGCTCAGTAAGCATGTCTCATACTACAAGAAACAGCCCATAGTGGGGTCATGAGGTCAATCTAAAGACAGAAGACTTGCAGTAAAGTGCTGTTTCATAAAATGCCTGTGTGTGCACACATACATGTGCACTGGGTCACACAAATGGATTTCTTGACAGTTTGCAAAGTTTGAATTAGACAAATATTATGAGAAAGACACATTTCAAAAGAAGGAAAGCACCTCAAACAAGTGAAACTGCCTCACAAGGCAGTTTATTATTGTGAATGGCAGGCAGCTTCCAGCCTCTAAAAGACTCCAAGCAGTGCCAAAGCCATAGATTGTCAAGGAGGATATTCACATTGGTGGAAAGTTAAATGTGAAGAAGTCTAAGTTTCTGCCCCATGTATGAGACTGTCAAGTCTAGACCACAGGCCCTTAATTACCACTGAAGGAACAATTAGAAGGGAAACAACTCCATGAAGTCATAGAGGTGAAATTTCATTTGGTCATTTATATTGGAACAGTACCTCTGTGAAAGGAAACATTGTAAGTGATACTTGGATCGAGGGCTCTCAACCTAGGTGTACATCAGAATCATCTGGGGAGCTTGTAAAAGACACCCATGCTTGGATCCCAATGTATCTCAACTAAAACACTGGGGCCCAAGATTTGTATTTTGTTTCACGTTCCCCGGGTATAAGTTGCAAACCATTGATTTACATGTGTAAAATGTAAAAATGACATTTTATAAAGAGGGAAGGAAAACAGAATGAGGGCTGTACATGAAGATCATAAAAAGAAGTGGATGGAAAACATCAAGTCAAGGGTTTGGATTCTGCTCCCGGTACAGAAAGCTGAAGAGAGCATTACTCCCATGCTTACAAATAAAACAGATAAACTGCAAGTTCATGACTCTCTTGAAGTCTATTAGACAGCTGAGGTCACGGGAACAAACTAGCCCAGAATCTGAGAACCAGGCACCTGAAGAAAGAGATAAGACGCGCACTTGCTTACCCGAGGCAGATGCACCTGGAGACAAGTAACAAATACCAATGGAACCTACTGAGGGAGTTGAAAGAGCATAGACAGGGACTACTCTGAGGCACAGGGCACAAGGAAGACTGAAGGCTGACCCTGAAACAGTGAGACAAGCCCTGCAGCAAACCAGCCCCAACTCTAAACTCCAGGTGTCACTAGAGGAAGCTGAGGTCTGTGGGGCATTGGGGAGAAAGAAATACACACATAACAGAATCCAGTCAACTCCCAAGCAGACTGATCAACTCCCCACACTAAAGGCCTAGTGGAAACAGAGGCATTCCCATTTCCAAGCATGAAAACTATCTCAGTCTCTCATGTCCTACACAAGATGTTCGTGTCTTGACAAAACATTACAGAGCATACAAAAAGAAAAAAACGCACTGCCAAGAGACACAGCCACCAACAGAACCAGACTCAGATGCAACACAGAGGGGGAAGTTATCAGACACACCAAATTCAAAATAACCATTATCAATGGTCAAAGATGCTAGTGGAAAAGAGGGCAGACAGCATGAAAGATCAAATGAATAATTTTAACATAGAAACTGTAAGACATAATCAAATGGAAATGCTTGAAATGCCAAACACAGTAACAGAAACGAAGAACGCTCAACAGTAGAAATAAGACAAAGTGTCCAGTAGCTGTGGACTAATACCAAAAGTCCTAATGTACGTGCAGTCAAAATTTCAGAAGGAGAAAGAAGAAATATTTGAAGAAATAATTGCTGAGAATTTTCTAAAATTAATGACAGATACAAAACCACAGAAACAAGCAGCTCAAAAACACCATAGAGGATAAATACCAAGCATGTGCGTGCATGTGTACACATACACACACAGAGGCATACTGTATTAAAGCAGCTGACAACTGAAAACAAAACAAAATCTCAAATGCAGTGGGGGAGAATGAAACATTATAGACAAAGGAACAAAGATAATAATTACAGAAGACACCTTGTCAGAAGGTATGCAGGTAAGAAAACGAAGCAACAGTTTCGAAGTGCTGAAAGGTATAAAAAGTGTCAACCCAGAATTCTTTACCTAGGGGAGATATCTTTCCAAAATGAACAAGAAATAACTGCAATAGGCCAACAGAAACTGAGAGACTTCATTGCCAAGAGACCTACCCTACAATAAATACTGAAGTTTTATAGACAGAAGGAGTATGATGTCAGACAGAAACCTGGATTTAAAGTGCTAGAAATAGAATAAACAAAAGTCAAATACAATTCTTCTTTATTTTTAATTGCTATAAAAGGTAACTGAATGTTTTAAGCAAGAGTCAGAAAACTACAACCTGCAAACCAAATCCAGCCCAAATCTCTATTTTAGGGATTCCCTGGTGACTCAGAGATAACAAATCCACCTACCAATGCCAGAGACACAGGAGATGTAGATTTGATCCCTGGGTTGGGAAAAGCCCCTGGAAAAGGAATGGAAGGTATGATGCTAAAGCTGAAATTCCAGTACTTTGGCCACCTCATGCGAAGAGTTGACTCATTGGAAAAGACTCTGATGCTGGGAGGGATTGGGGGCAGAGGAGAAGGGGATGACAGAGGATGAGATGGCTGGATGGCATCACGGACTCGATGGATGTGAGTCTGAGTGAACTCTGGGAGTTGGTGATGGACAGGGAGGCCTGGCATGCTGCGATTCATGGGGTTACAAAGAGTCGGACACGACTGAGCGACTGAACTGAACTGATAAGCAAAGAATGGCTTTTATGTTTTCAAAGTGTTAAGAAGAAAAGAAGAACATAAAATAGGGACCAGATATGACCTCAGAGCAATATATTCACTTTCTGGACCTTTACAAAAAAGGTTTGCTGACCCCTAGTCTAAAGCAAAAATAGTACCAATGTTTTGCTTATAGCACACATAGAAGAAAGATGATGATAATAGCACAAAGGATGGAAAAGAAGGATTCAGAATATACTGCTGCAAGGTCCTTAGACTACATGTGAAAGAGTGTAATATCACTTGAACGTAGACTCTAATTAAGGATATACAAATACAAACAATCCAAAGCAATCACTAAAAATGTTAAAGAAACAGAAAAAAGAAGTAGAGACAAAAGAGAAACATAAATGCTCAAATGATAGGGGAAAATGGAACAAGTGGAAAAATAACTAACAAGGTGGTAAGTTTTTAATTAAGCCATATTAACACCACAGTAAATATGAATAGTCTAACACACTAAAAGACAGATACTGTTAGATTCATTTAAAAAGTAAGATCCAACTATCTGAGGTCTAAATATACAGACATAGGCAGGTTAAAATGAAAAGAACATCATGGAAGCAACCTAGATGTCCACTGATAGATGAAGGGAAGAACATGCTGCACATATATACAATGGAATATTACTCAGCCATAAAAGGAATGAATTTGAGGCAGTTATAGTAAGGTGAATGAACCTAGAGTCTGTTACTCAGAGTGAAGTAAGTCAGAAAGAGAAAAACAAATATCATACATTAGCACATATATTAATATATGGTATCTAGAAAATGGCATTGATTAATCTATTTGCAGAAAAGGAATGGAGACCCAGATATAGAGAGTGGATTTGTGGACATAGTAGGGGAAGGAGAGAGTGGAATGAATAGAAAAAGTAGCATAGACATATATATACACACACTATCATGTGTTAAACAGATAGCTGATAAGAAGTTGTTTTATAACACAGGGAGCCCAGCCTAGTGCTCTGTGATGACCTGGAGGTGTAGGACAGGGGCAGGGAGGTAGGGAGGTGAAGGGGGACCAAGAAGTGTATGTGTATAATTATAGCTGATTTGTGTTGTTGTATGGCAGAAACCAACACAACACTGTAAAGCACTTTTCCTCCAAACAAAAAATAAAATTAAAAAAAAGAACATGAAAAGATATGGATGCAAACACTAAGCAAAAGAAAGCAGGAGTAGCTATATTATCAACAGCCAAAGTAGATCCCAGAGCACGGAGTTATAACATCAATAAAGAGGAATATTATATAATGAGAACAGGATCAGTTTTCCAAGAGGACATAATCCTAAGAGTGTTTCCACTATGGAATTAAAGAAACCTGAATTCCCAGGGGGCACTAGAGGTAAAGAAACCACCTGCCAATGCAGGAGACATAAGAGAAGAAGGTTCAGTCCCTGGGTGGGGAAGATTCCGCGAAGGAGGGCATGGCAACCCACTCCAGTATTCTTGCCTGGGAAATCCCATGGACAGAGAAGCCTGGTAGGTTACAGTTCATGGGGCCACAAAGAGTCAGACACGACTAAAGAGACTTAGCACGCACAGCTAAAACTGGAGTTGAGACAGACCTGTAGGGGGAACTCTCACTCCCTACCACACACAGAAATTAACTACAAACAGGAAGGTGTTGACTACTATACAGCAGAGACAAGAAAACTTCACTCTGGAGGACAGCCCAGTCAGGGACTATAGCAACACAACCGATGAGAAGCCTCCGTGCAACGGACTCTCGGCTTACTACAAAAACACTCTTTGGTTAATAGAGCCCCTCCCAAGTTTCTGCTTTTTCCTATAAAAGCAAGTTCCCTTTCCATGTTCTTTGGATTTGCATATGGCCCACCATAGTCCACATATTCTGAATTGCAATTCCTCTAACTACTTCTGAATAAACTTGCTTTCACTGGTAAAATAACTGGCTATTATATTATTAAAGTTGCACTTAAGAACAAATGGTCGAGATATGTGAATCAAAAACTGTGATAGAACTGAAAGAAACTTTAAAATCCCCAACTATAGTTGGAGATTCTAACATGCTTCTCCTATCGATAAAAGAAGTAGATAGTCAATAAGAACATAAGAGACCTGAACAAACTTATCAGACAACTTAATATTTCCCAAATATTCTAACCAGCAATAAGAATGCAGAATATTTTCAACTGAACATTCACCATAAACCATATTCTGGGCCATAAAATAAATGTGAACAAACTTAGAATAAAAATCATGCAAATTATATTATGAGATAATAATAGAATTAAACTAGAAATCAGTAATAGGAAGACTTTGGGAAAATTCCCAAGTACTTGAAAATTAAATGACATACTTTAAAATAACACATGAGTCAAGAGGAAGTCTCAAAGAAAAATTTTAAATATTTTAATTTAAATAAATGAAAATACACATATCAAAATTGTGGAATGCAGCTAAAGCAGTGGTGAAACGGAAATTTACAGCACTAAATGCTTATATTAAAACAGAGGAAAAGTCTCAGATCAGTAATAAGAGCTTACCCCTTAAGAAAACAGGAGTGTAAATTAAACCCAAAGCAAGGTGAAGGAAGGAAATAAACTAGAACAGAAATCAATAAAATTGAAAACAAAATTTCCTTCAATTAAAAATAAGCTTGGAGGAAAAAAAGAAAACAGAAAAAGATACAAAGTCAATGAAATTAAAGTCTGGATCTTTGAAAGGTCAATAAAGTTGATAAACTTCTACAGAGACTAAGAAAATTACTGAAGACACAAATTTCCAATATCAGAAATGAAACAGGGAACATCACTACAGACCCCAAAAACATTAAATGGATAATAGAAGAATACCACAAACAATTCTATATCCATAAATTTGCCAACTTAGGTGAAGAAGACCAATTCCTTGGAAAATAAAACTATTGAAACTTATCAAGAAAAACTGGGTAGCCACAATTGTCCTATATCTACTAAAGAAGTTAAATTTGTAGCTTAAAAACCTTCCATCAGAGAAAACTCTAGGCCAAGATGGTTTCACTAATGAATTCTACCAAACACTGAAGGAAGAAATAATAGCAGTCCTACAGAGTCTCTTCCAAAAATACATCACAATCAAGTAGGATTTATCCTAGAAACACAAAGCTGTTTCAACAGTTGAAAAGCAATCAGTGTAACTCATTGCAGATGGTGATTGCAGCCATGAAATTAAAAGATGCTTACTCCTTGGAAGGAAAGTTATGACCAACCTAGATAGTATATTCAAAAGCAGAGATATTACTTTGCCAACAAAGGTCCATCTAGTCAAGGCTATGGTTTTTCCAGTGGTCATGTATGAATGTGAGAGTTGGACTGTGAAGAAAGCTGAGCACCGAAGAATTGATGCTTTTGACCTGTGGTGTTGGAGAAGACTCTTAAGAGTCCCTTGGACTGCAAGGAGATCCAACCAGTCCATCCTAAAGGAGATCACTCCTGGGTGTTCATTGGAAGGACTGATGCTGAAGCTCCAGTACTTTGGCCACCTCATGCGAAGAGTTGACTCATCGGAAAAGACCTTGATGCTGGGAGGGATTGGGAGCAGGAGAAGGGGACGACAGAGGATGAGATGGCTGGATGGCATCACTGACTTGATGCACATGAGTTTGGGTAAACTCCGGGAGCTGGTGATGGACAGAGAGGCCTGGTGTGTTGCGATTCATGAGGTCGCAAACAGCTGGACATGACTGAGCTGAACTGAACTCACCACAGTGAATATGAATAAATCACATGATCCTGTCAACAGATGGGGAAAAAAGTATTCAACAAAATTAAAAATCCATCCATAATAAAAACTCAGTAAACTAGAATAAAAGGGAAATTCCTTAACCTCAGGTGGAAAACTCAGCTAACACCATATTTCATCGTGAAAGATTATTTCGCCCTTATTATAAGAAACAAGACATTGTCTCATCACTCCTATTCAACATTCAACTAGAATTCTTAACCAGTTGATTAAGTCAAGAAAGAGAAATAAAAGGCAACCAGACTGGAAAGGAAGAAATAAAGATGTCTTTATTCACAGATGATATGACTGCATATGTAAAAAATCCCACAGAATTTACAAATAAACCTCCTACAACAATAACTGACTTTAGCAAGGTAACAGAATACAATGTCAACATACAAAATCTATTGTATTTCTGTATATGAGCAACAAAAACAATATCAAAAGTGAAACACTTGAGTATAAATCTAACAAAAACAAAACATGTGGAAGATCTATATCCTGAAAACTACTGAATGCTGATAGAAAAAAACAGAAATAAAGAGATAGGCCATACTGTGTTCATGAACTGGAACACTCAATATTCTAAAGATGTCAGTTCCTCCTAAATGAATCTACAGATACAATGCAATCCCACTCAAAATCCCAGCAGGATTTTTTGTAGATCTCTACAACTTACATGAAAAGGCAAAGGAACTAGGAGAGCCGTAATGAGTTTGAAAAGGAATAAAATCGGAGGACTTTCAAAATTTATTATAAAGTCACAGTATCAAGACAGTGTAGTGGTGGTATAAAGTAGGCATTAAGATCAATGGAATAAAACTGGCAATCCAAAAATAAACCTTTGATTATAACCTTACTGATTATCATCAAAATAGCAAGACAACTCAATAGGGAAAAAGTAATCTTTTCAACAAATTGTGCTGAAAGAACTAGAATTCCATGTGCTATGAAAAAAATTGTTTGACTCAAAGTTTACATGTTACACAAAAATTAACCCCAAATGAATCCTACATCTAAATGTAAAACACAGAACTGTGAAGAAAATGCAGTAGAAAACTTCCAGAAGGAAAGACTGATAAATTGGTTTACCAAAGTTTAAAACCTTTTGCCCTAAGAAAGACACTGCTATGGGAATAAAAAGATCGGCACAGGCTGAGAGAATTTCTCTGAAAATCATTTCTGACACAAGATATATATCCAGATTATATAGTATTAGTCACTCAGTCATGTCTGACTCTTTGTGACCCAGTGGGCTGTAGCCATCAGGCTCCTCTGTCCATTGAATTCTCCAGGCAAGAATATCGGAGTGGGTTGCCATTTCCTTCTCCAGGGGATCTTCCTGACCCAGGGATTGAACTCAGGTCTCCCACATTGCAGGCAGTTTCTTTACCATCTGAGCCACTAGGGAAGCCCAGATTATGTAAAGAATTCTCAAAACTCAATAAGAAAACAAACAACCCAATAAAAATAGGTAATCAAAATTACCTTTGCATAACACTTCTATTTTATAAATTTTTATTTGCATCTGTATATTTTTCCCAGCTAGTAATCAGACCAAACTCAACTTCTCACTAATTTTTTATACTATATTGCTTTGATTTTGGAATTAGGCTTTTGATCTCTGGTAACCTTTGGGCACTTTAAACTGGCCTTAAAAATAATGCTATTAATTTTCTTTGAACTCAGAAGATAATTTGCATGCACAACTTTAATAAAGAGACTATTTTTTCCTATCAAATAAAACTAGCTCTTTTCACACACACCCAAATGAGTTATAACTTTGGGACATCGAAACTTTACACTGTCACCTTTTAAATAATGAACCCTGAGTATGAATCATTTTTAATCACCCTACTTCTTTCTTCCCCTGCTACCAAATCCAAACAATTATGGAACACAATGATGAAAGAAATGACCCTTATTTTCCCTTTGCTCATATTTCTTCACTTATTTCATCACCTGGTACCATGTTTTGTAAGTCACTGAAAATCACGTTTTGGGGATAATGTGAGGCATAGCAAACAAAGAGATTCTGCATGAAAGAAATTCTTTAAGATCAAGGTATTCAATATGTAATCCTCTTCCTCCACGTGAAGGTCTTTTTCCCCCAACACCATACCTGCACAAGCCACATTTCTCTGCTGGAAACCAGAGAGATACTAAACCTTGATGGTTTCCAGCACTGCGCCCAGCTTGTTTCCAGCTCCTACTGCAGTCTTCTCTTAACCTATTTTTCATTATAGGACTCCTCATCACCTGACACAGGAGACAAATATCTCTCACTCCAGTAAAGGGTGAGCTCCATGAGGACACAGACTTTGTCCTTCTCATTTACTTTTTTCTTTGTATCCCCAGAGCAGTGTCTGCCATACGGTGGGTGTTCAATAAATATGTGTGAATGAACTGACTGCCCAAGGCATCTCCTACTTCATCCCCTCATACTCTTTCAGGGATCCCGGGCAGGACTGCTGACGGAAACAACAAAATATGCTGCCTTCCACTCCCTCCTTTCTTCCAGGATTAGTGACTAGATCTTTCTGCCAAGTTCTATGCTAAGTAGATACTGAGGATGAAGGATCATGCAAGTAGCACCCCGGTGGCCCAATCTAACGCCAAACGCCCACAGTGTCCACCACGTCAAATGAAAACAAACAGCAGCTCACTTCAAACTTCAACGAAAACAAGCGAAATGCTCCAAAAGCAGTGGACAGTAGAGGCTGGTTTCCTACTGAACAGAGTTATAAAGTATCCACTCGCTGGACTATCATCAGGAGAATCGGTCTCTAATCCCTGACCTGCCGGTAACTGCATCTTCACCAAATACCAGCTGTTAGTTTGAAGACAGGTAACAACATTGAAAAGCCCTGATTGAGAGCAGATGTTCCCAATAAGGGATGAGGAGAGGGTGACCGGGTGCTGGGGGGGTGGGAGGCTTTTTCTAACTATACTCAGCCCCGCCCTAAACTCCTCCACCTAAACCACCCCACAATTACCCCATAGAGTGAGCCACCGTTGCCGTCACTATGAACGTATGAAAGATTCAAACACTTCACCAGGTTCTAAGCGTAAGTTCTCTGAGGGATGGGACCGAGATTTAGGCTTGTTAGTGATGCCCAGAGTGGTTTTCTTGTCTCTACCAGAGCCTCCAGCCTCAGCCCCTTCCCTCCCTCGGCCACACCCTAGACGTCTCCTATTGTCCTGAGCTTCTCCTGTCTGCCCACAAGGCCATGTCTTTCATCATCTGTCACCACCTCTGGGAGACTCGGATGACTGCCTACTAACAGCCCAACAGGCAGTTTCGCTTTCTGCCTAGCTAACAGAATTCTGACACCAATGTGCTCAGGGAAGGTGACCCTACCCCAGGTCCAGAGTACAGCTTGGCCACAACAATCACAGCCACCCTCGCCTCCTTTTCCATTGATGGTTGAGCATGGACATATGACCATTCTGGCCAGCAACATAGGGAACTTCTAAGGAATTATGACTTTCATTGTCTAGATAATCACTGAAAAGCAAGCCCTCTCCCTCCCTTTTTGTTTTAGATGTTAGCATGTGAAGGCATGATGGAGCTCCAGTCACCCTGTGGCAGGACAGAAACCTAGAGAATCTTCAAGAAGCCAACCCCAAACTGGCTGTTTTGAACCACCCACCTCTAGACTTAAGCAAACAGTCACATAACCTAAACAATGTTACTTACAACAGAGAGCATCCACCACTTGGCCTGGGAAGTCCCTCCAACTTTTCCTCCTAGAGCAGCTCTACTTATCTCCGATTCAGAGCTCAACTAGTTTCCTTGGGAAGGCTTTGGTTGTCCCCAGATAGTTAAACAGTCACAGACTCTGTTATCTGCACATCTGCCTCTCCAAATAAACTGTGAAATTCTCAAAAGCAAACATTTTCACCCTTGGCAGAGGCCCTGCCATACACTGGGCACTTACTAAATGCTGAATGAATGAATGAACCAACAAGCAAACAGCAAAATAAGAAATCAAAGGATGAATATGCAGGACGCCTTCCATGCCTTGGATAAGCCTTGACAACTGACAGATGGAATATGGCACACAGGCTGTCTGCATTCTACCAAAGACTTCCTTTAGGTGGTGGTGAGCAAAGGCTGGGACAGTACAATGAACAGGTCCTATTTTTATCTGCCTGGAAGTCAGACATCTCATTGGAAACTATCCTTGTCCAATCCCCGGAAGCTGGGGTGCAGCTGTCTATCATAGTGGCACCTGAGCAAAGTACCCACTCTTATGGTGAAAACCCACTCCCTGTCCACGGAGATGGCTTGGCCCAGTTTTAGTCTAGTATATCCATAAGATCTGTTAGGATGGAGGAAATGGAAGAAGAGAAAGACACCCCCCCACCCCCCACCGCTTCCCCTCCCACAAAGGAACAGATAAGCCTGAAGGTACAGTGCTTTTTATCACTCCATACGAAGAAGCAGTCAGCATAGGGGGGAAAGAGCTAAGATACATACGAGAGAGAGAAAAAGCCATGCCACCTTATGTGTGCCCTGAATCAAGCTATGCCTGCAGATGAAACCCTCAGCCTTTTCATTTATGTGACTCAATTTCAATATGCTGCTGCTGCTAAGTCGCGACCCCATGGACTGCAGCCTACCAGGCTCCTCCATCCATGGGATTTTCCAGGCACGAGTACTGGAGTGGGGTGCCATTGCCTTCTCTGCAATTTCAATATAGCATAAGGCAATTTTCAAGTGACTAAAAGACAACCCAAAGAAAAGAATTCTGACAAATACAGTCAATAATGTTGAAAACAAACTGTTAGCATCCCTTCTACATTCAGGACCTGTGTGCTGTCACTTCTCAAAACTTGGCTTCTAGGATGGTGGTGGCAACTAAGATAGCCTGGAGGAGGCCTGCTGCTGCTGCTAAGTCGCTTCAGTCGTGTCCGACTCTGCGACCCCCTAGAGGGCAGCCCACCAGGCTTCCCGGTCCCTGGAATTCTCCAGGCAGGAACACTGGAGTGGGTTGCCATTTCCTTCTCCAATGCATGAAAGTGAAAAGTGAAAGTCAAGTCGCTCAGTCGTGTCCAACTCTTCGCGACCCCATGGACTGTAGCCTACCAGGCTCCTCCGTCCATGGGATTTTCCAAGCGAGAGGACTGGAGTGGGGTGCCATTGCCTTCTTCGGGAACAAAACACACACCATCATCACCGCCTTTCCTCCTAAAGGAGGGTAATCTAAACCTCGTCTGTTTCTCTTCTGTTCAGAAATGAATTTGAACCTCTGGGAGGCACAAAGTGTTACATTAACTAGATACAGAAAAAAATGGAGAGAATTCTCATCAAGCAATCTACTATGGATTTTACAAATATCTTATAACTTAACTGTTGTGATGATTATAATACCCTTCTTACCTCTGAGCAAACAGAATCAGCGAAATTAAGTAACTTGCTCGAGGTCACACAGCTACTAACTAGAATTTAAATTCTATACTTTTTCCACTTTATCACTTTGATGGCCAGGGCCTGGGAGATGGAGCGCGACCCTCCGCCTCCACCCCAACACCGACAGCGCCCCAGGACACACAGACCTGGATGGACCCTGACAACCTCGGCCTCCTGCAGTCAGAGCAGCCTCGCATACCCAGTTTTCTGGAAGCCGCAGGTAACTAACCCAGGTGTCTGTCGGATTCTCAACACCAGCGCCAGAAGTAAAGACCCGGGCAGAAGGAGTAGCGGCACCTGCGCGGGCCCGGGAAGCGCCGCCGACAGAGAGGCGGGAGCTCGCCCCGGCTCCCTCGCGGCCCGAACCCCCCGCCCAGCTCCGCGCTCTCCGCAGCAGCCGGCCCCCCTGCTCTCCCCACCAGCGCCCCGCAAACGCTGCCTCCGCACTGCCCAGGCCGCTCAGAGACCGGCGCAGCCGGATCGTGTCCACGCGCCCACCCCAGCCTGGTCCCGGGCAGATATTCGCATCTGTTCGCCCCCAGGCAGCGACGCGACCCCGACCCCTCGGCTGTGCCGCGCCCCTGGCGCCCCCGCTCCCCAGCGGCGCCGGGCAGGGGCTCCCGCATTGCCCACCGCGGCCGCGCGGCCCCGCAGGGACCAGGGTCGGGGGCCCGCCGCCCCCAGCGCGGTGCGCCTGTCCCGCTCACCTGCGCCGCCGCGCTAGCCGGGCCTCCGCGCTCCAGCCCGGCTCCCGGCTCCCGGCTCTCAGATCGCAGTCCTAGTGCAGAGCGCGCTCGCTGCGGGCCGGCCTTGGTGTGGCCGCGCAGGGAGGGACGGGGCGGGGTGCGGCTCCTCCCCGCCCCGAGCCACCTGGGGCGCCCGGGAAGGGGCGGGGCAGGGCCGGGACAGGTGGGCCCCGCCCGCTGCCAGCAGCCCGGGACTCCTTCGAGATCCTCCGCGGGGTGGAGGGGGGGCCCGGGCCGCCGCGTAATAAGTGACACCTGGGCCAGTTAGTGCTGGAGAGGCGCGGGGAGCCAGGACCCGGCCCGTTTCCACACAGCCTGGCCCACTGGGGAAATGGATCACGGAGCGTGGGAGCCGGAACCCCCTGAACAGGAAAAGGAGAGGCCAGTCCTTCTCTTTGTGGACTGTAGAAATCAAGAACCGAGATTCTCAGGGTGAAATTGATGAGGCCAAGGGCAAATTCAGAACTGGAAAGCTCAGAAAGGCCTTTTCTAACCGTTCTGCCCGCCCATCCGCACTTCAGATGATTCTCTCCCTTTTTAAAATAATGACTTTAAACTATAAATAAGGTCATTTCAGATAGTGACGTCCTCCCCACCTGGAGACGGTATGTCCCAGGTGAGGCAGCAAACTCTCCTGTCCTTGACGAATCATTAGAGGTGAACAAACCAAGGGCAGAGCAGGTGCTCAGTCAATGGTTGATGAATAACTGAGGCGTGACCAGCCTCTTACTGGTCCCCCCCCTGGCCAGAGTCTGCCCGACCATCCCCGCTCCCACTTTGTCAGAGAGCCCAGAGTCAAGCTGCCTGGCTTCCGGACCACCCATCCTCTCTGTACTGCTTACCTCCCTCCCGGTGCCGGTCCAGAAGCTGACTTGTGAGAGGTCTGCAAAGGTCTTAGGGGCACCTTTGGAAGCTGTTGAGAAAATCTTTACCTCCTAAAGATGTTACAGGCAGAGGAACTCAGACATACAATGCTGAACTGGCAGCCCCACCCTGTTCAGGCACAGCCCAGAGTTTGGGCGACTGACCTGACATCCCACAGCTGATAGCAGAACTGAGTGGGGGGACCTGTGGATGGGAAGTCTTGACCTGCAGAAATGGGGCTTGGGTTTGCTCTGAGTTCTCTAATCCATGGCCTTTCCCGGCTTCTCAAAGATCAGGTGTGACCTGAGCCATTTGTATTTACTGAGGCCCTGACAGTTTCAAAAATAAACACATGTTAGAATAGGATAGAAAGAATGTGGTATATTTCTTAAGTGTTTCATTGAACAAACGAATAGTCTTCTCACACACAAACACACAGGAGATGATGTGTGATGCTGCTATTAACATGTTAATTTCCAGACTCATTAAAGAAATCCATTTCAAGCCCACTACAGGAAACACTGTACAACTTTAAAGTTGTATAGAGACTATTCCTCCTTGTAACTATTTCTATATTCTTCAATGACTGCACATTAAACCTCAGAAGCCATAACTGGAGGCTGTTAAGATGAGGTCAAGGCCACCCGTCCCTGGAACAATAGGCGCAACACTCTCGAGGCCTGGGCCCCATGTCCATTCATCAGTGAGTCCTGCACAGATGGGTGTTTAAGATGTGGTATGGCCTGGCTGGCCACTTTGCACTGGGCAAGGCCAACCCAGAAAAAAGCCACAGAGGATACCCCACCCAGTGTGCCCTCCCCCAGCTGCGCTCCCTCCATGGTGGGTGGGGAGGCTGGTGTCCCTCTCGGGACTGTGAAGGGGCCTGCCCTTGGGACAGCCACTGGCACTAGTAGGTGAGGCTGAGCCCAGGAATCCCTCTGGGTCTCACCCACGTGACATGAACCCAGCCCTTCTTGCATGTTGGTTTCAGTCAGTGGAGCGTGTGATCCCTGTGATTTAGGATCCTCCCACTCTGTGTGTGATCTTGGCTGGGCTAACCTGAGAATCATCAGGAAAGTAAATGCAAGTTGTGCTCTGGTGTTCCTGTTCTCTCTCTCTCCCAGCTGGGCTTGCTGAGGAGCCCTAAGCATCTTCCTCAGTTATGCATTTCTCCTACTTGGGAAATGTGTATGTATGAAATCAGACATGCTCTCTGCTTGAAGTTCTTTACTTGAAAGGGGTATCCAAAATATGATGGGCTGATACCATTGTGAGGTTAAATGAAAGAATGTACATGAAGTACATGAGCATAGGGCCACACAAAGCACCTGCTCAATAAATGGTGCTCAGCCTGCCAGTGCCAAGAGAGCTGGCTGATATCTGCTAGCCATTATAGTGCTGAAAATAAAGACCAAACCATTGATGGACTCCTGGAGAATCTAAACTAAATTAATCCTTGCAAATGGCTGTGATCCCTAGGAAAAGGGTATCTGAACTAGGAAATCTTCAGGTTCTTTTCCATCTCTAGATCTTTGATAGTATAATGGAAGAGAAACTATCAAAAAGGAAATAATTCCAATTTTCTGAACCTTGGAATATATTTACCTTCCTAATTTTTCCTACTTTTACATAGCACTCAGTATGTACATTAACGTGGTACACCATTTTCTGTGTACATTTTTCAATGAAACAATGCATATAAAATACCTAGGATAATTCCCGGCACATAATAACTGCTCAATTAATTACAACTAACATGGGAGAGGTGTTGAAGTGATCAGAATTTACTAGGATCAGAAAGAACCATGGATTCAGGCAGGCAAATCTAAGAATCAGTTTATTAGGTAACCCAGAATTTTAAGTTCACTGGTTCTGGAATCAGACCATTTAGGTTAAAATCCAGTCACGGTTTATGAATCTCACTATGTTCCAGTCTCCTCATCTATAAAATGAAGATAATACTAGTATATCATAGGAAGAAGCTGGAGAAAAGAAGAGCTAACCTTCGGTGAGCAACTACTCTGTGCTGGACATGATGTCAGGTGCTTAGATTTTCTTTTCACAATTGACTTCAGAGTGGGAATTCATCAAGGAATCACAAACCTTGAACCTGGACTCAGTATTCTATGTCTTACAGTTTTTCCTTAAGAGAGCATCCACAGCTGTCCTTCTTTTTGCAAAAATATAAGGGTCTCAAGACCAGTTAGGAATCACTGTCTTCCAAACTTAGCCAGCGGTTTTAGGACTGGAAGACTTGTGAGCCCTCACAAAGGGCAGACATCTTGAGAAGGAGGTTCACCAGGAGGCCTTCTCAAGGTGCAAACCACTGCGCCCGAGAAGTCTGATTCAGGAGGGCCAAGAGGTTGTGGGATAAGCAGGTCAGGTGCTACTTACCAACCGGTGAGCCTAGGAAACTGATAGCATCCAACCTTCTCATCTCTCAGGTGAGAAGCAGCCCCAGGGATCAGCTCACTTGGAATCACCTTCCAGCCCACATCTGCCAATCAGCCAAGCCCTCACCCCACCCAAACCAAGGGAAAGAAATGTTTCTCCCTGCACAACCCAGCTTTGCACAAGAAGCACTCATCGAACAAAAGAGCCTTCTTTCACAAGGAAAATAACATGTGCAGTTACCTGAGGGCTAGCTCTTTAAATCTTAAAGGAGCCTAACCTGTCTTGCCAGGACACCCCCCTCCAGCACCCACAACCCGCAGTCTAGCCATCCCCGTCCACACACCCCCTCCACACAAGTCGTATCTAGTGCTGCTATTTGAACAGCTGAGGCTATTCGGCCAACACTCCCAAGTGACATCCTACAAAAATGTCGATGTTTTGTCCCATATTCTAAAGCCACAGGCTAATCAGACCCTGAAACAGGATTTAGGTCTGGTGCCATTTCAGTGTGTGAGGGCCACGGGACACATGCTTCTTTGGGGGCTAATCTTGGCAAGTGCTGAGTCTGAAGCAAGAACAGGGCAGGTGGCAGCTGCAGCAAGAGCGGCTATGTTTCAGGAATGCCCAAAAAGGTCATCCCAAGAAGGATCAGACAAAACCCAGAATATTCTTGTCCTGACTGGTGAGGTTCTCTACGTGCTTACCAAGGGCAGCCAAGGATGCATGCATGTCTTTGGGGTTTTGATGTTCAATCACAAAGTCCTGATGTAGCAAAAAGTTGAAATAACCTTCCAAAAGTGAGCTGAGCACACCTCTCAAATACAAGGCAAGCAGGAAAAAATTCCCATGTGGCTGGCTGTGGCTGTGCCATTTCCCTGAGAAATGTACAAAGACGCAGCTGGCCCCTCAGGCCTGTGCTTAACTGAGGCTGGGCAGCAAGTCAGCTTTTCCATATTTATCCCTGCCTGGCGTGCTGCGATTCATGGGGTCGCAAAGAGTCGGACATGACTGAGCGACTGAACTGAACTGAACTGAATTGTCTTGTAACCTCTGGAGGACTGTGGATCAGTGTGAATCCGCTTGGCTGTCTAAAACCTATCAGCTGGGGATGAGTTTTACCCTCTTTGGCTTTGTTTCAGAGCGAGCACTGAAGCGTGGACCACAAATGCATGGGTCTGTTTACAGAGTTGTTGGCTACAAAAATGCCCAAATGCCTTTGTTGTTGTATTTGTAAACTAAGCAAAGAGGATCTTGATTATTCTAAATTTACTTACTTCTGAAATCAACACAAACATACGTATCTTTTTAATTTGCTAAATGAGGAACTAAAATACCAGTGTGGAGAAAATTCTTAGTGTAAAATCAGAATTCTAGTACCATGAGCACACCAAGCAAAATCTGCTTCAGGACCTTTGCACTTACTGTTCCTTCTGTTTGGATTTGTCTCCAGATCTTTGCAAGGCTGGCTCCTTCCCTCATTCACGGAACCATCCCTGACCACCCAAGCCACGTAGTATCACACTACCCTGTTCTGTTTATAGCATTCAAATGTACCGAATCATTTTAGAAAGTGCTGTTCACTGGTTTACAATGTACCTCTAAGAAAATGAAGACTTTGTGTCATATACCACCTCTCTCCAGCTCGGAAAACAATGCTGAGTACAAAGTAGGTGCTTAAATCTTTGCAGAAAACTTAATGCTCACATTTTTGCAGCAGGCTCTGAGTACATCACACGGAGGTGGCAGCTGCTCCTGTATGTTGCTCCTACAAAGATGCTTCTGGGTTGTAGGCTCTTAGCACTAGCTATAATTGCTGGGAGTCTGAATAGACTTGACTCATGATCTAGTGTCAGGACATTGAGTGGGGAGTACTTACGGGAGTCCTCGGAACAGCCACCAGGCACAGAGATAGAAACTAGCCTCAAACCCCACTCACTGCAGTTCTCAGGAGGTTCTCTCCCTATGAAATAGCCTAAGAGCAGACTTTCCCCAAAAGAAAATGAGGGTGGAGCAGTGGGAAAAGCAAGGACTGTAAACAGACAGCTCCAGTGAGATCCCATTTCACTGGTAGAATCCAGTGATTCCCAGGATCTCACAGTCTTCTCTCCTGCTCAAAGTATCTGTGATGCTAGGTGAAGGCTTAGCTGGTGTCCAAGGAAAGAATACCTTCACTTGGGAAGTATTTGATAATAACTATTAAAAACAAGGCAACAGGCCCCTGATGGAGTCACTTTAAAGTCCCACGTCACCAAATCAAAAATGGGACTTAATTTCAGTTTTGGCTCTCCCAGAAATGGAATCTTAAACCAGGCAATGGGGAAATCACCTGACCAGCATTCATTACGTCATCTGCCTTACATGCCCCTGTCATCCCCTAAAGGAAAGTGACCTTGCAATAACCAACCTGCTTTTTGCCTCTCTGCTCCTGTTACCTTCTGCCTATAAAAGTCTTTCACTTTGTACATCTCCTTAGAGCTTCTGTCTGCTAGATTGGATGCTACCTGATTCATGAAACACTGAATAAAGCCAAAAAGATTTATCCCTTTTGAATTTTATTTCAATGTCACAGTCCCATATATTTGAGTGGCATTTGTATGAGATGCTTGCATACAGTCTCTCACTGATGCTCACAACAAACTAAAGAATGGAGGACAGGGGGCTACAAAACTCCCTGATTCGGGTATGGAGATGAGGTTGTTGAGATGCTGCACAGTTAAACAGGCTGACCACATCCCAGAGTTGTTCCCTGGGAAGGAGAGCCAGGTCCAGGTCCCAAGTCCGTCCTTCCTTCATGACTGAGTAGCGTCACTGCCAGATGGCCCGTGCTTCAGGGGTATTTTGCTCAAAAGAGGGCATTGCAGGGCAGCAAGGACATCAGGGCTGTGGGTTGGGGTCTGGCTAGCAGGTTGCCTCTGGCTGAAGGAATTAGCATTGCATGATCTAGACATATCTGCCTTGGGCCGGCCCTTCCCAACCCTGCAGGAGCCCAGGAGAGGCATCCTCAGACAGAAGCACAGGGAGTCTGTGATAAAATGGGGTTTTCAGGGGGACCCCACTACAGCTGTTCCTGCCCCTTTCTGTAGTTGGACATGCATTTGCACGTGTGGTATGATTGGCATGTTTACTTTTGCTAAAACTTAAAACACTAAAATGAGATCCTATTAATCATCATGACAGGGTTGGAGGTGAGGTACGGGGCAGCTATTATTATGAGCATGGGTTCCTGAGAGCCTTCTTCGAGGCCTCACACAGATCTATGGATGAGGGAACCTACCCAGGGCCCCCTGAGGCCTTCTGCTAGAGCTGGCTTAGCTGGGACAAGAGAACCCTGCTCTTCTTTTAGCTTGAGAAGTCAAGGGATATAGGTCATATATTTTTAAATGCAACCAGAGATAGCGTCCTAAAGAGAAAAAGAAGTCAACATGGGTAAGTGAAATTCTTACTACCTACAGTTTGAAAACCGTGACCCAAGTGACACTTGCACTTCCAAGTGAGGCCTCTCTGTTTTTTCGACTGCTTAGTGGCTCAGTGACAAAGAAGCCACCTGCCAACGTAGGAGATGTGGGTTAAATCCCTGAGTCAGGAAGATTCCCTGGAGAAGGAAACGGCACCCCACTCCAGGATTCCTGCCTGGGAAATCCCATGGACAGAACAGCCTGGCGGGCTACAGTTCATGGGTTAGAAAAGAGTCAAACACAACTTAGTGACCAGACAACAACAACAATCCTTTCCTAGATGTTTTAGATTGCTTAAAGTAATTCAAATAACAGTAAGATCTCAGATTCCCATGAAAGGAGAAAGCACAGAAAGTTGCCAAGTATGAAAACTTTGTATAAGTTCTTGACAAAATGATTTCTGAGGCTGGTTGCTGATTTTCACTACACACACACACACACAGCACTGTTCTAAGACGCAGTATTCCTAGCTGTGGAGAGTGCACTCCTTAGGATCAGTCCACCTCAGTTGCAATCCTTGCTTCTCCTCCCAGCTGTGAGACCTTGGGCAAGTTAATTAACCTCTCTGTGCCCATGCCCTCCCCACTGGGGACAATGGTGCCTACCTCATGGGGTTATTAGGAGGATTAGATGGATTAATACACGTAAAGCACTTAAAACAGTATCTGGCACACCACCAGGAGAGTCTCTCACCTTAATCCACTACCAACTGCGGCTTTCCAAGCATTGTGAAGTTCTGGGACTGGCACACATTATTGGCAAGTTTGCCAATCTCTTTCATCTCAGGTATACATTCTGAAGGAGTAAAGTATCATTTTAGGTCAATTTTTTGAAAAGCTGTCCTACAAGAATGATTTGCAGTCTGGTCATGGGTAGGGGTGAAGGCTTAGAGGGTCCCAGAAAGAGCGGTTCTTCTCGATTGGTAAAGAATCCACCTGATAATGCAGGAGATGCAAGAGACGCGGGTTCCATCCCTGGGCCAGAAGATCCCCTGGAGCAGGAAATGGCAACCCCCTCCAGCATTCTTGCCTGGGAAATCCCATGGGCAGGAAAGCATGGTGGGCTACAGTCCATGGGGTTGCAAAGAGGCAGACATGACTAAGCACACACAGAACAGAGGGGGCTTCACACAGAACCTCCTTCAGCACTGGGGAAGCACCTTTGCATCCACAGTGCATTGTCAAGTAGAAAGACCCACAGGGGTTACCTGCAAGTCTTTTATTATTTGGAGCCCAACTAACCACACAGAAATTGGTTTGCTCTGCGGATTGGCTAAAGGACCACCAACACCAAAGGGAAAGTGAAAATCCCATGGCTCAGGATGCCTTTTGTCAAGTGAGCCCGTATTTTTTCATCCGATGTGTCATCCGAGAGATGCCTCCCACTCCTGTTCAAATTATTATGTACATAAGACAAATCACAAGATGTAACCTGTCACAAATGCTGGAATTAAAGCTGCCAATACACACGTCACCAGTAATTGCCTCGGCAGATAGCTTTCGTTCCACGTTCTCCCACAGACGCTCCAGCTCTGTAGTATTTCCAAGGCACAGCCTGAACACTGCTCAGAGCTCGATGGAACAGGAAGCCTTGAGGATGGCTCGCGGGAGCCCAGGGAACAGATGAGGTTCATGCAGACCTACTGTATTGCAGAACTGCTGGTCCTGGAACCTAGAGGTCGCCTCCCAGTGGTACTGAAATGTGCTGTATAAATCAGGTCCTTTTGGGGGACTGCTTTCCCATCTAAAATAAATGGGCTTCAGCCCAAATATTCATCCACCACGTTTGAAGTTTTACTACTTAAGTTACCTTTAACAGTCTAGTAACTGCCTCTTCCAAGTTCTTTGGAGAATGACAAATTCAAGGAGATGGATAAGACATCACAAAAGCATGTCATTTGCAGTGCCCTGAATTCTGCAATAAACCCTTTATTTGACATCCACCTTTCCACTTTCAATTGATAAAAGCAGTTTACTGTCTGGCTCTCAGGCAACATTAACCAAACAAAGATCGAATGAGGGTTTTTACATACACAAGGCCATGCATGGCCACAGGTCAGTGACCCAAAGTAGGGCAGTCTCCTTGCTGAGAGAGCAGATAGAAATAATCCTATGTCCGGCCAGTTGTTATTCCCCGGTGGCTTCATACTCTGGCATCCTCTCATCAGAAGATCTCAGAGCTGTACATTAATAGTAATAATCAGAAAGTTAGGGATGTCCCTGGTGGTCCAGTGGCTAAGTCTCCATGTTCCCAATGCAGGGGGCCCAGGTTCAATCCCTGGTTAGGGAACTAGCTCGCTTAGACCACAACTAAAGATCTTGCATGCTGCAACTAAAATACCTCACATGTTGCAACAAAAGATTCCACTCGGGACTTCCCTTATGATCCAGCAGCTAATAATACTCAACGCTCCCAAAGCTGGGGACCTGAGTTTGATTCCCAATGAGACAACTAGATCCCACATGTTACAACCAAGACCCAGCATAGCCAAATAAACAAAACAGTAATAATCAGTAGGTTAAAACAGGAATTCAAACACCCCAACAATTGTCAGAAGATCCCAATAACCTTTCAACATATGCAGAGCTCCAAAGCATTTGTTGAAGAATGCCCATGAAGTAAAACATATTATTAGAACAAATCCTTTCTTGGACAAGAAGAAATTCAGAAATTCAGCTAATACATTGGATCGCACTAACTCAATCATACTTTTTAAAAAGTTAAGATACTTACTGACATCAGTGGCCATCTTTTCAGTGCCGAAGAAACAAAGGTCAGGTTTTCTTGGATCCTCAATGAAGGAAAAATTTAAAAACAGACATTCAAGCAAAGCAAGACAAAGAGGTAAAGGTTGACTTTGCTCAGGCTTTGAATTCGAGCCACTGCTCCCTGAAATGAACTCCTTCGAGGCCAGAAAATGGTCCATCCCCATACTGGTATTGAGGACTGCAAGTAGAGTGCCTTTAAGATGACTCAGATAAGAAAAAACAAACCAGCCAAAGCTTAATTCAATTTTATTTTCCACTTTTAGTATTTTTCAAATTATACAACATGCAGTCTGCCAGAGTATCCATAGATCTTCATTTTAGAACCTAGAAGATAACCAAAATTGTCCATGGGCCAGGGGAGGGTTACTTCCAGCTCTTTTGTTACATGTACTATATTACAGCATCATAACTCAATACAAACTGCCATTCTCCCCCTCACACCACCAAAACAAATTCATCCACAAGTTTTTTTTTTTTTTAATGAAAGCTACTGTACAAATACATAAAGCCCAAAGAACACACATCTGCAGTACACACGACATACTTTACAAACTAGACATGGATGATTCTACAGAACTGCCCTATTCCCCTTATATCCACACAGCGAAAAGTATTTAAACTGATGAACAGATTTGTAAATATGTAAGCAGACTTCACGGAATGGTGCTTCCTTCGGCTGTTACCTTGACCTCATTCAAGATTTTCTAAAAAGTCTAAACTGTTAATGTTCAGTGAAGACATTTTAGACTATGACGGTTCCCGTAACTTGCTTAAGATATGCAGTGTGAGACAACTTAGAAGTGAAATCTTACCCCAGTCCCCTACCTCCTACCCCTGCCAACAAACAACTTCCCTAACTGGGTCATAAAGGCAGAGTCTAAATGTCTTCTGCCCGGCTTAATAAATACACTTCAAAAGGAGACTGTTGAGAATTTTTATTTGCTTTCAGTTATTCCTCCAGGAAAAAAGAAGTGATAATCTCCCCGTGAGTCTTGGGGATGGCTTAGTCTGGCCTTTGGACAGGAAAATCACTTCCCCCTGTGAAAGTAGGGCTTCAGAAACTCTCTAGATGGATGCTACATTCTAGACAGTCCTTTTTACTTCATTTATCCCAATATTTCTACAAATTCTAATTTTCTTAATCATATAATACTATTTCCTTTAAAGTCTTAATCTACACTTACTGTTTTCCCCACTACCTGCCATTCCGCAAGGCAAATTGTACAGCATTGGAAGAGATGATGCATTTATACAGAATTCTCCAGTAACTGACAAAAACCGACTTGGCATTAATATATTTTATCTCCAACCATAAATGTTGATAGCCCAAACAGCATTCCTCTAATTCAACAATCCACCATCCTGCAGGGAGAGATTATCTGTAGAAATCATCTGGTTATTCCCTTTTAGCATCAAAGAGTAAACTTTCAAGAAGGAGCTTGAAATATAAAATTATTCATAGAGGAGAAACACACTCATGTACATACATACACACTCTAGCAAAAAGCAGCATACAACCAAAAAATATCAACATAGGCTCAGCCATTCACAAACGTAGTTTTCACATCTGGAGTACAAGTGTAGAGAATGGTAGTCTAAGTGAAAATTGCATAAATATGGCTTTTAACAAAAGTGATTCTATAAAGTATATGGTCCTGATATTACCTTATTAAGCAAAGGAACATTTAGGGATTCATTTGATTATGCCACATAATCCATTCCAATGATCTGCCTTTTAGTCACAGTGTAGGAAAGTTAGCTTAGCGGTCCTGTAAAGATTGAAGCTAGGTGAACTGACTGGCTGATCAGCAACTAGCAGAATCATCTTTAAGAGACATCAAAGCCAACTTTCTCTGTGAATAAAAGTGAACTGAATTTCGTGAATCCCTAACAGAGGCCAAGAAATATGGAACTACAAGTGAACGTTTCTTTTAGAAACATGAACAGGTCAAAGACCCCTTTAGAATTAGAAAGGGGGGTGCCCAGGGAAAAATGACTTTGTAAAGAATCTAAAATAATCTATTACCAAGAAAACCCAAAAGAATTCCTCACCTTTGTTCAATTTCCAAACACAGAGTTATACAGTTGCATAAGACAGCATAACCACAACAGGGGTTATGACAGTTTATTAACTGGCAATCCTATTAAGGACCAATTTTAGCTTCTAAAATCAGAGGCAACCATATTAACAGCAAGGTTATAATCTATGGCATATGTTATTTATTATCTGATAAGGTCTGTCAAACCTGCTCTACAAGGATCTTTCTGTTAGATGGCAAATAGCACTGAGCACTATCAACAATGTTAAAAAAAAAATCAAACACAAGAAGCTTTAAAAATGTAAATGAATGCAAACGTGTCATTCTTATGAAATAAATACTTCAGTGGAATTCATCCTCTTCTTTTGCCTTACTACCTGCCCCTCAAGACAAAACACACATAAAGTGCAACATTTAACAAATAAATTAAGTCAAAGCAGCTTTGCTTGGTTAGGGAAATTTTACACAAGAGTTTGGAAATCAATTCGGTCTTTAGTGCTTTTTATACACACGCATGCGTGCGCGTGCGCGCGCACACACACACACACACACACACACACGAACTATCTCCCACCCACGAGCAATGAGAAAGCGCCATGTCTCTCCTGGCGTAATTTCATTCCAACAGTGAAAACAGCAGGGTTAGAACCAGCTCACTCATCCCAGGTTAGCCAAGCATAAGATGAGTTCTTTCAACAAGATGGGTTTGGTCATCGTTGACTTGACCCTCAGATTTACCCAAACAAGTAGCAGCACATGAGACTAACTGAATTGAATCCTTGTCAGTTTCCCTGGAAACTTTACTACTTGGACATCGATCATTTTAATATGCACAACTAGAAATAAAAGTTGAATCAGCTTTAGAGTCATGTATTTGAATGAAACAACAGCTGAACTGAAAAATCCACCCACACTGATTTCTTCTAATTCTGCCTAAGAGAAACCTATCTATTTGCTGCCAAAGAGAGAACTCACCTAAACAGTCAGTAAGGATGGATTAATACAACAACTTATTCATAGGCACAAAAATATGTCACTTTCCCTCTAGGGCTTCCTTTTCAACTGCTGGAACGATTTCATCAGCAGTATCCCCACCAAGCTTACGATGGTTCCCTAGAGAAGAGGCCATCCCCGAAGCGAGCTCCTGTGTTCAGGCAGGAGGAAGTGAGGAGGGAGGCAGCCCCATTTCCACTCATCCAACTTCACAATATTTTCAACATGTCTGAAGGAATGATGTTTTACCTGGGCTGGCTGAGACTAGTCACTGCAGGTTCAGTCACAAGCAGCTCAGAGGTGAATGCTATGACTTTTCGCATTTACACAGATGTGTCTGAATGAACCCTGTCTACATTGCTACTGTCAGATTGTTTTTCTGCCTTGAACAAATATGCTTTGCATTTTAAAGGGTGCCATACTAAAAGGTGTATTTTACAGATCCAAAGATGTGACCAGGGTATTCAAAATGCATCTTTGGGGTGACTTGTTTTGGAAAAGTGTTCAGAATGAAAAATTTAAACGCTATAGCAGCATTTTTGTGTTCCCTAAAAATATAAAGTAATGTGTTTATTTTACAGGAAACCAGACAGTTGTGGTGGTGGAGCGGGTGTCCCCACCACCACGGCACTTGGTTGTTCCCCCTCAGGGAGTGGTGTTTGCTGGGACGTGGCTGCCGAGAAACGAGTCTCCAAGAACCACCCAGGGACCACCCAGTGCCCCAGGCCCAAGGCCAGAGCAACGGGTCCCAGGATTAAGTGGGTCTTCTGTCAGCGTTCCCTTCAGATTTCTTGAGAAAAGTCCAAGCACACATCTGTACACAGAAACTCTATACAGCTCAAATATCTGAAACTGGTGTACTGCAGATGGCTGGGGTAAGCAAGTGTAAAAGAAAATGGAAAGTGTAGGAGGGAGAAAAATAACGGAACTGGTGATTAATGTGGTCCTTGACATGCTACGTGGAGAGTCATATCTGTTGAAAGAGAATCAAAGAGAGAAAGAACATAGGAGTTAGAGAACACAATAGAAATTCACTCTTTAGGGGGAAAAAAAGTTTTAATTTTAGATATTTAGACCAGAGCTGTCCCAACAGAAATACCATGTGACCCACACATTTAATTTTATTAATAAATGTTCAGGTGGCCACAAAAGTAATTATTAGAGATTGAGATGTTTTACATTAAAACGTTACTACTGAGATAGTTCAGTCTTTTTTGCCAGTGTTTGTCAGCTGGTGTGTTTTTTGCACTTTCCATACATCTTGGTGTGGACTTGGCCACAAGTCAAGAGCTCAGAAGTCACCTGTGTGGTAAGCAGTGAGCCTACTGGACAGCACAGCCTCCTACTTCATGCTTTTGCTCCAAGTATTTAGCCTTGACAACAGTCTCTTCCCTAAGACTCGGATGCTAAAGAATCTGCCTGCAGCATGGAAGACTCAGGTTCAATCCCTGGGTCGGGAAGCTCTTCTGGAGAAGGGAATGGGCTACCCGCTCCAGGATTCTTGCCTGGAGAATTTCATGGACAGAGGAGCCTGGTGGGCTACAGTCTACAGGGTCACAAAGAGTTGGACATGACTGAGCGACTAACACTTTCACTTTTCACTGTGTCTTCCAAAAGTCAGTGCCTATTGAAACGACAGATATTTGGAGAAACAATTCATTTTCTCATTTTTGGGGGAACTCAAACACCAATTCTCACTTGCCAGCACTTGAAGACATCCAGGCAGGTCAGACACACCCTCTTCAAGCCAAGCTCTCTCAAGGCAGAGACTCCCAGCCCTGAAAGACACTGTTTTGCCTCCCCAGGGTGATGAAGTTACGTAGTAGGCCTTCTCTGATGTCACTCCACGTCCCAACAGGTGTTCATCTGATCACTGTCAAGTCTCCAGGATGAAATGTGACCAGTTCTGACTCAGAGGCCAGCCCTTCATCAGCCTTTGGACCAACTCCAAGGAACTCTACTTTCAGCAAGAAACAGAAAGTCTCAACCTCCTCACACCAGCTGGAAGCTCTGGTCTGTCTGGGGTCCTGCCTGTGGGTTTTGTGCAGAGATCATGGTGCTTGTGGGGTGGGGAGTGGGTGACAGGAGAACCTGGTACGGCCTCATCCTTAAGGAATACATGGGTAGTGCCGGGCACAGGAAATGTGACAGACACTAAGAAAAACCCAGCTGCTCTTCTGACTCTAAAAACTTCATGTAGATATATAATGGAATGCTACTTGGCCATCAACAAGAATGAAGTTTTGCCATTTGCAACAACATGGATGATAGACTGGGAGAGCATTATGCTAAGTCAAGTAAGTCGGACAGAAAGACACACACTGTATGCTGTCACTTATATGTGGAGCCTAAAAAGCATAAGCTAGTGAATACAACAGAAAAGAAACACACTCACAGAGAACAAATTAGTAATCATCAGTGGAGGGAGGGAAGGGGCAGGGGTAAAACAAAAGCAGGGGATTAAGAGGTACAAATCACCATGCAAAAAATAAGTAAGCTACAAGGATATATTGCAAAGCACAGGAAATAATAGCCACTATTTTATAACAACAATAAATGGAGTATAATCTATAAAAATTTTAAATCACTGTGTTGAACACCTGAAACTAATATAAGATCATGAAGCAATTATACCTAAAAAAAAAAAAAAGAGGGTACTTCGAGTGGACATACATCTGTTTTTGCCCCGAGGAGCCTTACATTCAAACTTGGTGCTCAACTGTGATAAATATCTCAGCTTCCTACTACAACGCTCTCTCCCTAATTTTTTTGTCTTCACTCTCCTGATTTGTGTGTTATAATATTGTAAGCAATCTCACATATTCTGTATAAATAAGTAGGATATAAATTATAAGTAAATAGGAAAAAATTCAGAGTGTGGAAAAGGGATTTTAAAAGTAGATAAGAGCAAAGTAGGTGGTGGGAGAAAGGGAACAAAGAATAAAAACTGAGTAGAAAAAAAGAGAACACATTCCTTTTTAGAATATTACCTCTTCCCCACTCAAAAAATAGTCAGGGAGCTCACACGACAACTACCATTTCTTGCGGCCAATGGTGCAACTGTTCACAATTACAAAGCTGCTGAATTAAAAATATAAAGCCATCTTATATTCCCGTCAGTTTTAGAAGTCAGATAGAGGGAGAGAGATCTGTTTTTGGAAAGAGCATCTTTACCAGAGGAGACTCTCTGGTGAGACTGTGTGCTTATTATTAGAACCAGAAATGAAAAACCTAAAAGCATAGTCATAGTCATCATTTAAATCTATTTTGAGCTGAAAACCAATAGGCTCAAGAATGCTTTCTAAATAGTCCCTTTGAAATGCCCATTTCACTTTCCTTACAGGTTCATTTTTCCAAGTGATCTCAGAATCATTCATGGGACACCCTGGTCCGATGAGGTGGCTGTCCTGCGTGCCTGCAGGAGGGACTGAGCACATACTTTACATGTAGGATTATGGCTTAACGTGATGACTGCAGCCTACCCGTGTTGACAGAGCCGAGCGTTAGACACACAAACTCTACGGGGCGGCCTCAATAACTTCAGTGGACCATGAAGCAACACGATTTCCACAGAAGGCCTTTCATTCAAATCCTCTAACTCCCCTCACTGTGCAAGCTGCTGCAAGTTTTGGCTAACAGTCTGAAAGAAACGGGGGGCCGCAAAGGAGGCCCAATCTGCTTAGTTTAACCGCCTCTAGGAGGGCGAGAGGGAACTGAGATTGTGAGGGGTTCTGAAAGGAAACACAGCAACTCTACCAAGAAAACACCCTTTATTACTTAGAGGTTCACCTTTTTCATCCTGAGTTAAAGACCTTCATGGGCATGTATGCCAAACTAGTCTTTACCCCAGGTCCAAGGATGGACCTGGATACTCCCATCCATCCCCTAACTATCTGGATGTTCACCTCCTCTGACAAACTCCGAGGAGAAGACAGATATAACATATAGAAGCCAGTGGGTTAGCCCCCAGAAAACCATTTCTGAGTGTTCTGAACAGAGACTGGCCATCCAGACAGCTTGGTGAATCTTGAGAACCCAGCACTGTTGACCCTCCTTAGATGGTTCAGAGGAGCCACTCACTCACCTAAAAGCATACTGGACCAAGCACCCTGCTACTGGACTGTCCGTAGGCCTCTGCACAACTGGGGACAGTAACTCAGAGTGGCAATGTGTGACTAGATTGAGCAAGAAATAAAACTGCCTTCCTTTAGAAGAGGTGGGGAAGGTTGAAGAAAGAAACTAATTATATATGGGTTTTGCAAGAAGCAGTTAGAGACTCCCCCCCACCAACTTTGGCTTCTGCAATTGCTTGCAATGGATTTAGGCTTAACTCAAATAATACATAACTTTATCTTTCCTTTTGCCTTTCTACAATTCAGTCCCCACATTGTAAGAATTACCAGTTGTGTCGGACGTACCACTGCTGAACACAACCAAATTTGTCCCACGGGGGCACTCGTGCAACCTGCTGTTGAGGAAGGGTTTTACTTGCTCTGAATTCATAACTCTGAGAAGCGTACCACTGAGGAGAGTCAAGTCCAGTGACTGTGCTGGAGATGAAGGAAGGAATTCTTTCCCTCGGCTCCTCCACGATCCCTCCCTTGGAAGGCACAATGCTAGTTTCAAAGTCCCGTGTTACACCAGTGCTGTCTGCAGTCACTTCTTTCCTTTCTCCCCCAGGTCCTGCTTCACATACTCCTTTTAGGCCTGTCCCCACGGCCATAACATTCATGGTCTCACTTGTCAGGGTCTAATTTTTTCCAGATATTTCTATTGACTTTTCACTCTACTTTCACATGATCTCATTTAATTCCCAGCACAAGCCCATTATAAAGGTACTCTGGTCATAACCTCATGCCATGGATCTTTTAGCTGTTAAACGGACAGGAACCTTGTCTGGAGGGGACAAGGCTGGATTTGCTTCATATACTTCAACTGAAGCAACCCAGCTGCAGCAGACAGAAGGCCTGCGCAGATGTGAGAGACCAACTGTTGTCTTTTAAGCTTAGTAAGAGATCTGCAAAAAACTGTAAAAAAAAAAAACAAACAAAAAACAATGCCATTCTAAGTTTTTTGATTTGGAAAATTATTACTTTTCATTAAAAATGGCATTTGTTAATAGAAGTACCATTTTAAATCTTTCCATTTTTAATATACTACCAATCAGCAGATCCAACTCAGAAATATTAATATAAAAGCTCTTTGAGTTCACCAAGCTTTTTAGGAATGTCAAAGGTCCTAAGGTCAGGAACCTTGAGAACTGCTGCAGAGCAGATCAGAGCTCTCAGACCAGGATCCCCCACTAACAAGTTGTCAAGATCTTGACGGGTCACTCTGCCTCTCTGCAGGATGTCGAATGAAGCTGGACACAGGGTTCACTGAGGACTACCACACCACTGTAATCAACTATGAAAAGTGCAAGTGCTAGTCACTAGGTCATGTCCAATTCTTTGCGACCCCATAGACTGTATCCCGTCAGGTTCCTCTGTTTGTGGGATTCTCCAGGCAAGAATACTGGAGTAGGTAGCTATTCTCTTCTCCAGAGGATATTCTGGGACCAGAGATCGAACCCAGGTCTCTTGCATTGTAATCAGATACTTTTATCATCTGAGCCACCAGGGAAGCAACTATATACTCCAAAATAAAATAAAAACTAAATTAAAAAATAAATAAAACACTTAGAAACTTTATAAAAAGAAGAAAAAGAAAGAATAACAATTAACAAATAAACTCACAATAAAATCCTGAAGTAGTAAAACCAGAAAGAGGTAGCACTACCCTGCAATGACTGTCAGTGACCCAGGGAATGTCACATAAATCAGAGACCCAGAGGTCAGGACAGACGCCTCAGCTCTTCAATGGCTTTCTGTAGTTACATTCACCTGGATGACCCTGCTATAAACTGCAGAAGTGCTTTTCCAGAGCTGTTTTCTTTATGCCTCAAAACATGAAATCACCGTGGTTAATAAAAACAAGTGTCCTCAAATGCACTTCAAGAGCCCAGTTTGTGGCTTCTGGCTCTACCACCACGATTTTGCCTAATATTTTATCAAAGCATATCAAAACTTTACTAAATAGGATATAATTTCTAGACCTGATATATATATATATATAGTTTTTAATATGTGTACAGTTCAGTTCAGTCGCTCAGTCATGTCTGACTCTTTGCGACCCCATGAATCGCAGCACGCCAGGCCTCCCTGTCCATCACCAACTCCCAGAGTTCACTCAGACTCACGTCCATAGAGTCAGTGATGCCATCCAGCCATCTCATCCTCTGTTGTCCCCTTCTCCTCCTGCCCAGAATACCTCCCAGCATCAGGGTCTTTTCCAATGACTCAACTCTTCGCATGAGGTGGCCAAAATATTGGAGTTTCAGCTTTAGCATCAGTCCTTCCAATGAACACCCAGGACTGATCTCCTCTAGGATGGACTGGTTGGACCTCCTTGCAGTCCAAGGGACTCTCAAGAGTCTTCTCCAACACCACAGTTCAAAAGCATCAATTCTTCGGTGCTCAGCTTTCTTCACAGTCCAGCTCTCACATCCATACATGACCACTGGAAAAACAATAGCCTTGACTAGACACATTTGTTGGCAAAGTAATGTCTCTGCTTTTGAATATGCTCTCTAGGTTGGTCATAACTTTCCTTCCAAGGAGTAAGCATGTTTTAATTTCATGGCTGCAATCACCAACTGCAGTGATTTTGGAGCCCAAAAAAATAAAGTCTGACACTGTTTCCACTGTTTCCCCATCTATTTCCCATGAAGTGATGGGATCAGATGCTATGATCTTCGTTTTCTGAATGTTGAGCTTTAAGCCAATTTTTTCACTCTCCTCTTTCACTTTCATCAAGAGGCTTTTTAGTTCCTCTCCACTTTCTGCCATAAGGGTGATGTCATCTGCACATCTGAGGTTACTGATATTTCTCCTGGCAATCTTGATTCCAGCTTGTGCTTCTTCCAGCCCAGGGTTTCTCATGATGTACCCTGCATATAAGTTAAATAAGCAGGGTGACAATATACAGCCTTGACAGACTCCTTTTCCTATTTGGAACCAGTCTGTTGTTCCATGTCCAGTTCTGACTGTTGCTTTCTGACCTGCATAGAGGCAGGTCAGGTGTTCTGGTATTCCCATCTCTTTCAGGATTTTCCACAGTTTATTGTGATCCACACAGTCAAAGGCTTTGGCATAGTCAATAAAGCAGAAATAGATGTTTTTCTGGAACTCTCTTGCTTTTTCCATGATCCAGTAGATGTTGGCAATTTGATCTCTGGTTCCTCTGCCTTTTCTAAAACCAGCTTGAACATCTGGAAGTTCACAGTTCACATATTGCTGAAGCCTGGCTTGGAGAATTTTGAGCATTACTTTACTAGCATGTGAGATGAGTGCAGTTGTGTGGTAGTTGGAGAAGGAAATGGGAATCCACTCCAGTATCCTTGCCTGGAAAATCTCATGGACAGAGGAACCTGGTGGACTGCAGTCCATGGGGTCGCAAAGAGTCAGGCACGACTGAGCGACTAACCCACACATAACACACTTGAGCATTCTTTGGCATTGCCTTTCTTTGGGATTGGGATGAAAACTGACCTTTTCCAGTCCTGTGGCCACTGATGAGTTTTCCAAATTTGCTGGCATGTTGAGTGCAGCACTTTCACAGCATCATAGTGACCGAGAGTGCCAGGCTGCGACGGCACAGGAGCAGCCTAGAGGAGATACCCTACGTCCGAGGTCAGGGGCAGCGGCTGAGAGGAGCTACCACACGCCTGAGGTCAGGGGCGGAGGCCGAGAGGAGCAACCCTACATCCGCGGAGGCTGCGCGGGCGCAGGAAGGCTGAAAGGAGCTACTCTACGTTCAAGGTCAGGAGGGGCAGCAGTGAGGAGATACCCCTCATCCAAGGTAAGGAGCAGAGGCTGCACATTGCTGGAGCAGCGTGAAGAGATACCCGACGTCCAAGGTAACAGAAACCCAAGTAAGACGGTAGGTGTTGCAAGAGGGCATCAGAGGGCAGACGCACTGAAACCATAATCACAGAAAACTAGCCAATCTGATCACACGGACCACAGCCTTGTCTAAGTCAGTGAAACTAAGCGATGCCATGAGGGGGCCACCCCAGACAGCGGGTCATGGTGGAGAGGTCTGACAGAATGTGGTCCCCTGGAGAAGGGAATGGCACACCACTTCAGGATTCCTGCCTTGAGAACCCCATGAACAGCATGTAATATGTGTACAGTCCCCAAAATACCAGTGTTCAGCTACATCGACACTGAAAGGCATCTGAGGTCTTTGGTTCATTTCCACTATATTTTCAACTGTATGCTTTCCTTCTCAAGAAAATATGAAGCATCAATACGTGCATATTCTAGATTATCTAGCTGACTACCTTGGAACCAACTTCAGCCCCACACCTGCTTTATGCCAAAACCAAGTTGGTGCTTCTCGTCACAGCTTTTATCATCTTCAGGTAAAATCCAGATAATGGGAAGATGAGGCATTCCAGCCATGAAAAGACAGAATGACGTGAAAGCAAGCGGTGATCCTGCAGTGATTTTTAACAGAAAAAGAGGGTGAAAGAATCGCCATGTCTTGACACGCGTGACGAACTCCACCGAATGCAATACATACTACAGTCACATCGCGTGTTGCTCTTTATTTTCAGCAAAAGACTATCATTGTTGAGTTAGTAAAGCTTAGTAAAGGCTGGTGATTTGGATTTTCGACTTTTTAAATCTACTTCGTAAATCTTTTTCAACTTGATAGTTGTAGAACATCTACCCGTTTAAGGAGTGAACACTTTAAAATTTGCACTATAATAAATAATAAATAAAATAAAAACTATAATAAAATAATTTAAATTAACCATACGAATCTGTGAGAATTTTATTTCCTTAAAAGTACTCTATTTACTACTCAAATGTGAGAAATAAGGGAGGAAAACCAAAAGATGATGGATTCTGCCTCAAAAAGCCTTTCAGAAAACGACCGAGCTTTCAGTAGTGCCCCACGTGCGCCATCTGGTGGACATACTGGAACCAGCGCCCACTGCACACCAAAGGAAGCAATCCCAGTTGCAGGGCCCCAGGCAGCTGGACAATGATTGAAACAGTGTCTACCTTAATTAAATGCAAGGCCTCGAATAAGCACTCCGCACTACCCAAGCGGCCTATTTCACACCTCTCTTCAGCCTGCAACCCTGTGTTTCCCAGTAGATAACTTGCCTTACTTGCACAGGAAAACAAGCACTAAGATGAGCTCCGTTTTCACCTCCCTGCACGTCCCATTTACCAGAACTTTCTATTCTGCCTTGGATACAGCGTTGCCTTCGTTTATGCTCAGATCAAAGCACCTCACCGGAAGCCAATACTCTCTACTGTAATTCTCCCGGCTCCGAAGTTATCAATTTCCCTTCTGAGTTGGACTATTACCATCAGCGTATAAATAAGCTGTAATAGCTGCCATCTTAAAAAAGAAAAGCAGGGATTTCCTGGTCCAGTAGTTAAGACTCCGCACGTCCATTGTTGGGGGCACACAGGTTCGATGCCTGGTCAGGGAGCTAAGATCCCACATGCTGTGGAGTTCGGCCAAAATAAATTTAAAAAAAGAAAAAAAGGAAACCCCATCTTAATCTCACTGCTGCTGCTGCTGCTAAGTCGCTTCAGTCGTGTCCAACTCTGCGCGACCCCATAGATGGCAGCCTACCAGGCTCCCCCGTACCTGGGATTCTCCAGGCAAGAATACTGGAGTGGGTTGCCATTTCCTTCTCCAAAGCATGAAAGTGAAAAGTGAAAGTGAAGTCACTCAGTCGTGTCCGACTCTTAGCAACCCCATGGACTGGAGCCTACCAGGCTCCTCCATCCATGGGATTTTCCAGGCAAGAGTCTGCAGTGGGGTGCCATCGCCTTCTCCCTTAATCTCACATCCCTCCATTTCTCTGCAGCTTCAAACAAAACTCCAAGCCGCAAGCAGGTACTGACTCTATTTCCCCTCCTCCACACTCTGCTCCATGCTGCCCCCTTGTGCTAAAGCTGAGGTTTCTGCCCTCAGGCCTCCAACAACCACCAGTCTCTGTGGTTATCTCCCTGGAGCTCTGAGCAGCCTTCAGCGCAGCTGACCACCTTCCCTTAGGAGCCAGGGCTTCACTCTGCCTCCCTGAACCTAACATTCTCCTCCTCAGGCCCCTTCATCACTGCTACCTCCTTTCTCTGTCCTTTCCATTGGCCAGTCCCCAGATCTGGTCAAACCCTCCTCACTCTCTGCCTCTGTTCCACCCTTTCTCCAGGTGACCTCCTGGACATATGGTCTTAAACACAATCCACAGGCCATAACTCTCTATGACCTCAGCCGTGACCTCTCGCCTGCGCTTGCAGCTTTCTGCCTACTCAGCATACCGGCCTGATGGTGAGCCAGGCTGAGTTGTCTAAGAGGAATCTCATGATCCACCAAGCTCTCTTTTCCATAAAACCTGCATTGCTCAATTTTCCAAGTCACCGCTAAAAGGTACCAATATTTACCTGGTTGCTAGGCCCCCAGCCCAGGAACCACCTTTGATTCCCATCTCCCCCTCCTCCTCACCCTTCCACCCTCAGCTCTCTAACACAGGCCAACTCTGCCCACTTGCTACTGCCACCTAGCTCAGGGGTACTCCCCCTGCCACCCGCCTAAGTGGACATCCACAACAGTACCCCCAGGGGGGTCCCCTGCACTTACTCTCACCCCATGCCTATCCTCTTTACAAAGTTCAGCTCTCGCAGACCTTTCCTAGTCATGAACCCGCCCCATCACTCCCAGGCCCAAAGGCCCCAGTGAACCCGAGGCTTAGCTTACACTCTAAACTGCTCACCTCAATCTCAATTTATCTGGTTCCATCTCCCTCCCCAAATTATGATACTCTCCCCTGTTCTCTATGCTCCAGCCATATCAGCCTTCCTGTGGTTCCTCAAACATGCTACAATGTGGACCCACCTTCCAGCGAGTGTCTGTGCACACATCACCATGGGGCTGGCATTTCTCATCATTTAGTTCTCAGCTCAAAGGTCACCCCCACTCCTAAATAAGTCTCCCTAATCTCTATTTCAGTAAGCTGTTCTTATTTTCTTCAGAACACTGACCACTATTTGCAGTTACCTTCTTTATCTGCTATCTCTCCTCAACAAGTATGTCAGCACACAAGAACAGAGCCTTTGTCTCTCTACTGTTAAACCAAGTACGGAACAAGTATAAATTGCCTGATCCCATTTGGCAGATAAAGAAATTGAGGCTAAAAGAAATCAAGCAGTTTTTTTTTTTAAGTAAAAAAAAAAAAAGAAATCAAGCAACTTGCCGAATGTCACAAAAGAACAGAGCCAAGGCCAGGGCTGGAACCCACATGTGGCCAATTCCATACCCCGTGTCCTCAGTCTGCTGCACCATGCTGCCCCCTGTCTGGCTTTGGAGCTTGAGAAAGATGGTCCCCATCCTGCTGAGGCAGCCCTGGCCCCCAGATTTTAATATGAGATCAAAGCTGGCCCTGTCCTGGGTTTTTTTATTTCCACACGTTGGCCTCTTCGGTGGCTCTGAAACTTTGAGCATAAACCCAGAGATTCATTGTGACTATATTCTCTGCATCCTGAAATGAAGCGGAAAGAAATCCCAAAGGGACCCAGATGCTGCCTGAGTATGAAGGTGCCATTCTGGCTCCAACAGGAGGGCTGGGAAGATCGGCAGCTGAGACCATTGCTACAGGACAGACACACTTCAGAACAAGCATCCAAAGAGCAGAAAGTGTCAGTCATTCAGTCGTGTCCAACTCTCTGCGACTCCATAGACTGTAGCCCAACAGATTCATCTGTCCATGGGATTCTCCAGGCAAGAATACTGGAGTGGGTAGCCATTCCCTTCTCCAGGGGATCTTCCTGACCTTCGGATAGATTCCACATCTCTTGCATTGCAGGCAGATTCTTTACCTGCAATGCCACCAGGAAAACCCAAAAAAGATCATCTCAAAAAGGTTTTGACCCACCTAATAAATGATTTCCATATTTCTATTTTTTAAGCCATGCTGTGAGGCTTGTGGGATCTCAGTTCCCCGACCAAGGACTAAATCCAGGCCCTCAGCAGAGAGTGAGCAGAGTCCTACCCACTGGATCGCCAGGGAATCTCCTCCAATTATTTTTTTAAATAAGCTTATTTTTAATCAGCATTTCCTCAGCTCCAATTATAATTCCTTACTCCACTGGTTATCATCCTTTTTTTTTCCGACTCCACTAACCAATGCTCAATTATTTTCATAAAAATAGTCAATGTTGTTGTTTATAATATTGGGATAAATACACGCTAGCATATTTTAAACCCCTTATATCTGGTCACAGCACCAAACAGGATACTCAGACATCAGCCTTCTCCACTTAGTGGTTATAATCTATTGCTACAGAGACTAAAAACTGTTTTTCAACAACTATGAGAATTAGAAGATAACATAAACCAGCATTCATTAACCACCCACCTTGTGCCAAGCTTGCAGTGCTCACCTTTCCCACAGCTGCCATTTTGTTGAGCACTCGCTATGTGCCAAGCCGCTCAGAAGCATGACCTCATTTAGCCCTCAAATCACTGCAGTGCCCAGGGAAAGGACTCTCCCCATCTCACAGATGAGAAGACTGACTCTGAGATTCAGAACATGAAAGGCCTGACACCTGACCCAGGTCTCTGTCCAAAGTCAAGCCCCTTAACCCCTCCGCCACCCTGACACTTGCATGGGGTCTGTTTGGTGACGCTGTGAGAACAGTCAGCCACGGGAATCATATGAATAGATAATAAGGTGGGTGGAGAAGGTTCCAATTTCAGATAAAATCATCAAAACCACTCTGAGCACTTTGAGTTAGAAACGAAAGAAACGAATCACCATGCTGGGTGAGGGTGCGTCTACACTTTGAAGGTCTTGAAAGTCTCAGGACTTTGAGACTTTCAGGCTGGGGTGATGGCTGGCTGCCGTATGGTTGTACGTATCTGACATTAAAGTGGGGCTCATGGGCCTTCCTGGGAGTGCCCGAGGAGGGGGGCCTTCCACTGAGCAGTCTCTGAAGCTGGAATCCCTGGGCTGGTGTATTCCTTAGGAGCTTGCTGGAGCCAAGCACACACATGAACACAGCGCTTCCACCAAATGGGTAGCAGAGAAATTGCATCTTGCACAGAGCTGCTGCAGAGTGTGTTCAATAAAGAGTGCTGGGGGCACTGTGCTGGCGGCCCCGTGGTTAAGACCCCACATTCCCAATTCAGGGGGCCAGGGATTGATCCCTGGTCAGAGAAATAAGATCCCACACACCGCAACTAAGACCCAGCACAGCCAAACAAAATTTTAATAAAAGAACAACCAGAGTGCTGGCTGCCTATCCAACATCCATCTCATCGTTCCAGGCAAGAGAACACTACTCTTATCTGGGGCAGTGATGGGCCCAGCCAAAGACCACCTTCTCCAGCCTCCCCTGAAGCAGCTGTGATCACCTGTGTCTCAGTTGTGTCAGAGGGGTGCAGGCACTGGAGCTGGATGGCACCTCTGAAAGGGCAACTTAAAGGAAGCTGATTCAACGGCATAAGCTGCTTCCGCCTCTCCCCAGCTGCTCTCTCTGCTTGCTCAACACAGCACACAGGCTAAATGTCCACCCACAGAGGAAGGATAAAGAAGATATGGTATGCATATACAATGGAATATTACTCAGCCATAAAAAGGGATGAAACTTGGCCATTTGTAGAGACATGGATCGACCCAGAGTCTGTCATGCAGAGCAAAGTAAGTCAGAAAGAGAAAAACAAATACCATACATTAACATGGAGCACAGGCACTACAGTGAGGGCTGCAGAAGTCATTTAGGTGACCGTGAGGAAGGGAGGTACTCGCCGAGGGCAGGGAGCCGAAGCTTGTCACTGTACAGTTCCCTCAGCCATTGATAGACCACCCTCAAATGTCCTTCATGAGACAAAAAAATAAACATGCATCCCGTATAAGCCACTTTCAGATACTTTAGGTTACCAGGTCTCAAAGGCTTCCCAGGTGGTGTGAGTGGTAATGAACCCTCCTGCCAATGCAGGAGACACAAGAGACAAGGGTTTGATCCCTGGGGTGGGAAGATCCCCTGGAGGAGGAAACGGCAACCCACTCCAGTATTCTTGCCTGGGGAATCCCATGGACAGAGGAGCCTGGCGGGCTATAGTCCATGCGGTCGCAAAGGGTCAGACATGACTGAAGTGATAGCATGCAGGCAGCAAAGTCACCTGGGGTACTTGGTGAAAACACAAAGGTCCAAACCCTACGCTACTTCAAGGAGCCTGGGTCTCTGGGTGCTAGGTGCTGCTGACACTCACCAAAGGTCGAGAAGCCCTGTTAGGCTTTCTGTACTAAGTTGCCCAATTTGCTCTTACAGCTCCCTTCAAGTGTCAACCCCAACACTGACAAGATGCAGTCAAAACCAATTTTTTAACGTCCAGTTTTACTTTGTTGTTGTTTAGCCGCTCAGTCATGTGCGACTGCAACCCAGGGAGTGTAGCCCACCAGGCTCCTCTGCCCCGGGATTTTCCAGGCAAGAACACTGGAGTGGGTTGCCTTCATTTCTGATTAAAAGCAGAGGTCACATCTGAATAGCGTGACCCATCACTAAGACAATTTCCCATCCACCCTTCCAGGATACAGCAGAAGATGGAGGGCACCCTGCCTGCCATGGGCATGGTGTGTCCTGCTCCTTGACATGCTCCTGGGGCAGGGTATGCAAAAGCTTCCTCCTTGGAAGTTTTGTCTGAGCCTTAACAATACTGTCGTAGCCTGTGAGTGGGGGCTCCAGCCCTTCATCTTCACTTGCCTTGAAGTGAGAGTGAAAGTCACTTGGTCCAACTCTGCTATTCTATAGAATTTTCCAGGTCAGAATACTGGAGTGGGTAGCCTTTCCCTTCTCCAGGAGATCTTCCCAACCCAGGGATGGAACCAGGGCCTCCTGCATTTCAGGTGGATTCTGTACCAACTGAGCTATCAGGGAAGGCTAGATACGGACCCACTCTTTCTTGACTTGCCCCGATCACTGCAATTTTGTTGCCAAGCTCACCCATTTTGCAAGCTTTCCTAGTGAGGGCTCAGACTCCACAGTCAGCATTAGGAGCCACCTCCTCCCATCTATAGGTTACTGGCATGAAGTCAGTTTCTCTAAACAGAGTTTTCTGGCCACCGAGCTGTCTCTCTGCCCTGCCCAACCAGTAAACTCTTTCCCTCAAGCACAAGAGGACAGGCCTGTACTGCCCCCTCTTTTCTCAAGCACACCACTTTTTCCTTTGTGCTGACATGGTACAGCAAAGTCAGGCATGTGGATTGTGGGAAGAGCAGTTTTCAGACCAGCATCTCAAAGGAAAAAGTGGTCCAGACTTAGCTAGATGAAAATCTGCACAATTCTTTAAAACCCCATTTGTTGAGTTCAGATAGCAATTATAAACATGTGACTTTCAATTATCTGGCTCTTTCTTAGGTTCGGTTCCTGAGACTTAGAGCAACCACCCATGTCTGCCTGCTCTGGGCAAAAGCACCTGACAAGCAAGTAATGCCACTGAGGATGCCAGCTACAGAGGGGAGTCCCACAGACAAAAGGAGACTGGCGTGACTCATTCACCACGCCCTTGCCACCCCCAGAGGGTCCCAGCACCAGGCGGCCTGAGCTGAAAGACCCGAAGGCTCTAGACTGAGTTGGGGGTAAACGCAGGCCCCCAATAACCTGAGGCCCCAGGGCGTGTGCTGGGCGGAGCTGAGCTGTCTACACACGTGGAGCCGAGCTCCTGGCAGAGGCGAGGAGAGCCCCTGGTGTTGCCCCGGACAGAAGCCTCCCGACACCAGGGACTCACTTCATATTTATTTCTGGTGGTGAGTGGAGTTTGAAGAGCTGCCTCCTCCCCCTCGGATGGCGTGGACCGCCGTTGGAGACGATGCAGGGTAGTGTCCAGGGCGGATAGGCTTGGCTGTGTCCAACCGACAGAAAAGAGAGAAGACACATTCAGAAAGGGCTTACACAGCTGCATCCAGATACCTCCTGGCCACATGCAAAAACCAAGAGGCACAATCTTCTCATCAACGTTGCAATTCTTATCAGCCCCAGACTTTTCTGAGGACAGGAGGTTTGCCCTTCTATTAGCACACTTAGCTAGCCGCCACCCAATATTCAGGGGACAGAGAGACCTTATTTATCAGTTACTTCAATTCTGATTAATGAAAATTAGAGACAACAGACTTTCAGTTTTATCTGAGGCAGATCTGTAGGTCCCGATGAGTTCCAACAGCATCTCCCTAAAACTGGATGCAGAATTCTATGATGCATTTTTAGGGGAAGAGGTCCACAGGTTTCAGGAGATTTTCCAAGGGTATAAAAATCTAGTAAATGCAGTGACGCACTAATCTATGATCTTAAAACTAGAAACAAGGAATTGCTGGTTTCCCAAACATGTGCAGAGCAGTATCTGATAAGAAATATTATTACATATTATTGGAGATATTTCCATCTAAGAAGAAGAAAAAAATGCTCTCTAGAGACATCCCTAAATCTCTTTTCCTCCTATGGCTCTATCCCAGGAAATATGACTCAGCAGCTACACTCTCAGTCTTTGCAGGTAGAACATCCAAATCCAGGCATGGAAGGGGCTAGATGTCCAAACCCCCATGCACTCACTGATGCCAGGCCTGGCTCTCTCCAGGGTATTTCCAGACCTGAACTTGCAAGAGACTCTCCCTGAGGCTTCTAGCTACATGCAGCTCCTTCGTGGTTCTGCCGGGTGCAAACCACAAGGGGCCTGCAGGCTTTGCTGAGCAAGCCCTATACTCTGCTATCTCTGGGAGAGTGTACCTCTGTTTACAGCCAAACCCCTCTGCCTGCCGCCAGGGCTGGCTAGCTTCTTTGCTCAGCTCGGTAATTTTGAAGATCACCATGTCCTCTGGAATCTCAAGGAAGCGCGTGTCTGGCGATCCCAGGATGGACGCCAGGTACTGGGAGGCCCCGGCTGGCCTGCACAAGGCATCTGGCCTGTGGAGCCCTCGCCTTATATCAAGGGCCCGGGTACAGGTGCACATACCAATCTGGGCCGAGTGAGCTCTCCTGGCCATGTTCTTGGCCCGCACGGCCTCCTTGATGCGGTCCACCTCCTGCTGGTAGCGCTTGCGGTCCCGCATGGCGTTTTCCTTGGCCTCCTTCAGCGCGCTCTCCAAAGCCTTCACGCGCTCGGCCGTGGCGCGCAGGCGCTTCTCCAGCTTGGGCAGCTCACAGCGCAGGTCTGCATTGTCCCGGACCAGCTGCAGGGAAGGGAGAGCTGAGGAGTTAGTGGAAGAGGAGGGAGGAGCAGCAGACCCCGTGCTGGGGGCTGAGAAGGCCACAGAGGAGCAGTTAGAACCGCCACCCCCTGCCAGGCTGTTCTGGAAAGTGCATAAGACCATAAACTCTGGGAGCACCCAAGGGGAATAAAAATCCCACATCCCGAGACTCAGATTTGCCAAACACAGTATTCACAGTTTGGAGAAAGTGGAGAGGGGAGTAGGCTAGAATTAGAAGCCATTTCCAACTGTGGGAAACATTCAGGCTTGGGTGGGATTTGCTTCCTCTTTTGTTTGAGGGGTGAGGGGGAACTTGCAGGAGAAAATTGACTACTCCGACGTTGGCATGTGAAAGCTAAGAAACGTGAGGCTAGTTCGGACATGCTCTTGAAAGGCATTCATGTTCTCGAGCTCTCTGAAGGCCTCCTTCAGAGAACACACGTCCACACCAGCACAAGATTTGGAATGTACCCAGGGTCTAAGTAACTCAGGAATACTGCTCATTCTTTATGATCCAAGACTCTCAATTCAGAAGGAACAGACTCACCCGAGGTTAAGTATGGGCCAAAAGCCAGTTCTGTTATTTCCTGGTCATCTGACCAGGTATGAGTCATTCAACCACTATTAAGTCCACATACTACATAAAAGGACCATTGTGGGAATGCAAGCGGGTCAGGAAATATTTGAAAATCAGGAGTGCTATATGGGTTGAACTATTGCTAGGTCCACACTTGTTTTCTTTACCCCTATCTCCCCACCCAGTCCCAGCCCCCGTGCCCGGTACAGAGTAGGTTTTTTAATAAATATTCACTGAATTTCATGAATAAAATAATTAATGAATCTCAGGACTCAATTTCAAGTCTCCAGCAGTTTCTGTTTTTCTGTTTCTCTTCAACAATTTGCTTGAATGCTTCAACCACGTTGAATCTGTCATCCTCCCTTTGGGCAAAAGTGCCATCATCAGTAATGTTGAAGAGCATGTAACAAGTCAAAGAGAAATGACATCCCCTAGAGTATGTGGGCCATTGCAAAGCTGAACCATTTTTTTCAGATCCCAAATCTTGAGGATTTAGGGGAAACCATCATGAACATTTCCGCATTTAAACAGAAAGGAGAGGGCCAAGAGGAAGGGGACATGTGTATACCTATGGCTCATTCATGTTGATGTATGAAAGAAACCAGCACAATACTGTGAAGCAATTATCTTTCAATTAAAAGCAAATTTTAAAAAATAAACAGAAAGGAGACAAACAACCTGCCTGAATCATCAGTGGGTTTGGACATGGTTATTGCTCTCTGTCGCTCTGAACAAACTCCAGGGTGTTGTGGGAACCTGAGAGGATGCCCAAGAAACAGAGCAAGCAGCAAGGGGTCTGGTGCTGGCCCCAGTTCTCCCTCTTGTGGGATGAAGCCAGTGGCTTCCCCTCCTAGTCTGTTTCTCGTCTCTAGAAACAGGAAGCCTGAACCAAGAACTCAGTGTCCTCTGCTTTGTGTTCTGTGGAGTCTTTGGGTCCACAGAGTATCCTCAAAAGCATCATGGGACACACCGAGGCCAGCTGGGCTCAGAGGCTGGAAAGGGAGGCAGAATGAAAAGACACGACTGAACACCCTGCTCCCCAAACCCCAGACAGCTCACACCCAATTCTTTATATTTGGCTTCCTTCAAAGAGAGTATTTTACATACAAAGGAAGTCACTGAAGACTAAGAGTTCAGGTCCCTTCTGACGCTGACGTTCCCTGGTGACGCTGTAGTCCTTTTAGCTTCCGTATCAGAGCTCCTCCCCAGTGGAGCCAAATGCAGCGACTGCTTTCCAGGAGAGAAGCAGAAGCAGGGGCAAGCTGGCACAACCCTCCTACCTGTTTGTGAACCTTGGTGAGCTGCTCCAGGTTATTCTCCAGGAAGGAAATTTTCTGCTTCTGGGCAGCACTGCCTCCTCCATCGTCACTGTCCAGCTCTACACTCTGCATCAACACAAGGGGTCAGCAGAATCAGCCTCCAAACTGCCCACCCGCAGCCCCAGTATCATGCAGAAGAGCCATTCTAAATATCTTTGGGGAGAAATCCCCGATCCTACTAACGGTTTATTCTGAAAATGAAAATAGAGCTTCTAGAAGTTGAGACTCAACAGTCTTCCCAATCAATTCCCTTGATCGGTATCAAACATGCTATTTTTTAGATAGCTGACCAAAAATATTGCAATCTACTTTTGAAAGATACAGATTAGATACAGTTCTCTTTGTGAATATACCCTCTCCCTTGCAGGCAGGTGAACAGACACTTTTCTTTTCAAAAGGAAGTGTGTCAAAACTCATTAAGAAGAACTAATGGGAAAACATAAGCCCAAGACCTAAATTTGATTTCAAAACATCACAAGTGAGATAATGAGTCATCAAGCAGCGGGAAAGTGTCTGTGGTCCCACTGGGCAGTCTCCACGGCCTCTTCTTGTCCCTTCAGCTTTCAATTACATGAGATTATTTAATGAATCCATCCCAGACCAGTCAAGGCATCTGTATGTGCTGTGCTGGATTGACACTAGAAATTTATCAGATCTTAAGATTAACAAAAGCATTGTTCTCCCAACACTTCCATGCTGAGTGGCCACATAAGTTAGGAAATACATGTACAAACACATCCTGGAGTCTAAAAATGGCAAAGCATGCTTATTTTGTCTGATTACAAAAGATATCATCACTCTTTCTGAGAGGTGGTAGCCACATGAGCATCTCAAACCTGTCTCCTGGGTCTAAATCCAGGGCTCTTAAACCCAGAAGGTTTGTTAAAACTCAGATTTCTGGGCCCCACCCTAGTCTTTGGTCTGGTCCCAAGCTCTAGGGCCTTCCCTGATAGCTCAATTGGTAAAGAATCTGCCTGCAATGCAGGAGACCCCAGTTCGATTCCTGGGTCAGGAAGATCCGCTGGAGAAGGGATAGGCTACCCATTTCTGTATTCTGGCCTGGAGAATTCCATGGACTATATAGTCCATGGGGTCGCAGAGTCAGACCCGATGAGCGCCTTTCACTCACCTCAGCCTCTGAGTCAGTGGATCCAGGGTGGGTCTGAGAATCTGCACACCCAGCAAGTTCTTATGTGATGCGAGTGCTGCTGGCCAGGTGACCACTCTTTGAGAACCACTGGTCTAAGAGCAGATCCTCCCCAGAGAGTCTTACATCATGAAATCTGGTCCCAAGCTCTGCATCCTCCTTGGAATACTTCCTCCCCTCAGCTGAGTCTTTTCAGTTCTTATCATAATCTCTCTCGTCTCTGTCCTCATCACCTCTGCTCTGGCCTCTCTTTACTCCCCAATCCAGGTCCTCTGATTATTTCTATGTTGTTGAACATACCTACCTTCCTGATCCCTGCCACTCAAGCCTTGAAATCTCCCATCATTCTCCACCCTCTTTCCTTATTTTGATTTCCAGCCCTCCAAACTCACTAGAATCATGCTGCCAAGTGCCAAGGCAAATCCATGCTCTGAACCTCATCTGGACACTCCCTCCACTGCTCAGCATCCTTTTGCTTATCTCCAGAAAATCCCTCACAGCTGCCCAAGCCTCCTCCAGCCTCCATGGGCTCCCCATTCTCTTCCTCCTTCTCCACATTAACTGAGAAAGTCAGAGTCGTTGAATGTATCTCTGCCCCTGTCATATATTTCCTTGCTAATATCTGGTTTCTCCACTTCTCCTCTCTGAGAAAGTATGTCCCTTCCATTTACCAAGTCATATATACTCTTCTATGCTATCAATTCTATCCTCTCAGATCTGATACTATCAATCACCTCCTCTTTTTTTTCCCTTAAATAATATACTTCATCTCTTTTCCCTGGCTCCTGCACACAGATCCCCATGCACACACTTAAATACACCTCTGTCCATCCTATTACCTCTGGGTATGCTCCCTGCTCCTCATCCATCACTTTTTCAAAAGCCTCCTTGCTGCTTCTTCCTCCTCGCTCCTGAGACCTCTGCTAACTGCTCTGGGGGTTCACCATTCAGAATTCCCCAAGGTCATCACTGCCTGTGGCACAAAATGCTCAGACTCAGAAGTCACACCGACCTGGATTTCAGTCCTATCTCTGGCTCTCCCCAGCGCTGTCATCTCAGGTCAGCAGAGCCCATTCCCATAACCGTAAAACAGAACACAAAGGACCAATTACGTGGCTGCTGGGGACAGGAGGCAAGACACGGGATGTTAAAGTGCTTCATACACTCTGGCCTGGCCCCTCACAGCCTCCTAACAGGGAAACAGGAGGTGGTGTTTCCAGGTTCCTGGCATCATTCACCAGGCTAAGGGCCACGCTGTCTATTGAGAGCCCTCTGGGTTTTCCCTGAGTCACTCAGAGGTTTTCACACTGTAACCAGATAAATATGTGTTCCTTTGAAATAAAGGCCAAGGAAAGGATGATAGCTTCCTTTCACTAAGAACGAAAAGTCAGATGGAAAAATGTTCCCAAGTATTTTTTCCCCCTCTGGCACATTCTTTTAATCACATTCTCTGGTATGAAGTAATTTTTAAGCATCACCAGCTAGGATTTAAGCAAATGATAATGATTTAAGCAACTGAAAATGATTCTTTCTGGCCAGCTTTTCATTTCTCCTCAATCCCATTCACACGAATTAGAACTTACTTTTTTAACCCGCGCTGTCAGATCCTGGACAAAGAGTTTACGGAGGTTATGCAGAGTCTGGAGTTCTCGAGACTAGAAGAGAAGATCGTTAAAACACCACTTAAGTGAGGGCACACAATTTATGACACCATTGGCACCAGACCATCAACCCCAGCTGCCTCCACAAAGCTCTGCAAGCCGCCTGTCAAGGCCATGGGGCCCTCTGCTTCCTGTGCTACCTGCCCACCCTCGTGCTCTCCCCCTCCACCAGGCATCTTCCCAGGGCTACCCCAAGGCACAGAGCCTGGGAACTCAAACAAAGATACAGAAACTAGACCGAAGCCTGCTCGTTTGCTCTGTTTTAAATAGAACCTTTTCCCTCCCTTTTAACCACAAAAACTTGAAAGCTTTCTCATAAAAATTCCTAGTGAGCTATGTTATAACAGAATGGACTCTTTTTTCACTCTAATTTATTGGTGTACACAAAATGCCAACAAATTTTAATGAAAAGTTAGCCGCAATTTCTCCCACCTGAGCTGACCAACATTTTTCATGTTTCCACACCCCTCTGGCCCTGGTCTATAGACTTTTTTTTGCCTCACATCACTGAGCTAATGGACATTCCACCTGGTGATCCTGGGCAAAGTATCTAACCTTCCTGTGCTTTCTTATTTATAACATGAGGCTAAAAACAGGAGTTGCCTCATAGTTGTTGTTATCAAGATTAAATGAGATTATTCTTATAAACTCTTACAACAGTTTCTGGCACATAGTAAGTGTTCAATAAATATTAGCTAGTATTACTTTATTGATGCATCATAGTTGGCAGCTATTTCTTCATTAGGCTTTTGCTGTTTCCTTTTTCTGTTGCTATAACTTTCCTATAGTTAACTTCTTGGGAGCATTTTTTCCCCCTTAATTTTGGATTATTTTCTACTAATGAACACTTAGGAATTAGATTGCTAAGATAAAGGTCTGAGTCAAACCTGGTGCCCTCTGTTAACAAAGTCAGAAAACCTAAATGTTTCCTTCCATTTAAGTCTCCATGTATTCATCACAAGACCTACAACCAGTTCTGTGAAAAATATTTTCCTATGAGGAGAGAAATACGCCCACATTTGTATTTTTCAATTTGTTAAAATTGATCTACTCTCACACAGAACGTCAAGGGATAGAACTAACAGAAGCTCACAGAAAAAAGGACAAAACAGGCTCCAAAGCCATGGAAACAATAAGCTGGGAATAAAGGTTCTATGTTAATTTTAGGTCTTATTACTGGGTCCAATTCCATAACAGTGCTGAAATAAAAAGCACCTAAAGTCGATTGCCTCCTCAGATGAGGCAAATTGCTTTCTGCAGGAGGCCCAGCGGGCCTGCTGTTGGGAACGCCATGGACACAGTGCATGTCTGGGGTGGAGCCACCAGCTGGCAGGTGGGGGCAGTGGGGGGGGACAGCTCCACGCTGTCAGCGACACAGCCACGCTGTCTGCGCCTCTGTCCCAGGGAGCTCCATCCTGGCCCTCTGCTCTGCGAGCTCTCCTTCCTGCTTCAGGCAGTTCATTAATGACTGAACTATAACCACAGAAAATACTTTCCATGAAAAACACCAGCACCCCACAGGGAAATGCGAAGAGAAGACCTAGGTGCCTTGTCACAGGGCCAGGCGATTCTTCAGGGGCAAACACCACACAATCCAGAGTCCTGAGCTTGGTGCCTTTCTCTCCTTCTTGTTTGGTTTCAGGGAACTTCTATTAGCAGTTTAACACAGGCAGTTCAGGCCTTGGAGGAGGCTGGCAGCCCGCACGTGTATGCTTAGGCGACCCCCATTTGGCTTCCCGGGGCCATGAATTTTCCTCCATCGCGTGCATTGCTTCTTCCTCCACCCCAGCTGCTCTCCTTCAGGTCTCTCCTAGCACAGGTGCTGCCCCTCCGTATAAAAGTCAGGGCTCAGCTTCCTGTCACAGCGAGGGTGGGACCACAGCGGTGGAGACACAAGGTTCACCAACGCAGAGGGAGGAGGGCTCTAGCCCCAGAGTCCACACGAAGTGTCCTGGTAAAGCCAGAGGGCTGCCTGGGGTCCCAGAGACGTCCCCACTGGCCGGCTGCCCTTCCCAAATGTCGCCCCTGGAGGGGGCTTTACAGACCTTGGTCCCTCGTGGCAGGTCCCACCCTGACCTTTCCCAGACACTCCAGGAGGCAGAGCAGCTTGAGCTGAGGAAGGATCAGGAAGGGTCAGCCAAAGACAGCGAGCCACCTCTGAGGAACACTGACAGCGTGGGGAGGATGTGATGGAAGGATAAGGAGTAACACCCGCGTCTAGACTGGCACAGACTGTAGGGCTCCCTCCAGTGTGGGGACTGAAATGTTCGCGTGTGATGCATGCGCCTGTATGTGGACGGAGAGCAAGAGCTCGTGGGCGGCTGTACTGGTGGGTCTGTCCACGTGTGAGGGACTGAGTGAGTGTGTGTATGGTGTGGGGGGTGGGGTGGGGAATGGATGCAAGGGTAGGAATGTAGGTGTGGCAGGGAGAACCAGTGTATCTGAGGAGGCTAGCGAGGAAAATGTGTTGTTAAAAACATATTCAAGCAAATTCCCTGGTGGCCCAGTGGTTAGGACATCATGCTTCCATTGCAGGGGCACAGGTTCGATCCTTGGTCGGGGAACTAAGATTCCACAAGCTGAGCGCGTGCACACATACACACACACAGACACACACAAAGTGAAAAAAAGAAATGTATTCAACAGAGCAAAATAACATGCTCACAAGTAAGTATAAAAGAGAGAAATCTTCTGAGTCTGGGAGAGAGTACGTGGAGTGAGTGAGTGTGAGTGGACGTGAGGGGGCTTGTGAGAGTGAATGAGCAGAAGTGAGAGTATGCCAGTGAGAGTGTGCGGATGGCCACGGGTGTCTGTGCATGTGTGTGTCAGCATGTGATGGGGATGTGCTGAGTGTGTAAGAGCTTGTGAGTGGGTGAATCCAGGTATGAGCACGTCATAGTGGGGACCTGTGGGGGTGAGTGTATGTGAAGACGTGTGAGTGAGTGAGAACAAGCAATTATGCCCAAGTGTGGGTGAGACCACAAGAGGGAGAGAGGTAAACACTGAGTTTCTGGGTGTGAGCATGAACGGTGTGCTGGGTGACAGACTGTGAGAGAGAGTGCATGGGTGTAAAGGAAGATACTGAAACACTGACCTCCGGCTGGTGGGAATAGAGGAACATTTTAATGGTCAATATTTTTCTGAATTGTTATATACTATTTATGATTATGAATATCACTTCTCCAGGAAAACAGACATAGATAAGGCAACTTCGTGGCTTCATTTCGGTTTCCCCTCCAGCCGCTCTGTCCACTGTCTTCTCCACCAGGCTCAAGAGGCCCAGCTTTCTCAACAGTCATTCTACTTCTGTCCTGAACGGTTTGTGCCCTTAGATCCCCCATCCAGCCTTGAGGAGTAGCCAACTCTCACCCAGGGGCCCACGCACAGCCTCAGGTCCAGCCCTGATCAACCACCTACTTCCAGTCTGGGGTCCCCGAATTCCTGGATTCAGGTTCAGTCCCTCAATAGCTCACATGACGTATGGATGGAACCAGTATGCTGGCCTATATCTAAACAACATGTCATGTGCAATGACTGGATGTGTCTTCACCAGATTTAGAAACTATGTCGGGATGTCTGTCTTCAAACACAGGCTGTATGGCACTCTGAAGGGCTCTTGAGAGCCCTTGGCATCAGGCAGCCATCCCCAAGGGCAAATAAAACAGAAGCAGCCCAGGAGACAAACCCAATGAATTCAGATGTAGGACAGAGCAAAGCAACCAGGATCTCACATGGTGAGCCCTTCTTCCAAAGAGAAGTGGACCTGCCACTCCTCTGCCACAAACCCTGCAGGTCTCAAGGCCGAATCTGGCCTGGCCCCACTTCTGTCTTGACCTCTCTGTGCCTGCCTCCTACCCCGCCTCTCCTCTTGGCCACAGACAGACTGATCTCCCTGCTGTTCCCCAAATGTGGGTCGTGGGCTGACCTCAGGGCCTTGGTACAAGCTCCTCCTCCAGATATCCCCACAGCTCCTTTGTTTTCCTATTTAAGTTCCTGCTCAAATGTTACTTCCCAGTGGGGCCTCCCCCAGCCAGTATCCTGTGCCCCTTCTATAACCATCTAATGGAGACCACGATCTACTTCCTTACTGTTCACTGTCTGTCTTCCCCAAGTGAAGGACAGCTTCACAAGGCCACCCTCTTCTCTTGTGTATTGATGCAACCCAAGCACCTAAAAGAAATAATCCTTAGCAGGTGCTCAACAAATACCCACTGATTGTTGAATGGAAGTAAGCACAATGTGCAAGAGGCGGCAAAATTCCAGACACTGAGTTGAGTTTAAATCTCATCAGGACTCCAGGGTTACACTCCTAAGGATGGCTGGATGGTTAGTCACTGTGTCAAGACCTAGGGAATAAATTCTACAGCTCTCATGTTTCCATAAGAAGTTTTATGTTTAAAATTATACTCAAGAAAGGCATGCACAGATAAAATTTTAGAAGAAACAAATTCAAAAGATCATAAACTAATCTGATCTTTGAGACTAAAATGAGTTGGGAAACACGTCAACATACCACTGTCTCCTCCAGCCCTTTGAGGTCCTCTCTGGCTTGCTCCCTTTTATCATTGAGCAATCTATAAAACAGAAAGGAACCATGAACCACCAAAGGGGCATCAGAGATTCTCACAGACACCATGCATCTGCAGATAAATCAACAAAACAAACCAACTCACCAGCTCAGGGTCTGTTTTTAAATTGGCCCGACCTAACCTGAATATCTTGGTACCTGAATCACCAGTGTGGACTGGTGGAGATTTCATGGGGATGAGAGAAAACAGAAGAAATATTTAAAGCGTACTCACAAGAGCTTTTCCAGTTTCATTTCTCTCTCTTGGTCCTCTATTTTCAGCTTGTTATAATCAGAACTGAGCTTCTCCTGTTCTAGTTGCAGTTTCTGATTCAAACTGAAATGAGAGGAAACAGCAACGCATTCCACATCACCCTGAGATTCTGAGTCATGCGACTGAAGACATAATTCTGTTCCAAGCCCATTAGCTCTGTGCAATAAAGGCGACAATTCTGGAAGATTGTGAGAGATCAGAGAACAACCTCACAGCTTCCTCTCTGCCCAAGTGAAAACTAATTTCTGGGAACATCTAAGAGGCATGAAACATAAGGCTTTAAGAATGTATTTATAGCTGGCTTATGCAAGAGCTCTGCAAGGGAAAAAAAATGAGATGGGAAAGGGGCCAATATTTTAAAACAGGGAAAGAGCCCAGTAAGAATTCTTTTTCTGCCCCACAGATGGTATGCATGCACTCCTGGAACCTTATCTGGCCACTCTGACCTTCCCCTCTTCTCTGGTCCAATGCTCTGAAAACATCTCCCAAGTCCAACTCCCTGGCTGACACAGGGACCATTCTGCTCTGTCAGGTCTCTGGGTCGGGGAGGAGAGGGAAGCGAGGCAGTGGTCAGAGAGAGGAAACACAAAGAAAGTCTGGGCTGCTGCAAGAAAGAAACTCCGCACATGGATGGGAACACCGGGTCATTTTATGTACCCCAGTCCTTGCCAGGTGGTGCTAGTGGTAAAGAACCCACCTGCCAACGCAGGAGATATGAGGCGCAGACTTGATCCCTGGGTTGGGGAGATCCCCTGGAGGAGGGCATGGCAACCCACTCCAGTACTCTTGCCTGGAGAATCCCATGGACAGAGGAGCCTGGTGGGTTACAGTCCATAGGGTTTCAAAGAGCTGGACATGACTTAGCATAGATACTATCCTCATAAAACCTTTTGTATTCCCATGCCCGCATGACCATACCGAATAGCTTACACACTATCTGAAGGAAAACCCAGAGGCCAGATGAAAGGCATAGGCCAAGGAAACTCCCCCAACCTGTCAGCTCATTCAGAGACCCCCCCATCTCTCTCACCTCCCTCCCCTCCCTTCCCTTTCCTCCCAGTTAAATGATTTGTGGGTGATTCATCAGAATAACAAATAAAAGCCGTGCTTAAAGGGAAAGCACAACCTGAGAGGCAGCATGGGGTGGCCCCAAGAGAGAAAGCCGATGCTAAGTGCTTTCCTAGGTAGACTGCACAAAGTCTACCCATGGCATCATTTACACTTTTGCTTTTAAAATGCAAATGTGCCAGTACAAGCAAAGAGATTTGGATCAGTAGTCTGGAGAATAACTCCAACTCCAGTTTGATTCCTGTTTAACAGTATGACCTTAAGGAAATCATTTAGCTTTTTTTCTGTATAGAAATCTTGTTTCTTCATCTATAGAAACAGAAAGGAGGGAACTTTTAGTCTAGACTGGGGCGGGGGACATGGGGCACGGAATGAACTGTGTTTCAGTATATTTCAATATAACTGGTTTTCTTTGTTTCCGTCTTTTATTTGGGACATGTAAACACATTGTTCTGCAAAGGGACTCACTGTGCAAAAATGTTAAGAATCCCCAGGAGAGGATCCTAAAGGTGCCTCCCAGCCTGGGGACTTGTGTTGATGATGTGGGAAGGTGAGAGGAGTGGGGAGGGGTCGTTACTGAGCAGAGGGGCTGTTCAGCAGCAGCTGCAACAGAATGGCCTTGAGAAGGTGTCACTGGAGCCCAGCTGCAATGATGTCCTCGAGCGCAGACAGACACCCAACAGCATGGGTCCCTAGGAGTCCACGTGTGTGACCTGATGGCTCCAGGTTGTACAGACACAGGTATGTGTTGGGCGAGGAGGCAGCAGGAGCTGACGGTCTCCTCTGGAGCATTTATTAACCCAGCAGAAGCCCCGAGTCAGGACCAACTCAGGATTTTTCACACTCTCAAAGGAACTCATCCCCACCTACAGGGGCACATGTCTGTCCATGTGAGTCACCAATGTGTCCTGCTCTGCAGGGCACCAGGCAGGGCAGCTGGGCCAACCTGCCACCTGCCCACCAGAGCCCTCAGAGGTTGGACTCCAGATGGGGAACAGACCTCAGAAGCATCACAACCCAGCTCCCTGTGACACCAGGGCGGAGCCCAGCGCCCACAGGGCAGGGAAAGCAGAGACCTGGGCTAGACGCTACATCCCTCCAGGCTGGCACAGGGCCTGTGCCCGCCTCCATGCCCTGCGAGTCCCCCGGGGCAACTCACTCCCGAATCTCATCGATGATTTTCTGCTTCTCCTCGATTTCATCCCGGAGTCTGGACAGCTGCTTCTGATGAGCTTCCCGGTGACTCTCCATCTGCTGCTCCAGCGCCTTCTGGAACCCAGGCCAGGGGAAATGTGTCAGCCGCTGTTGGTTCTCAGCCCACGCTGTGCCAAGACCTGGTCGCTACCTCCTATCCCACCTCCCTCAGCTGTCAGATCCCCACACCAGGGCCCAGGACCCACCCTGCTTTATAGGGACAACAATATCCAAGGGTCTGTTAGAAAACTGAGTAGTTCCCATGGACAAATGACCACATTTCATGAGGAAAAGGTTTGCCTCTGACCTTCCACAGCTCACCTGAGCCACACAGCTTCTCTCGCCAGGTCACCCTGAGGTCACTGACCTCTTACTACCTGGCTCACCTCAGGCCATGGCACCTCTCTGAGCTGCACTTCCCCCCCAGTAAAATGTCAATAATCTCCCAGCCCTGTCCACTGCATGGATTTATGATGATGCTCCAAGCAGACCTTTCCACCAAAGTGATATGAACCCAGGAGAGGCCCAGCCAGGTGAGGCAGGGTTGTTGGCTGAACAGCATGGCAATCACTTTAACTTCGGGGCTCACACCCAGTGGAGCTTGGTGCTTGTCTAAAACTATTCCAGGTGGCTCTAGTGGCAAAGAACCCACTTGCCAATGGTCGGAAAGATCCCCTGGAGAAGGAAATGGCAACCCACTTCAGTATCCTTGCCTGGAAAATTCCATGGGCAGAGGAGCCTGGCAGGCTATACTCCATGGGGTCACAAAGAGTTGGACATGACTGAGCAACTAAGTGTGCGCACACACTCACACACACACAATCAAAAGTTCTACATTTTCTCCTGTCTCATTTTATCCACCTAAAACCCTTATTTCCCAATCTTCTTTCCCACATTTCCATTTCTGTTTAAAATGTGACCAAAATAAAGACCCCTGTGTTTGAGATGAAAATTCAAATTGGGGGTATTTCTTTAAAAGATAGAGGGGAGGTGCTTCCTTCCATTCAAAAGAGGGGTGACTGTTTCTGCAGAGGCTGTGACAGCTGGCCAGCACAGCTACTGGAAGGTGCACTCTCTCCCTCTTGCTCGTGAGTGGGAAGAGAAATGTACTGAAGCAATAACTATTGTCTGCAGACATCTCAGTGGGCCTGGACACCTGCACGTCCATCTCCATCTCACTTCTAAGTCCAGCCACCCTCTGAGAGCAGCTCTGCGGCCCAGCCCCAGTCCCGCCCCCCTCCTTCCTACCTCACCTCACACATCTTGGAAAGGAGCTAGATTTTCCCAGATGAAGGAAATCCAGTCCCAAGGCGTGCGGGGCTCCTGGAAAGGGCTGCATACACACCTTCATTTCCTCGGCATCCTGTAGCCGGGTCAGATGCTCCTTTTCCTTATCCTGGAAGCTGACTTCGTGCATTTTTTCTGTTTTGAATTTTAAAGGATGATGTAAAAGACTTAACTGGCAGGATTCCCATCCAAAAGTAAAAATTAAAAAAAAAAAACACACAACAGAAAGGAATACGGTGAAACATCAGCTCATCTCACCAAGGTACCACCGTGGAATAAAGGAACATGCCTCTGAAGGAGGACTTCTTGAATGTCACTCTCAGATACCCTCCACACCTCAGAACTTCCAGCTTGTTAAATCAAGGCTGATCTCTCCAGGGAGACTGTGGAAGTCCTCCAGGGAGAAACGCGATTGGAGGGGACATGTGATCCGGGGGTGGTCATGCTGGACTACTCCGTGCCCTCAGAGGACTGCTCCCCACCCGCCCAGGCCTGGTGAGCCACACCTGCCAGTGTGCATAAACGTGCATCGTCACCAACAATGCTCTCTGCAAATATTAGTGGTATTTGGATTCCTGCCACTATTAGAGTTTCAGAAAGAGCTAATTTACCTCCCATGGGTATTCTCTAAGAATCTGGAGCAGGAAAATAATCTAGGGACAAGCACAAAGCAAAAAGAAACATAAAATAACTCTCTCTGGACTAAGCAGGGAGCCCATGCTGTGTGCTGGGGCATGGTGCAATGAGATACACCTCTGGGGAGGGGGCATCAGCCCCACCCTCCTCTCGGTCAGAGGTCTCGCCGAGCCCAGTGGACCAAGAGCAGCCTCAGGTGGAGGGACCAAAAGGGTTTCCGACAGTGACATTCAAGTCATTAAGTATTCTCTCCACTCTGCTTCACTTTATTTCAGTGTCAACTACAAATTGGCACTTGCCAAGGGCATTTGCCACCTGCCTCTGCAGAGACTGAACCCTGTGCTGCTGCAGCTGTCAACCTTCGACAAGGCCTGAAGGGAGCGCAGGGTGGAGAAATGAGGCATTTTGTGCTCCAGGGAAGCTGGTGGAACGGGGTTTTAGACAGATATTTTCAGGAACTGATTTCATGATCCCAATCCTTGCATCTCCTCATATCTAGAAAAGCGCTAAATATCTTCATGGTGAAATTTAGCTCCTCATGGCTAGCAGAAAACCTTATGTAAGATAAGTGCCTGATTGTGTGAACTCTCTCCCTTCACCGAAATCATATATATTGACCTTCCCACACTAGCTTGTTGGAGCACCTTCTCAGAGCTGTCTGAGGTGCTATCTCCTGGGCTGCAGTCCTCACTTTGCCCCAGATAAAACTTAACTCGCAACTTTCACGTTACGCATCTCTTTTAGTGGACACCAGCTATTCTCGCTTTGATTTTGTTTCCACTCAGTGGCACCGCTGCAGAAGCCACTGACCAGAGGGAAAGCTTCTTTTCCATGTCAGCTTTTGGGTAGAGCATTCTATTCCCAACATCCCTTATCTCATAAAGAAAACCTTACAAGGTCATAGCGGGGGTGGGTGTGTTCTCCTTTTTTGTTAATTATTTGAAGCAAAATGTATTTACTGAGCAAACAGACAATACAACAATAAATAAAAAAGGATAACATTGTCACCAATCCTGTTACCCTACTAAAACCATGTTCCCTTCAAATACTAATTTTATAGGCCTTCAAACCTAAGTATCCACTGATTTTTAAATGTTATAACCACAGTAAAAATAAAATTACATATTATGATGTTGAATCTAACGCACTGTAAACACTGTTGCTTGGTCTTCACGTATTTCATCTCCAAGATGGAAAAAAAAACCTATTCTTTTAAACCACATACCATAGTTCATTTAACTGTTGGACATTTAGGTGATTTCCTTTTTTTCCACTAACATAAACAATGAATTCTTGAGAATTCTGCAACGAATATTTGAGATTTGAAGAGTAAAAGGTATGAAAAGTGTTTGCATGATTAATACGTATTTTCAAAATGCTTCCCAAAGGGATTTTACCAGCTTTCTTTGCAACTCATAAGATCTCTGTGTGTTCCTGTTTCACCACAACACATACATCATTAATCTTGTCCTGGTTCCTACATTTCCAGTCATTTCTCTCAAATCTCTTCTATTTATTCATATTTATTGAGTGCTTCCTATGTGCTGAGCACATTCTTCCACAAAGAGGTCAGGAGACTGCCTGGAAAAGGCAGAGTGTGCTCAAAGGATCCAAGATGCAGGGGAACCATGGCTGCAAGTTCAGAGTTGATATTTAGAGCAACAGGACAGCATGGAAAGGCTGGAGGTCTGGGGCTGGACATAAGGTAGAACTTGATTCTGGAATCCTCCCTTGGGATGCAGCACAGTGGTCAGCCTCAAACATGCTCGGGTTTCGCCCCTCGGTCAATGAACGGAGCCAATTCTTAATTACGATTAAGGACAGTGACAAGGAAGCTGAAGATGCACAGAACCAGAGAAGCATCTGGCAGGTTGAATGGACGGGCCTTGGTGACAGAGTGGAGGCAGGAGCTGAAGAAGGCAAAGGATTCTGACTTGGGCAGCAGGGTGGACTGAGGGAAAATGCAAAGAGAAGCCAATGTGGGGTGGGGGCAGTCTTCTAGATGGTTCTCTACCCCCTACCTCACTCCAATTATGCCACTGTTTTCAGTAGACATACAAATGGTTTAATTGAGCAAAATTAAACATCAAGAGTCCAGCCAACTACAGTGTGTCTGATTCAGGCCAACCACTGGACACCTGCAAAGTGGTCGATTGCTCACCTTGGGCTCGGAGCTTGGCCAGCTCTTCACTGAGCGAGTCCTGGGACTCTTCAAGCTGTCTCCTCTTCTGCTCCATGTTCTGCATGTAGTCTGTCAGGGATTTGATCTTGGCTTCATGCTTTAAACAAGCAAACAGAAAGGGGGCTGTGAATGACTAGTGAGTGATTATCCTGGCTTGCCAAGGACTGTCCAACAGGAAAACGCAACAGAAGAGGAGTTCTTGACTCCTCTGTTTGAGTCCCAACAGCCAAGTGGCTATTCTGCTGTTAGCTTGGGATCTGGGATCACAGACTAAGACAGTCTTCTTTCTCCCATGTGCTTCTCTGCCTCATTCCCCTGCTCATGGCTTTCCTTACCATGTCCTTCCTTACCATCTATTAAACTGAAATACTAAAGCCCAAGCTGGTTTTCCTCTTTGTAAAAAACAGAGTCTGCTGGAAAGAAAGGGGCTGGAAGAGTGTCAAGGCTGCGGGCTTCATTCTTTGAACCTGCACCTTCGGATTTCTTCTTTGGAACTCAAGTATTTTGTCTTTACACTTTCTGCCTTTCAAGCACAACAATTCCTATTTCAGAGACTTGGTTTCCATTTTCCTCTCCCTAGGAAGCTCTCCCCAACACCCTGCCAGACATGGGCCTGGCTGGATCCTTCTTACTTGGGCCCCAACATTTTCTTATAGCACCTAATTCTATTTGATTCATCTATTTTTTTTCTACTTGTTAGCTCCATGAAAGCATAGAGTTAATAAATAATAATGGAGCGAAGGAATAAATGAATGAATGAGAGCTTGTGACTGAACAGGAACAGTAGTCACCTCGAGGCAGATGGAAATACGCAGACACCTCCTCCCCCATATCTGCATGGATCATATTTAGGCAGGAGGACCCTGGAGATGGAGCTCTAATGTAATGAAATAACCTCTGGGAAATGGGACTTTGTTGGAGCAGATATTTTATAAGCATAGCTTTTGGTGACAAGGATGAGTATAAACAAAGGAGATAATAGCATTTTAGCTGGAAATATTTCGTCAGGTTCCTTAGATCATGTCAGAAAATAAAGAAACAAGGTTTTTCTTACTTTTGAACCCCAGGCAACAACGACTAAATCTTTGGTTTTGTGTAAACTGTGGCAGAGTACAAAATAGCACCTAAGGGAAAACTGTATTTGTTGCTAATGCAGAAAGCACTGTCTAACCAACACAGTTATTCTTTAACCCCAAACCATCCTAATATTCTTGACTCCAATCTCATACACCCTGAGTGTGTGTCACTCTTAAGATCTGGGCAACTGGGGCCCCAATCCTGGGCCTGACACTTCAGATCACCCCACTTGGGCAGTCCTCCGGCTGTACCCAAGTCTACCGAGCAAAGTTCTATGCCAAGGGAGGGTGCCCACCTGGAACCCACATCCTCTTCTAGATCACAGTGAGTCTGGAAAACTAGAAACTCCTTACTCTAATGACCCTAAGGTCACCCCCAGGAGCAGCAGTGCAGCTTCCATCATCCATTTACATAGATTACAGCTGACACAGTTGCACAGCTCCATCAGCTCACAGAACGTGCGGAAGGGGCCTGACTTGGACGTGAAGGCTGATGTGTCCAGATGGAAGGAAAGACAGTGGGCTTTGGGCCGCAGGGCCTCTGTGCATTTGCATTGGCCTTCAAATGTTAGGGACAGAGTGCTTCAGAAGCACATGCTCTCAGAGTAACAGGTGACCTGGAAATCAGACCTGAAGTGTACTATGCCCTAATGTTTATCATTCTTCTTCTCAATTTTCATAAATTATAGAAATGTCAAAGAGTCCAGCAAATCCAGAAAAGTAGTATAAATTTCACCCATAAACCACTCTATCCACTATTTTCCCCCTATATTCCTGGTCTTATCTAAACAAATGCATATTTTACCAAGTTGCAAGGTATAGCATAGATCTGTCACTCGGCATTTCCATTTTTATTTAACTGTATATAATTACACTTTCCAAATGACTAGGTTGCATACATTTTTGGTAAGAGCTGCATAATATCCTTCCATGTAACTTTATGTTATTAGTCTCTCAATAAATAGTTGCCTATTTTATTTTATTAAAATGAAAGTGATACTGCAATCAACATCTTCCACATAAGTGCTAATATTCTAAATCAGGGAATGATACCATATGAAATGAAAAATTTTCACTTTCATTACCAATGAAAAATGCTATAAGTGAAATTACTGGCCAACGTATACTTATGCTTTTACGGGTTTTGATTCCCAAGGTGCTTTCCAAAGGGACTGACCAAATTATACTTTTTTCAACAATGTATATAAATTTCACTATTACATACTAGCACTGACTAATCTCTTAAACACTTCTTTGCTTACTATGTTATTTATAAAATGGAAACTTGATGCTTTAATTTGCATCTCTTCAATGATTACAGTAGGAGACAAGGCTGGAGACGGTTGTATGATGACACATTCCTCTGTTTGAAAGCATACAGGATGAAGTATGCTTTCGTCCGCTTCTCAGCACGGTCAGATGTGCCATTACACGCTGGTATCTGCTCTCCCCAAATGACTTTAGCTATTTTAATGCCTGGACTGAGGCAGTGAGCAGCACACACTGGACCACTCACAGAAGCCTCAAACCCAAACACCAGCCTCAGGTGCAGTGGCAGACCAGAAACAAGGCTGCTGTTTTCTGAAACCACCATGCTAAAATGAAAATGCTTTCTAATGGACAGAAGAGTACCTTATCACTGGGGCTTGACAATCCCTGCAAGGCTTTGAGTTCCCACACAAAGGTTTGAGTTGCAGCTCTGCCTTTCACTGGCTATCTGAGTCTGGACAGTATATTTAATCTTTCAAGTCTCATTCTCCTTATCTAAAAACCAAGGGCAATCATAACACCTGCCTATCAGAATTTTTCTAAAGATCAAGTGAGAGGTTGCATGGAAAGTGCTTAACACAGTATACAAGGGCACTGGAAGCACTCAGTAAACTCTTTCCTGCTACAGCCATACTCGTAGTGGCGGCAGTTTCTGTTGTCCCATATTAAGCTGGATCTGTGGCAGAGATTAAAAGATCAAAGAATGCTGCCTTAGCTGAGAGGTGTTTTCGGTGCCACCCAATCTTTTCCACTTTTCCAGGGAAGCCTAGCATGCAGCAGTCCATGGGGTGGCAAAGAGTCTGATACCACTGACCACTGAACTGAACTGAATCTTTTCCACTCATTATACATCACTATCTATCCTACCTATCTACCTACCTACTTATTTATAAATAGCCAGATAAAGATACATCCCTTAAAAAAAAGACTGAAGGTAATCCATGTAATTTGTACAACTAAACCTAGCCTTAAGAATAAGCCTGGCCGGTCACTGCCTGGGAGGCCATGGATAAGTCCATCAGTTGTCCCTATTAGGTACCATCAGCCTCAGTAAGAGCATGGAGGAAACAGATTTCCAGAGCACAAGGGTGTGACATGATGAACAAAGGCGTGGCCTACCTGGGAGATGAGCAGCTGGCAGGCTGCCAGCTCCCGCTCGCTGGCATTCATCTTCCTGTTGGAGTCCATCTGGGCGCTCTCGAGCTGTTTGCTGCGGTTCACCAGAGATTTGACCTCCGACTTCATCTTGCTGATGTACAGCCGGGCCATGGTGAATTCCTCTTCAATGACTCCATTCACATCTGCCAACTGAGCACAGGAGGGAACTACTCAATGACGCCTACGATTGCCAGAGGTTCACAGGGCCCTGAAACCTGTCCATGGGGATGTCTGTGGATTTCTGGGTTAAGAATCCTTAATTGCAGGACCACAAGCTGAGAACCACAAGTTGAACTATAGGTTCAACCTGACGTTCTCTGAAACCTCGGATAAAACTTCCAATGAAAAACCTCAGTTAATATAATCTTCAATTAACCAGGTTTTTCATTACAATTGATTTTCTAGAATGAAAGAGATGATATCAGTAGAAAAAATATTGAAATTTTAAAGAGAGATAACTCTGAAGAGGTGTTCCTTTCATTTCTGGAAGGGCAGCAAAACCCAGTGTTCCTAAAGGTGATCCTGAGTCCCAAAAGAAATCATTCAAAACTTCAATTATGTTCTCTACAGTCTGTTATCCAGAGAAACAAGCAGTCTAAGAGCTTGAACATGTTTCTATAAGCAAAGGTTGAAATACAGAGGATTCTCTATATAGTTCTCAATTAAAGAATCTAATGAACAAGAACATGTTATCACCAGAAACACCTCTGGATGAAAGTTTTCCTGCATAACTTCTCATTATGACCAATGTTTCCTTGCCCCTACATGCCTGCACACAGGAATCTCGCTTAGTTAAGAACACCTGAGAATAACGGTTTAAATTCACCTTTAGAAGAAGAGCTTCTGACAACCAGAATTCTTGCACCATCTCATATTTGTTGTCTAATTTTCAGAGCTCTACAGGATACAAATAATGCAGCAAGATACTTGGGATAGAAACCCATTTGCTGAGATGCAGAGAGCCTTGAGGAGCAAAGTAACTGCGAATCTTTTGTTTTACCACCAGAGGGCACCCTAGCACCTCAGGAGAAAACAAGAGCCCTCTCCAGTACCCATCCCACGAACAGAGGCTTCAGTTATTCTAAGACAGTGATTCCAACTCTGTTTTTTTGATGTTTCACAAACACTCCATCTGCCCACTTTTGTCATTATTGCTGTCATTAACTCATCGTATGACTATTTTTTCCAGTAAACATTTAAGAGCAAGGAACACAGAGTGGTCTATCAACCCTGAAAATTGGCAGCAGGTAAAAACTACACAGGACAGTGCTGAGTGCCTATAATCTGGTGTCAACCTTCCCCTAAAAATCCCCCAACAATGTTGCTAAATGTCTCAGGGTCAATCAACACAATGCAGAGTCCAGGTTCACAGCAAGAAAATCCACAAGTATCAACATCTGACTCCATCTTACTTGAACAGAAGCGAAAGTGAAAGTCGCTCAGTCACGTCCAACCCTCTGCGACCCCATGGAGAATACAGTCCATGGAACTCTCCAGGCCAGAATACTGGAGTGGGTAGCCATTCCCTTCTCCAGGGGATCTTCCCAACCCAGGGATCAAACCCAGGTCTCCCGCACTGCAGGCAGATTCTTTACCAGCTAAGCCACCAGGGAAGCCCCTTACTTTAATGGAGGTTCTTCCTAATCAGTTACACTTCTGACTGCCAGCGATTTGCCTACCAATACCACTCATTACATTTCTTTCATAATCCAGTATCATGGAGATAACAGATGAGAAAACCCCACAATCTTTAAGTTCAGTTTTATGCGTGTGCCTTGGTGATTGGTCCAACATGGTACAGAGATGAGAAACTCATTCTTTCGCCTGACCAAGTGTGCCCTGTGTATTGTCTTTCTGTATAAAGGTAAGGGGACATCCATCTCTTTTGTGTGGAATTCACAACCTATACCAGCTCCTGGGGGTGAGAACATTGCTGAACCGAGTTAGGGTGTCGTGGGAAGGGAGCAAACACCTCCTCCTCTAAGATGTTCTTCAGTTGAGGGCACATTGTGTTCTATGCCCAGGTGACATCTGAATTGGAGATGAGTAGAAAAAAAATAAATTACAAAAATGGGCATTCTCCAAAGTGAAAACTGGGTATTTCTTCCCTCAAACTAGAACCATAACTTCTGAAGCCTATACTTATTCTAGGAGGTCAAAAAGGAGATTTTGAATCTACACCTGATGGAAAAATAAAAACAAAACAAAAAACAGTACTCCAAGCAAATATTAACTGCAAGGTTTCTTACCACTTATGAGCTCATATATGTAGTCATATAACTTCAGAGTTTTCAGTAATTCCAGTATACTGTTATTTTAAAAAGAAGAATCAGAGTTTGCTGCTGTAGGATTATTTAATAACTCTCCTCTGGGTCTGACAGTGACTGTAACGTATGTACTAGACCATGAGGCCCAGTGTTGATGGTTAATTCAGCAGGGTGTGCCTCCCCTTCCATCTTGCCTGTATAGGAATCACCCTCACCCACGTCTCTAGAGCATACCGCAGTCATCCAAGGTGCCATTTCTAGGCCAAGTAAAAGGTAAGTGAAGTGACTGTTCACATTCTAAGACCTAGAAAGTCACTTGTTGTTGCTGTTCAGTCACTCAGTTGTGTCCAACTCTTTTGTGACCTCATGGGCTGCAGCCCACCTGGCTCCTCTGTCCATGGGATTCTTCAGGCAAGGATACAAGAGTGGGTTGCAATTTCCTTCTCCAGAGGATCTTCCCAATTCAGGGATCGAACACCCGTCTCCTGTGTCTCCTGCATTGCAGGGAGATTCTTTACTGCTTGAGCCACCAGTGAAGCCCTCCAAAGTCATAACTGGACTTAAAAAATCCTTGTTAGAAAAAGCGTCTATGGGCTCTGAGCGGAGGTTTTGTTGTGAGGGTCAGTTGTCAAGCAGCAGCCAATCAGGCCAGGGGATGGAGCCCAGTTTAAAAAAAAAGAAAAAGCATCTAGAAATGTCAGTTTTATTTACAAGTGCAGCACAGAGCCAAGGTATGATAAAGTTGCTTCCAAGAGGCTGAGGAGCAGGAGGGGAATGAAGAAGCAAGCCCTCTTGGAGGTGAGGACCCCAGCCACCAATCTGTGGGGATGAACTCACACCCTAGCCCCAGGAGACCCCAGGCTGTGCTGAAGAAGTTGATGAGAAGGGAGCTATCGGTGATGAAGGCTGACTTCAGGCCCAGGATCAGGAACGGTTTTATCTGCATCTCTGGTCCAGCCACAGCCAGGTCCCTCATGGAGGTGGGGCCCAGGGTCTCTGTCACCTGCTTGAATTTCTTCACCTCCATCTCAGCTAGACCTGAGGTCTGAAGAAAACTAGGCAGCTAATCCAATCCATTTCATTTACTCAACCTCAACTTGTTATTCTGCTTGTGGCTAGGAATCTGGAAACCTCTGCCTTAAAAAAAGACCGGTGACATTGGAACATGAAAAGAAGAGGCTCACTTATAAACCTGGATGAAGTCAACACTAGGCTCATCTTGTCATTTGCTGCTCTCATCTTGTTTTGTTGACTTAAGTATTGTGTGGACTCTGAAAATGCCCCCAGACATGACTGAGCTGGAGAAATATGAGTTCTTCTGTTTCTTTGCTGTTCAGGCCTGCTGTATCCTAGAACTGATGGCTGAGAGAGACTCCAGCAGCCATCTTTCCCCCTCGCCCCAGAACACTACCAGGGGGACTGAATAGGATTTTTAGGAATAAAAACACAAGATCATCAGAAAAGATTTCCTTGATCTCATTTTTTAGATCAAAAGAATTATATCAACTGAATACTCATTGCCAATAAGAAAAGTATCTGTACCCACAATGATAGATCCAAGAAATACATGCATAACTCATGCAATTCCTGAGCTGACCATCTTCAAGATAATCTGGACTCATCTTATCATTTTACAAATTAGGAATATGAAACCCAAATAAATAAAGTAACTTGCCCAAGTCACATAATTACTCTCCTTTAATGCTCATTGCCATGATGAATTTTTTCCTTATAATTACAAACTAAATCATAATTGTAAGAAAAAAACAGAGTGATTAAGAATATGATGCTATCTAAGTGAAAGTTATCAATGAAATTAACTAGGGCATCCAATGTCTGGAATTCAAAGATATCTTAAAAATATTCAAAGTACTTAAAAATAATCTCAATCATACTTCATATTCCCAAAGGTAAGGACTCTTTCTTTTTAAATTCCAAAGCACCCAGACACCCCTTGATTTCATTAGCATTTTTCATCAGTTCTATTTTAGAACTTGGCATAAAAATATCTTCCTTTATCATTATCAGCAGCAGGCACCAACTTCCCATAAATCAACTGCACCTTCATATTGCAAGGACCATTTAATCACCCCAACCTCAGAAGTTTATAGCTCAATACCAACATATGCATATAAAAATAAATCCTCAAATATAAGATCACTGAACTGGAACTTAATAGGGTTAATCTTATAGTACCGGAGAATTCTATGCTAAAATTAGATTCGTTTGCAGAGATTCATGAAATATTCAGTTACAATAGAGGTTCTATGAAAGAATGATTGGGTTTACAAGAGGTCATATGCTCTAAATCTCGATCTGTTATACCACCTAAGAAGAGCTTTCAATGGTTCCCAGAAATGTCCATAAACAAAAGTAATTTGGGGAGGCCTGTCTAGCATTTAACAATCCTAACTCAAAACCTGAGTTTTCCTCCAAAGCAGTCTGAAGTATAATTCGGCCTTTTAAAGGCTAACAGGCTAAACTCCAAGAATTTGGTTTTAACCTTTGAAGTAAAAGTTTAATACTATAGTACTATTCCCTGGCTTGATACAATACACACATGTTTATCAATGGCTACTCCATAGAAGGTCTTGAGTTCATATAAACCTACAGTAATTAACTGAACAACAACAACAATCATCAGAACAGTATGGTACTGGTATCAAGACTAGATCACTGAAATAGACTAGAGACCAGAAATAGCCCCGCATACTTTTGAAGGTGGCAGACATGCTCATTATCTTATTGTGGGGGTGATGGTTTCATGAATGTACACATATGTCAAAACTTCTCAAACTGTATACTTTATGTGCAGCTGGGACTTCCCTGATAGCCCAGTGGTTAAGACTCCACACTCCCAATGCAGGGGGCCCGGGCTGGGAACGAGACTCTGCATGCCAAAACTGAGATCCTGCCTGAGGCAACTAAGACCTACCACAGCCAAATAAATAGATACATGCAGCTTATTTTATGTCAATTATACCTCAAGAGAGCTATTTTGTTTGATGTCACTCATTTTTCCAATGTCCTCTCTATTTTGTGGCAAATTGTTCTTGACTGATAGCAGTATTTACTCTCATTTCCCTGTATTCCTAAACTCATAGACAACTTTATGCCACGTCCCTTGTAACTTTGCTATCGATGGCACTAATGTACACCACTCCAGGGGTTAATCATGGTTGGTTTAAGCCCATTGTAGTAAAACTATTTCTCTTTGCTCTCCCAGCTTCCCTTGCAGCTTGGGGTGACCATGTGACCCAATTCTGGCCTCTATAAAGTATAACGGGATGCCTTTGGGGATTTCTGGGATGTAGTTCTCTCCTGGATAAAAGCTGTCTGGCTTTACAGCCTGTCCTGCTTCGGACATGATGATTGGTGCTACAGCAGCTATCTTGCTACCAAGAGACAAAAATCTACAGATGAGGCTGAGGAAAACAGAAAGAAAGTAAAGACCTGGATCCTTGACATTGTTGAGATCCTGCACCAAAAGTTGCTTCTAAAACTTCAAGAAGCATAGGAATGACCTGGGGACTCTTGTTAAAATGCAGCCTCTAATTCAGTAGGTCTGAGGTGGGCCTAAGAGTCTCTAGTTAGAACAAGTTCCCGGGTGACGCAGACCACAACTTGAATAACAAGATTCTAGACTTCTTATACTGTGAACAATAAACGTGGCTTTATTTTATTAAGCCACCGTTAGAATCCTCTTATTTCCAGCCGAAATCTTTCCTAACTCATACTGATTGATGGAGGACCTTCATTCTGTTGTATTTTCATAGAAAAGGAGAGGGCTTCCGTGGTGGTCCAGTGCTTGAGACCACCTTGCAATTCAGGAACACAGGTTCAATCCTGGTCCGGGAAGATCCCGCAGGCTGCAGGGCAGCTAAGCCTGTGGGCCACAGCTCCTGAAGCCTATGCACCTAGAGTCTGTGGACTACAACCAGAAAGTAACCCCCGCTCACTGCAACTAGAGAAAACCCACGCACAGCAAAAAAGACCCAGTACAGCCAAAAATAAATAGATAACGTAAAAAGAAAAAAAAGGAGAAACATTTCTGAGTAGAACTTTTGTTTACCCTATCCAGTCCCAAAGCTCTGTGGCACTGGCATGTAATCCTGAGGACTAAACCAACTCACAGCAGGCCAACGAAGACTTGAGGACATTTCCTATAACTGAGAGGTAATTTTTCTTTTATCCTCCTTAACCAAAATAATCATTTACTTAGTCATTCAATCAGCCTTTCGTTCATTCATTCAAATATGATCAAGCACACAGCAGATGCAAGACACCGTGCTAAGCAATGGATACTTAGGAGAATAAACGCAGACTCTGCTTGCTCAGATTCGTGCCATTATAAGAGAAGGTAGAGAGGGTAAAAGAAGGGCTGGCTTACAGTCTTCACATCGTTGGTACCAATGATTCCTCCTATCTCCCCCAAATCCTTCAACAGCAGATTCAGGATCTCGGTGGCCCTTTTCTTCTGATGATTGCTAAGCTCCTGCAGCTGGCTCAGTTCTCTCTGCGTGGTTGTCAGTGTAGTCTGAAATACACATTTTAACAACAGATTTAAAGGGCCACCCATCAATTTCATACACACAATGTCATCAAGAATAATATCATGTAGGGTGGAGTTCTTTTATCCTTTCATGTAATTTCAACAGGAGTCCTTTTAAGCCAAACTATGGTATAACTCTGCATTCTCTGATAAGAAGAGGAAGTTGTCTTGGCCTGATATGTCATTTGTCTGCATATCAGATGATAATTTCCAGGTCAGTGGAATAAGTTATTAAAAACAAATAAAGCTCAAAAGGAGTCCTTATGTTTATAATGTGTAATCACATCTAATCCTACCTACCAGATGTTCTGTTTCAGTCCACATTCTTCAGAATACAAACATACCTGCAAACGTCTCCACCTCCACTTCCAAACAAACCTGCTCCCTGGGACCACTTCCAAATTCCCATCTGACTTCATAACAGATGGGTCTGGAAGGCCCAAAGGGACATTAATGAGTTTAGAGAACAACCAAGAAAAAGTCTTTCCATCTTCAAGTGAACCAGAACTGGACACTCTTCATCACATTTCAAATTTAGTCTGGTTCAACAGGAGATGGCTTTTAAATATACATAGCTTCTAAATATACATACCAGAAGCCCCATTTTACTACCAAACATTAACAAATTCATCCCTTTCCCATTCTTCATGTATGCTACCAATATGCATGTATTTTTAACTACCTAATTTAATAAACTCTCAACATCAACAAATTTGCCATCTTTTGGTTTCTTGGTATTAACTCAGCCAAAAGAAAATAATCTGCATAAATTATAGAATTGTAAAGGTTAATGCAAAGACATTTATGTAATTCTTCCACATGCAACTATTTTACTCGAGTATTTCTTAATAATCAAACTAAAAATAGTACCGTAAACTAGTCTAGTAGTACTTCGGTCTGACAGAAAATAAAACTTGTATCATGGAAAACGTTTCATTGTTTTGGGAAGCACCACAGACTAGTTAAAAAATCCTGCAGAAAACAGTAAGCCCCAAGAAATCTAAGTCTCCTTATTTCCTATGTAACTTCTGCTTTGTTTTTCTATTTTTCATTTTTGTTTTTATTTAGGCATTGCCACTGCTTATTTCATTTTGTTTTCAAAATCCACAGAAGCAGTAGTTCCTATCTTGGGAAACATTAAAAAGCCTTCCTACGTGCAGCTGAATGTATGGAATAAGCAGTGTTTTCCATCCGCAGCATCTACGGTCAACAGATCGGCGCTTTCCTGTACCATCTGCTACTTCCCCTTGCTGGGAGGATGGTGGTTTTCCACCAAGCAGACTGGGCACAATCCCATGACACCAGGCCACTGGACGGAGGTGCCAAGGGCAGCTGGGTACAGACACTCGGCTGCCCACCGCCCATCTTCCAAGTAGAAAAAGCAAAAATGGACACGTTCCACCAGCAGCCACCTCACCAAATGCTCACTGGCCCTCTGCCACTAGCTCCCTGTGCAGAACCAGCAGTATCTCTCACTGGGAGAATCTGAAAATTAGCAAACGTGCAGATTGAAGCACTAGCTGAAAAACAGGCAACAGACAAACCAGGACAGGTAGGTCCTAGGCGAGGACAAGCAGCGCTGGGGAAGGAATGGGCTGCATTCAGGAAGGTGTGAACAGGAAGAGTGGACTCCATGCCTTGCACACTCCCCTGTCAATACAATGTTTGGGGTTTATTTGCTGATACTGTAGCATGATGCACAGGGCCACGCTAACTGTTTTATGTAAACTGTCACTAATTCCCATGCCCTGAAAGGAGCATGTTACTATCACCATTTTTACAGATAAGGAAATGAACACTAAAGTGTTAATGTCTCGACTACGGCTTAACAGTTAAAGTCAGATTTCTAACTAGGATTTTTCTGGCTCCAAAGTCTGCACTTTCTTGAGTATCCTATAAGGCATCATTTCTGGTGTTACAAATCCCCTAGATATAAAACAGACCTGACATGAAGATCTGGGGCAAGTGGACAAGTCACTCACCCAATCATTGAATCACATCATGTGAATCATTGAAGGATTCACAGAATGCATCTGTGCCTAACACTGAAAAACCACTCAGCCAACTGCCATGCTACGTAGTGTCTTGTAAGTAAATATCAATAGAAGTACAGGAATGGCACCCGCGGAAGGCCCGCTCCCACACACAAATGCTCCAACCGTTTTCTGGGCCAGCTCGTCTGTCAGCTGCTCATTGGCCCTGGTCTTGTCCTCCACTTCCTGTGACTTCTGGTCGTAATTGACAGCCAGCTCCTCCAGAGCCTGGAGAACTTCTTTCACCTCGTCTTTGGCTGCCTCATTTTCAATCTGGAGACGTGTCAGCTCCTCCTGAATCTTCTCGTAGTCTCTTCTCGTGGAAGCTAAAAGCTGGGGAAATTAGATGGCGTGGAATTAGTGAAGCTACTGTTCAAAGGTTTATGTTCAGTGCTCTACCCAAAGATTAGAGAAAATAAGTTGAAAAAGCTCAGGATAACTAGAAACCATACTATATATCCATATGGTAAATGAAAAAACAGCATGTTGTCTTGAAAATATGTTTCTCTTTCTTTCTGTTTCTTTTGTATTTAAAGCTGCTTAAGCTTAATTCCAAGAACTGATTACAGATCAAGAATCACACTTTTTAGCTGACTGGCTATTCCACATGTTGAACAAAGAATGAGGAGGAGTAGTTTCCAAGGACTATAATAATACTTACATGGCTTTTTACTATTATCATTTTTTCACATTGTCAACTGGTCAATTTCAGAGTCAATCAAAACAGTATAAAAGAGCAGTCCCTAATTTTTCTTAATATTCATCATGGATTACAGAAGAATTTGCCCTCCACATTAACACTAGTAAAAAGTGAATGACTGACTTTATGGATACTTTCATTATTTTTGTGCTTACTATATTTTCTGATTTGCCTATAGTGAACAGAGATTTCTTGACAGCATAGAAAAATAGTAAGAGTCTTCACTGTAACAAAAAGGAAAGCTTATCACAGCAGTTGTACCAAGATGGAGACGCACAGCAACGGAATGGGAGGGAGAAGGCAGGCAGCACTAAACAAATGGAAGGCTCAACTACAGTGAAGAGGAAAAGCAATTAAACATGGTTCCTGCCAAGAGGAAGGTTTGCGCAGAGGGCATAATCACTATCCTAAAGAGATGACGGGCAACAAAGAGGAAGAGAAGAAAATGGTGAGAGAGTGTGTTACATCTATGAGAGGGGTGGGGCTGGGGCCATGAACCATAGCCACTTGCTATAACTGTATCATATGAGCCAATCCATAGCATTTTAGCAACAAAGCAGAAAACACCCTAAAGCACAAAAGAGAAAACATACTTAGGCCCTCAGCATGGGAATTACAAACCATCTATATTTGATAGATTGGCTATCTGTTCTTTGCTTAGGTTCCTGTTTGTAAAATACTTGGCGAAAATACAACGTAATAAAGACATCTACTAGAGAACTGAGTGCCATCCAGGGAGAGACTGAAAAACATTTGCCTCTTTGTAACTGTATCACATATACTAACACAGCGCTTGGACCCCTATCTTCTGTTGCTTTCCTCTTCTCTACATTCTACATTTGTTCTTTGAGTATTTTTTCCCTACAAGACAGCACGAGAACATGGTGTATATCAAAGACCTGAGTTACCTGATGTGCAAAGCTGAGAAAAGGCTGAAATGGAATGAACCAGGAGTGCTAGGCTCTGGGAATGAGGAAGTAGGATATCCTTGCCCACTACCAGGCTCCTCTGTCTCTGCTCTTCATAGATTGTGTAGCAACCAGTTCCTTACTCTCAAAACCCTAGAGCTCTACCAAGTCAGACATTTATTTCCTAAATTCAGCTAAAATCAGCTTTTAGCAGCCACTGAAAGGAAATCTACCAAGAAATTTCCATGATTCAGTGATTTAAAAAAAAAAAAACTCTTTGCAAATTAAATTTCTGGAATAGCCACAACAGACAGTCATAAAAGAACTTTGCAAAAAAAAAAAATTTATTGGATTCTTTACCTCATCCTGGTCCAACATCTGTTGCTTTAGCTTTTCAGCCAGCTGGCTCTGTTGGTTAATTTCATCATCCTGAAATGAAACATCATGTTTAATTTTTTGTGGTTAGTTATGTCATTTTTGATAGCCTAGTTTCTCGATGGACGGCAGTCAGATACCAGGATGCCAGCTGTAAGCTTGCTAATAAGATGAAGCAAATGGTGTAGTACCTCCTCGCAGATGAGAGATTGGTTCAAATACCACTTCACCCACCTTACTCAGCCGATGAAACATTTAGATATTCTGGGAAAATCAATATCCTCCACATTCAACTCAATTCCTTCTCATCCAGAAATCAGCGATGTAGGGCTTGGAAACTGAAAGGGACTCTGGAGTTATCCCTTCCAACTCAAAGATGTTAACAGTGAATTCCTAGCTCAAAAAATTAGGGAGTGAATCTCTAACCACTTGTACTGTAACAGGCACACGTCTCGAAGCTTGTGAAACATGTCCGTGAGTGGGATCACTGCCAGGTGGCCGGTGAAAGAGGCCAGTATTTCCACTTCAAACCTCTTACTTAGACTAGGAAACATTTACTAGAGAATTCACCTTTGGCATTAGAGAGCTGCCTTTGATTAGGAGCTAAATTTCTTACCAGTCTGAAAAAACCTCAAGGAAGCTGGCATGCAGAAATACGATTGCTTCATTTCTGGTGTGTCACTGAAGTGGGAAAGGATCTCCCCACAGATTAATTCGCTCTTCTTGCTCTCAGCTTCTGCCGCGAGGTGTTGCTGCCACAAAAGCCGGAGCTGCCGCCTCCCATGGCCCAGCGTAAGCATCTCCACCTCTCCCCTCCCTAGATGTGGTCCAAAGCGGCAGGCAGCCAGCGCCTAACTGCGTGAGATTCAGTCTTGGTTACAAAGGTTTTCATGAGTTCAAAGGAAATTGTGAAGCGCAGCCTGTGCAGAAAGACAGCGCGGCTTCCCACGTGCCTCTGCCTTAGGAACAAGAGAACATCCTGTGTGATGACGCTTCTGGGGTCTAAGCCCCGAGCAGAGTTCAGTCCAGTTCAGTCCAGGTGCTGTGCTCTTCTTTGTGCCAGGAGCTGCCCAAGTGTTTCCACCAGCAGCCCCTAAGACAACTACCTGTACTGTGCTGTCCTCCTTTTCCAGAGTGGGGGTTAGAGGGTAAATTCAAGGGCCTGGGTTGCAGGTCCTCAGTTTTCCCCAGGATACTCTCCTGCCTGTTCAGTTGTGTCAATTCATCCACTTAAATCAGATTAACCACTATCACAGCCTGATGCTCTCCACAGAGCAAGAAAATTCTAGCATTAATATTATGAGATCTGTGTCTCCTTTTCCTTTATATAGAACATCTTTTGGGCTTATTTCTCTGCTCAGGGAGATCGTGTTTCTACTGAACTTTTTAACACCAACTCAACTATTTTATATATAGGAAAATTCAAATGCCAGAATGTTTTCTGAAAAGTGCTTAGAAATCTATTATCCATGGACTAGATCTTAACAGCTGGCATCAGGCCTGTGTAAACAGGTTCTAAGAGATGCACTTGAATGTATAGATACAGACTCCATAGCACATCTTACCCTGAAGTTTTGAAAATTTTTTTACAAGTTAAAAATTCTTTAATGGTTCTAAAAAAATACTCATGGCTTTCATCTTGAAGTCAGATTTCTGGCAGGAGAATTAGGGAAATTTTATCAGAGTAAGTGAAATCTCTCCAAAAAAAAAGTTATTTTCCCAACTAGAAGACTATTATGTTGGACGTATTTTCTCTTCTACTATATAAACTTAGAATGTCAGTTACCAGGAACAGTTTTAGTGTTTATATTCCTCAGCACACAAATATTAAACAACTTAACATAAAAGACTCAAGAAGTTTAACATGGAAGAGCTGCCACCTCTTCCCCGGGATGTATAAGCAATGGCTACGAGTGACATAAATCACGAGAGGCAGAATAGTAGCTCAAGCGCTTTGTTCTTATACTGTGTTCATTTCAAAGCCTGATGACGTGGGCTCACTCCTGATGGGTGATGGGCTGAACCATGGTTATGTTTGAGGCACCATGAGAAATCAAGCGCCCTTAGCCTGTCTAGAAAGGATGACAACCAAGGACTACATTATAACAACATGAATCGCTTATGTCAGAGACATTTCCAAACCTACACCTACTCTTGCTTAAGGAAACTTCTCTAAGGAATTAGCATAGTCTGTTGTGTTGTGTTTTTTTTTTTTCTTAATTTTCAAAATTTTCAGAGGAAGATGTGCTGTGCAGTCAATATCTATACATTCAAGCACATCTTTTAGAATATGTCTATACATGCTCACTCTGGTGCCAATTGTTAAGATCTGGTCTGTGGATGATGGATTAGCAGGCACTTTTCAGAAAACATTCTGGTGTTTGAAATAAGTGAGTTGTCAATAGGTTACTGGTCTCCCTTAATGACAAAGATGTGTTTGTTGCAGTGGTACTCAGGGAAATGATTCAGTGAATACCATCAGTTCAACTTCTACTTACACTTAATTCTGCTCTTACGTCCCCATCAGTACAGAAGCACTGGAGAGGCGGTGGGAAATAAGAGACAGTGCCAGTGCCAAGCTGCCTGTCTTAACAACCCTGCCCGTAGCCCAGCTCTGCACCGCCACCCTCTGATGCCCCCTTCATGTGGCTTCTCCCTTAAACAAACAGAAAGGGAGGAGATACAAAAGAAAGAAACTAATATTCAGTGGCATCTGCTATGTCCTAGCGGAGAAGGCAATGGCAGCCCACTCCAGCACTCTTGCCTGGAAAATCCCATGGACAGGGGAGCCTGGTGGGCTGCAGTCCTTGGGGTCGCGAAGAGTCGGACGCGACTGAGCGACTTCACTTTCACTTTTCACTTTCATGCATTGGAGAAGGAAATGGCAACCCACTCCAGTGTTCTTGCCTGGAGAATCCCAGGGATGGAGGAGCCTGGTGGGCTGCCGTCTATGGGGTCGCACAGAGTCGGACACGACTGAAGAAACTTAGCAGCAGCAGCAGCAGCAGCAGCTATGTCCTAGAATCGTTTACTCCCCAATGCAACCTTCTGAAGTAACAGATGTGAGCGCCATGTTACAGATAAGAAAAACAACTTCAGCAGATGGGTCATCAGCCCAGGTCTCAACATTGTTAGGCCAAAGGACTGACTCTAAAGTCCCTGCTTTTCCATCACACAGCACTGCCTTAGAAAAGCACCTGTCCTTCGACCCCTAGAGGGGCAGCACGGAGGGGCAGCACAGAGGGACAGAGGCGGCAGCGGGAAGAAGAGCACATAGAATCTTTCTTCCAGCACATTCGAGACAGCTTCATCAGGACTGACAAGTTCCTCATTTCAAGGGCCAAAATAGGATGAGCACTGGACCGGGAGCCAGAAGATGCGCAAGCTCACTGCATCCCTGCCCCTCCAGGCAATGTGCGTCGTCTAAGCACCCTGGGCCAGCAGCTTATCTAAACCCAGACACTTTCAGCACTGCTACCAATAATCTATGAAGGTGCCCTGTCCCAACTCACGCATTCTTAAAAGTATCAAACCATCAACATCATCAGAAGCATGAAATAGCTTCTTGAACTTTAAAAGGCGGACAAATAAAAATGACACCTGATAAGACATACCCAGGCCACCCATGGGTAGAGATACAAATGGCATGACAAGCTTCAGTGTCCCCCAGCCAAGCTGAGGCTTTGAGGCTCAAGTCCATTCCCAGATCTCTCCGCATCACCCTGTGATGGACCACAAATGCTAATCTCAAAATGTATGCTTACCAGGGTTTTCAAAACATACAGTAAAGGAAAGGAATATGACAGAAAATGTCCTAGGCTGGGAATTGGGAGGCAGAGCTCCAGGGTCAGTTCTGCCAGCTACCAACTGAAAACTGCCAAGGCCTGGCATTGCCTACATTTCAGATGTCTAATTCAAGACTCTAAAGTTTTCTCAAATCCATGAAAAATCCTCAGGCTACCAGGGTAAAAAGATCCCAATTCCAACCATGTTTGGTTTCTATTTGTAGAGAACAGAGGGCAGAACCAGGTTATGACCCCACATCCAGGATTCTTTGGTGATACTAAAAATGAACCCTTCAATTCTAAATGAGAAAAAAAAATTGCAATATGCTTCAACAATAACATTTCTTTGGAGAAACAAAAAAATCCACAGAGACTGCTCACTTACTTATTGATCTCCCTTTTCTCTCACTTTGTTTGAGGTTTTACATTAAATACCTGGGTAGAAAGAGAAGGGTAACTATGTCTACTGCCTAAAAAGTAATTAATCCAGCTCTCACAGCATGAATATCTTATTAAATATGTCACCCAAAGGGTAGGGTGACCCCAGTTTAACACTGTGGTTATAATGCAAACTCCCAGAGCCACAAGCACAAAGAGAACCAGCTTCCTTAGGGCAAGCAGTCACATTTCCCTTGTAAAGGTGAGACCAGACTCTGAGCTTTACTCAGAAGAAAGAGGCTTGTAAGATTAATGACAACGTTAACATAACAAAGCTGTTCTATCCAAGCCAGAGGTGTCCCTAAGCACTCTGAGCTGAACCACAGCAGGAAAGATGAAATCAGATTAAAAATACCAGCAACCCAGATGAAATGAACTGAAAGGATTTAAGCATTCCAAGGGCAATATGCCAAGGTCACGTGAAACATCAATTTAATTTCCTTTGCCTCTGGGATTCCTAACCTGACCTTCACTGGGGATGAGTGAGACAGTGTCCTCCAAGATCTCTCATCCTTTATTCCAATTTGTGCACTGACAGGATTCTTTGAGTCCCAAAAGTCTGTCAAGAAATTGGACATCCCTAAATCAGCATATCCAAACGACCTCATTCAGGAGGATGCCCATTTCTGATGCTATTACCAGCTCCTCATTCCAGGACCTTAGAGCTACATGATCAAAGTGCACACTTGAGTTTTGGGAGCCACCACCTTTGCCCCGAGAGCTGGGACACTGCTGGAATTTCCAAGAGGTGACAGACAAGCCCAGAGAAGAAAAGAAGGGAGAATTAAACAAAGTTCACTCACCCTCCACCCTCATGCTATGATAAGGTCCCATCCAGTTTCTAGATGTGAAGATTCTGTCTGCTGAGGCCAATCTTTCAATCAAATTTCCATGAAAGTTTCCATTCCCCGTGAATCCAGTTCCCCCAGTGGCACTAGTGGTAAAGAACCCGTTGGCCAATGCAGGAGACATAAGAGACGCTGGTTCAATCCTTGGGTCAGGAAGATCCCCTGGAGGAGGGGGCCTGGCATTCCCACTCTAGTATTCTTGCCTGGAGAATCCCAGGGACAGAGAAACCTGGTGGGCTACAGTCCATGGGGTCGCAAAGAGTCAGACAGGACTGAGGCGACTTAGCACACAGCACAGCCCAATAAAGAGGTAGGGTAAGCATTAGGAAAACTGACATAAACATCAGTCTTACATCAGGATCCATGGGGCTTGAGCTGCTTCCAGCCAGTAAGTCTATGACCTGCTACCTTTAGCTTTTATACCAGTGTGAGGTCTATAAACTCTGACCACAGACCTTATCATCCAGTTGTCGGTAGAGACTGGAGATCTCCTCATCATACTTCTCCTTCTCCTCTGCAGAGATGCCGGCAACCACGGGAGCAATGTTGTCTATGATGGGCGTGTTATCACAGGGCTCTAGACTCTTCTGGTCCTTAGCACTGATCTGTTCATCCTCAGGCACAGCTTCTCCTGCAAAGCACAGCCAAGAGGAGTTAGGCATTGAAGAAATTTAGCATGCAGCCCTCCAGAAAAAGTTACAAAAATAGTCACTCCATGAAAAAGACACAAAGGACACAGTGAGGAGCTGTTTAAAGTTAATAGTTTGTCATCTTCCTGTTTGACAAGAAAGGTCATAGTTAACTGACCAAAACGAGTATAAGGAGGAAGATTATGTAACATCCCCTTGCTCCTGATGTAAACTGGCTCCATCAACCATGCAAGCTCTCAACTAATCCAACTTTGCAGTGATACCCAGAATTTTTTGCAAACATTTTTCTTTTGTTGAAGAATATGCTGGGGCTTTACTAGAATCATGTTCTCTTTGGTGATGGATTCAAAGGGAAGCAGACCTCTGAGACACTCTAATTATAATTAATTAGGTTACTGTTTCATTAACAACAACAGCCAAGTCAAGGAACAAATTCACCATTGTTAACAGAACACTGTAGGGCCCAAATATTCACGCTTTGAGAATCCCTGACTCTGAAGGAGGAAGTTGGGGTGGCCCCAGGACCCAGGAACTCTGACTGACATTACACACACACACACACACACACATTTCCACTACCACTCTCTCCCCCAGGAAGTCAGAATTAATTGGTGGACTGGAGAGTTCAAATAGAATAATTTCCTGTGATATCAGGTAGTCCCAGGAAAGAAACAGCAGCCCACTGAGAATATCATGCAGATTCCTCCCTGCTTCTCAGTCTGCAGAGGAGCACTGTTGGTGCCTTCGAAGGAAACAGTACCAAATGTGATCACGCAAATTGAGGGAAAAGGGGAAGTTCTTAAACCGGTCAAGGGCCACCCCCAACAAGAAAACCACCTCGCAGAGACAGACTGCAAAAACGGAGTCTATGGAAACCATTCAGCTCAACTGTCTCTCTTAAATATCTACTTGGAAAGCAAACCAAAACCAAACATACTTTTCCATCACAATGTTTACCATCAGCTTCACACTCAATTTGCTACAATCAGTGAAGTGTCTGCAACGTTCCAGGCCTCACCCAATTCTCAGCCCGTAAAACGCATTCTGTGGAAATTCCCCAGGAAAACTGTCCGGAGCCAGAGGGAATTTCTCAAAGAAAAAACAACAACAAAAGGCACCCGAAGACAAATGACAGAACTTAACTCCTAATCCATGGCTTCACGAATAGTATACATCACATCTCGAGAAACCCCCTGAACACTGACCGTGTACATTTATCTCAATATAAACAAAGCACTCTGTGATGGGTTAGCTTTATTGCTTAAGACTCCATTATCTCACTCGATAATCACAAAATGGTACCATAGGCCTCCACGTCAAACAAAACTAACACTCAGTGATTTCACCTTGATATCACAGTTCCATTTGAAGCAGCAACTTGAGGCAAAACCTGGAATAAATTTTTACTCTGCTGAATATAAAACTGAGCCAACTGTTTTTTCTTCTAAAGCTCAACCGGACTGGTACTGTACCTAAGCCTTTTTCTAAAATTATTGACCTGAAACAAAACCAAAATATCAGAGTAGCCTTTGAACTGAACCTGAACCAAATCAATATTTCATTCAGTTCCAATTCTTGGTTTAAAGCATCTATCAGCAACCTTAGTGTGCAAACTGGATTTCATCCAATTAAAGCACCTATATTCTCTACAGCCTGCTAAGTCCATGGGCTATAAAAGCTGTACAGTGTTCTATTTAGTTTCCAAGGTTTTTTTCTGTTTGTTTAAAACATTATAAATATAAAATTATAAAAAAATATGTGTCTTTTTCTAACTGTATAGTATATACTAAAATTTGAAAGCCCTCTTTCACCTCTACCTCCCAATTCTGTTCCTTCTTAGAGAATTTCACCATTAACACTTTGTAAATGTCCTTCTCCCACTTGGATCATGACTGTACATCTAATTTTTCAGTTCTAGCTTCTGAAATTTATGAAAAGGGCAATCCAGAGCAGTATGAACTGATCTTCCAGTTAAATCTTATAAAGAGGAAATTCTTAATTGCACTGGACCAGAAAGCAGGCGGAATATAGCCATACTGTCCACAGGCCAGTTCAGGCCAAGTCCAGAGGTATGATATAAAAACATCTGAAAGAGACATCCAAAACCCTGTGCTCTTTGGTTCCGAATGCCCAGAGAGGCAGTGATACCGTGAGACTGGGTCAGCTAAGGAGTTGCCTGGGGCTTGCCTGGTGGCTCAGATGGTCAAGAATCTGCCTGCAATGCAGGGGACTCGGCTTCCATCCCTGGGTCAGGAAGATCCCCGGAGAAGGGAATAGCTACCCACTCCAATATTTCTGCCCGGAGAATTTCATGAACAAGGGATCCTGGTGGGCTACAGTCCACAGAGTCACAAAGAGTCAGACACAACTGAATGACTTTCACTTTTTTTGTTTCCAAGGAGTTATCCAGTGCATATTTCCATTTCTTTGGTGGGAGGAAGAGTCAGGGATGAACCCCACAACCTAGCAGTGGGTGACCTGCTGTAACCAAAAGCCACAGGCTTGACTACCCCTAAAGCTGCCCTCTTCTTGCGCTGAAAAATTGTAGCATCACAAAGTACGACCACGGTTGTTCCAGATTAGAAAGGTTCAACAAGCCAGTCAGCACTGCTCCAGGAGGCACCTGAAGTGACCAACAGATGCTACATAAACATGGTCAGGGCCATAGCGGGACCCTCAGCCACCCGCACCTTCCACAGATTCAGCTAATCACAAGCCGTCTCCCACTTAACTTCTGGCTTTGTTTTCTGTAAAGGCAAGGAAATACCAATGCTTTGAACACAGCATTGTTCTAACGATTAATTAAAACGGTGTGTAAAAAACACAAAAATCCATTTCTTATCCCCTCCACTCCCTGACCAAGTGTCAACATTTTAGGTTTTGTACATAAAATTTTATTTTTACTTATTCTGAGATTAGTGTCTCTGGGGTCCTGATAATACCTTTAGTGGTTAGAGCTCAGTTCCCAAAATAAAATACAGTATAGCCATGAGAGTGCCTTTCGGGTTTATTTTTATTATGAAAACAATATTTGAAACCTATACCAGGCCTTCTGGTTTCCCTTGAACAACTCTCTCAATCAAAGTGTCAACATGTCCCCCACAAAGCTACATCTGAACAGCGAGCCCATCCCAGTTTTTATTCTAAAGGTCAGGCAGTCAAGATTATTTTTTGCAGCAGTCTTTCGGGCCGAGAAGAACAAAGCAGCAACACGAAGCAACAAAAGCAGCGGGTGTCTGCCAGGGAGAGTACAGCTCCTGCCCAGGGAGGAATCAAGAGCCAGTTTTCCCAAACACTGCTGCCCTTCAAAGAACCCAGAAAATGACTTCCAGAAGCGTCCCTGGTAACTACACTGTCCAGCTCACAAACACGTCTGGGGATTGTAAATTCCCAACCCTCGGCAGGACCCGACACCAGGCAATCTGTCTCCATGGCAATCTCACGGCATTAATGGAGAATATTCCCTGCACTGCAGCAGACTGGGTCTCCAGAGAAGCCCCCACCAGGTGATTACAGAATAACCAATCATAACGTGGAAGACAGCTGCAAACAAATCCTGGAGAAATAATGCCCTGAAATCTGGTGGTAGGAGAAGGGGAAAGGACCACAAACGAAGGTCAGTATCTATTTTTATTTTTACTCTCCTTTATGTGAAAAGCAAATTTCTCTTAGTTTATCCCTTGAGGATTTATACTTGCTGTCCATAGAGAAAGGGCTTGTAATATTGTAAAGCATCTTATTTTTTAGAAGGAAAGTTTCCCCCCCAACCCACACCTCAAGAAAAGACTTCCTTCTTTACACAAGCATTCTGGCATTTCCTATTGTCAGATGTAATTACCTTTAAGGACTAAAGAGATTTGTGTGTACACAGGAGTGTTTAGTTGGAGCACACCTATAAGGTTTACAGAGCATTTTAATTATAAAAGCAAAACCCCCAGAGGCCATAAATAACACTTCCACAAAAAATAGAAATCCATCAATTGCAATAAATAAGAATGACAGACTAATCAAAAAATCTTGTTAGCACTATTAGTTAAAAAATTCTAAAACAGGTTTTTTGGGTTTTTGTTAAAAAAATTAAAAAAAAAAGAAAGAAAACCATTAGACTGCCAGTAATTCATTAAAATTTCACACATGAAATAGCAACAAGCTAGTTATCCTTTTCATAAGTCAAGCCCCTAAAGCCTCTGGAGAATATAGTAAGGTAATTGCCTTCTCTCTGCAACTCCAGGGCATAGATTGGCCGGTCACTCACAGCTTCCGCCAGAAACTAGATCAGATCTGGCAAAGGAGGTACTTTCTTTTAATACCAATTAAACAGGCCCAGTGGCAGACCTAATGGCAGGTAATTTCTATATCAAAGAAACGAAAAAGGAAATGTTTTAAGTTGCCAGAAGGGTGAGAACAGCAGGATACAAGATGTCATTATATAAATGGAAGGTTTAAAAAAAAAACCTCATTTCTTTATGGGATTATTTTGCACACACGTAGCATCTCTTACCCTAGCTGCTCAAAATATTGTAAGAAGCTTAAGACATTCTTTCATCCCTTCTACAGTAATTTTCTAATAAACTGGTTACCCAGGAGTCAGCATCTGCTTTACATTCTTCTTACACAGGCCACACGATTCTCCTAGCAGTCAGCATTTCTACGAGTGTTTGGTTGTCTCTCGAAAGAAGGAAGAGAGCCTAACAAATTAGATCTCTCAAATGAAATGCTAACTTCTGAGCTTCTACAATAATCAGAAATCCAAGGAGCGGCACATCTTCTAAATATTTAATGCCCCAGGAGCAAACTGTGTTCCAACTGCAGAGCCCACACAGTTCCACAAAGCACCCACCAGCCTCAAGGTTACAGATTTAGCTACTTAGGGAACCAAGGCCACTGTCCTGGCAGGTTTTAAATCTGGAGAACCAATCTGCTTTAGAGATTGCTGATTTTTCCACACCTTCTCAGCCTGTGATGAAATAATTTCTTTGCATGACTGCATCCACTCTGTTCATTAATATTATATTTAATTATGCAAGACACACTGTAGATGCGCCATATCATCAGATTATTTCCCTGTACGTCTGACACTCAGATTTTCAGGGAGCCTTCTCTGACTTAAGCTCTTGTAAAAAGTTGTCATTTCTTTAAAGGACAAAATTCAAAGACGTACCAGAGAAGAGGGCATGGGTAAAGACTGACCTAGCAACAACAGCAAACAATGGACTCCACTTTCCTCTAGCATCATGGCCCTGGGCCCTCAGCCTTCCCTCCCCATCCTCCTGTCCAGAGTCTTCTTGGTGGCTTGAGCAGGGACCAGGGATGGGAGCAGGGGCCAGGCAGTGGTGGACTGGAAGCTGAATTCAACTCCTTTACAGGATGGTTTGAGTCCTTTCCATACATATGATCAACAAGCAACAGAGTAGGGGAAAAAAAGAAAGATCCTATTTCTGACAGCTGCCCACTCCCTCTATCTGTCCTTAAGCATGTAGGCTGAATGCATTTCCATGAGGCTAAAAGTTGCCAACAGAGCCTCCAGATTTGAAGAGAGTCTGCCCGTGGATTTCAGCCCACAAGATGTCACTAGTACATTCTGGTGGACATGCACTGTTTTTTAGCCACTCAACACCCATTCTCATAAAAGCACCTCGACTGCACTGTGAAGAATTACCCACCCCCTCACCGTATGAGTGCAGCTGTGGTCAGACAACACATGAGGGTGCCCTGTCCTTCCCCAGCCCAAGCACACCACCCAGCACAATCTCCTCCTTCTCTCCTGGGGCTCTGGGTCTCCAATATACATGACAAGGACAGAAACACATCCAGAGAGGATTCACTCAAGGTGTGGCCCCTCAGAAGCCCCATTCCTCAGCTGTTCTTTTAGTTCTATGAGTCTCTCATAGCTTTTTTTTTTCTTAATTGGAGCATAGTTAGTTTACAACATTGTGTTATTTTCAGGTATATAGCAAAGTGATTCAGTTACACATATATATCTACTCCTTTTCAGATTCTTTCCCATTATGGATTATTACAAGATACGGAATACAGTTTCTCCTTTCTCTTTTTATCTTCGGAACCCTCACTGGACCAGTGGGGAATGGAACCAGGAGAGTGGGTGGTTCTCCCCACTCTTAATTTATAAAACCAAGGTGTGCCCCCCACCTTAAGCCCCCAAGCACATGCCCCGGGCCACAGTGCTGGAATGGCAGTGGCAGAAATGAATTAAGGCTTGGTGTAGTACATGCATTATGAGCCACAGGTCAATATGCTGAGGATCAATGTTCTATTATACCCAGAGGAGAAAACGGCAAGGCTCGCATCTGAAGTAGCCCATTAAGCTAGGAGCATATAGGTGGGGTGGGCTGGGGTAGGGACCAGACTACCATCATGTAATAGAGTACTTCACAGCTTTCGAATGGCTTTGGGCAAGGAATGCTCTCTCCTGCGGCAACTGTATCAGATGTACCTCCCTTCACTTATTTACTGTATCTGCCTGGACCAGACTGGCCACTGAGACATCATATTCTTTTACCTTTCCCACCCCTCTCCAAGTGTGTGCTAAATCACTTGAGTCATATCTGACTCTTTGTGACCCCATGGGCTGTAGCTCGCCAGGCTCCTCTGTCTGTGGGATTTCCCAGGCAGGAATACTGGGGTGGGTTGCTATTTCCTTCTTCAGGGGATCTTCCTAATCTAGGGATTGAACCTTTAAAATTCCAGCTCTCTAGTTGACACCACCCAGCCCTCGTGACCATGAGGAATCAGAATGCACAGGACACATTGGGGGAAATTCCAGTCCCTTCTTTTCACACTCATCTCTCCAACCTAAACACCAACCACAAGGGCAGCATGCAGGATGCACCCACAACAGAAAAAGAATGAACTCAGGAGTCAAGCACCCTGTGCAGTCAGCTTGGGCAAGTCTCATATCCTGCCTAAAAGAGACACATGGTCTCCAAACAGAACAGAAAGCCTCTGGATTTTTGTTAGATGAGTAGTTAATCCTTAAAATAATCCTTCACTCACACACAGTCAAAGGACCACCTCACCGTGCCTCCACCTGCCTCACTTCCTGTCTGAAAGTTTTATACCACTTCAGTAGGTTCTCTATATTTGAAAACTTTCACTTCCAGAAAAAAAAAAATCCTTTAAAATGTGAGCTTGCAGGACAGAACTCCAGAGAGCTCCCTTCTCTTAATCACTCAGTGATTACATGTTAACATGGGGGTGAATGGAGGGGTCTCTCAAGAACCTCCCTCTCCTCTCTTCAGAGTCCAGAGAGGACCTCATTCCTACCTATACCTTCAATTATGTCCTAAAGATCCATGACTCCCAGGGACTTCCCTGGCAGTCCAGTGGTTAAAACTTTGTCTTGCAACTCAGAGGTTGTGGGTTTGATCCCTGATTGGAGGTAGGATCTCACATGCCTTGCAGCCAAAAAAATCAAAACATAAAACTGAAACAATACTGTAGAAAATTCAATAAAGACTTTAAAAATGCCTCACATTTAATGTACATGAAAATTATGCTAGCCATACATTTAAAAAAAAAAAATCCACAACCCACATATTTTTCTTCATCACTCAAGCAGCTCCCTGGAGCTCCAGACACTGACATAACTTCTTATCTGGCATTTTCACCTGGATGTTCCACAGACTCCCCTCAAACTCCCCTCATCATCTCCCACTTCTCACTTCCAATTCTCCTCCCCCATTTCTTGTCTCAGTGAGTGGCTCTGCCCTCCATCCAACTCAGCAAGCCAGAAACCTTGACGCTGTCTCTCCCTACAGCCACCAGCCTCACCAAGCCTGGCTGGTTTCACCTCCTAAATACCTCTCTGGTCTGCCCATCTCTCTCTCTTTCCACCGCCCTGTCTCTCAATTCAGCGACTAAGTCTCAGGCCTGGAGGGCCACCGCCGGTCCCAGCGCTCTTCCCAGGCCCTCCAGTCCACCCTCCAACACAACCAATGGGTCTTCAAAAAGGCAAATCTCATCATCCGACATCCTTGAATGGCTTTTCACTGCTTCTGAGATAATGACCAGAATCCTGAACGAGTACTGCCCAGACTTGCCTGCTGCTCTTGCCCATCGCAGTTCGGAGCTGGCCCACCCCAGCTCTCCACCCTGGCTTTCATGCTCCCGCCCCTCAGGGCATGTAAGCCTGGCTCCCCTAACCCACCCCCATTTCCACCCTCACCTCCTAGTTTGCTCAACAAACTGCTCTTTTTCTCTTGGAACTTACTGAAGGAAACCTTTGCTGACTCGAGTCAACCTCAGGGTCTTCTGTAATTACCCTCAACACTTTATCCTCTCCTTTCTTGGTACACGTATTGATTGTGCTTGGAGACTATCTCCCTCACCAGCCTGTAAGCTCTGTGAGGGCAGAGACCATGGCTGACTGCTCACCCTCTAATCCCTGGCACTGCCTTTAACACAGGTTTACTTAACATACAATTACGCAAATCTATCATGTGTCAGAAAGCACGTTAGTTTTCTTGAATTATGTAAGTTAAGGGCTTAAGTAGGATCTCATCTCACAGGATGTGAAAAACAGTAGATTTCTGAGTAGATTTGCAAAGTGGATGAAATAAGGCCAAGTGACTAGTTCAAGAGCAGGTCAGAGTAACCCAAAGAGATAAAAAGATAAGCATTGGCCAGGCAAAAGGGGCAGTGGGCAGACCCAAGAGGACAGTGACCGAAGGATGGAAAACTGCAGGGCTGGGTTGGTGCTTGGCAAAGGACAGGAAAGAAAAGAACAAGGTTATTTGCCCACACCATGACGCTTCTAAGGCCAGTGCCCCTCTTTTGCCAAAAGGTTTCATTGAATGTTCCAGGTGTCCAGCAGAGAAATGACCCAAGAGGATCGCAGAAATAGAACAAAATTTCACAGGGCGCTCCTCGCCTTTCCAAGCACCCCTCCCCACTCTCCTACTCCTGCCAAATTGTAAGAAGTCATCCACCAGCCGCAGATGCTGAATTATTCAATTATTCTAGCAGCTTTCAGAACACATGTGTAGCTAGAATATCGCCCCCAAAGAAAAGAATCGTGTTATTTAGGCCACTAGGTCATTTCTTGAACCTCTCTTGAATCCTGTTTGGCCACGTAATTGTTCTTCAATTGAACAGTAGCTCATTGACACCCACCCCTCCTAGCAAAAACAGAGGCAAACATAATCATAAGACATCTGCTGCTAACTGTGCACTTCCAAGCAGGCAGGTTACTTTTGGATTTTGCACAGCGGCCGCCAGGCTCCCACAGTCACCCAAGATTGAGACCCGATGCAGCATCTGAAATAAATACCAACACCAACCATCCACTATCTGCCACCACTCACACCAAGCTGCCTGTTTCCATGGGGAAAAAAGGCGGGGGGGCGGATAGAAAAAGGACTTGTGCCTGCTAACCCCCACACAAAGCAAAAACCACTGAAATGATCTGTCTGCACGTGGAAACCCTTCTCCAACACCTCACCCATAGTCCACCCACCACTGCACGTCAGCTCTCTGAGATATTTTCTTTGAGGAGAACACACCAAAGAGAATGCTTTAGGGAAAAAGAAAAATGAGTCACGAAACAAGCCTTTGAGACTCCATTTTAGGACCGAGCTTCTTCAGGAATCCTCTATTTCTAGCTCTGAAGAAGCAGAGCATGAAGATGAGTTGGGCCAAAAAAAAAAGCAAACATTCGCCAGAGGTGACTTTTAACTCCAAATCAATTATAAAACTCACAGAGGAGAGAATGACATTTTTCATCTAATCAAAAGCAATCAAAACCCCAAAATCTCAAACACCACCCTCTACACCTCAAATGTGGCTTCCGGAGAGTGAATTACAGTAATGGATAGAGGCACATCTCAGTGGAAGCAGATTAAGGCAACCTTGCAAACAGTCACTTGCCCACACTAGGAGTGTATGTCAGTCAAGTGACAGGGTGGGGGCAGGGATCAGTGCTAGGGAAAACATCTGCTTGTTCACACGGTTTGCCGAAAGGCCGGACCAAGCTCCACCATCATCCACTCTTTCCCAAGTGTCCCAGGACATCAATAGTCACGGGTTGGAAAAAAAGCACGCACTCACACCTCCTTCTTCCTTACCATTTCTCCATCTGTTTAGCTCCATCTCCAGATGCTGGATAACATTCTTCAAAGTCTTATTTTTCTCTTTCTCTTTTTCGTATTTCTTCTTCCATTCTTCAGCTGTCAGTTCCAGGTTCACAGAGACAGTATTCTTGATGGTCTTAGCCCTGGTGTGAAAAACGTAAGGGAAAAATTCTGAGCAGAGTTACTAGCATTTGCTAAATCGTGACTATAATTAAACTTCAAATTCCTTTCACACCAGAAAATTAGGTCTTAGGGAGCAGGAATGATGCTAGAGCTTTTACTACCACCCTGCTTTAATGGCCCCACTATTTCTAAGGCTCCAAAACTCACCTTTTTCCTTTTCTTTTCTCCTTTTCCTCCTGCCTATCTCTAGACCCAATGGGATTTTCACCTAATTTGTCTCGAGTCTTTCTCTATTGCCTCTGCCACCATTTCTATTCCCACTGCTACCACCTTGGCCTATGTTCTTAGAACCCACCTGTGGTTATAGCCTCGCTTTTTCAGACATTCAGCATCCTCTTTAAGCATCTTGCATGCCACTTTCAGATTCATCTGCCCAAGAACAGCTTTCTTTCAATTCAATTAACATCTATGAAACACTGGGGATTTATCAAGATAAACAAGACAAGGTCTCTGGCCTTCAAGAGTTTACAGTTTCTCATAACAATATACATCCGGACAAATCAATTCTTTCTCTTACTCTCATTTGGTACCTTAGCATCATCCCTAAGGTACTGAACACATGTCAACACATGCCTCCAGGGACAGATGGCCACTTTACCAACTCAGGGTGGCCAGGTGAAACCACGGCTCTGAGCTGACCACAGCCTCTCCCACCAGCCAGTCACCAAGAAGGAGCAGAGGGCCCACTTTTCTCAGATCGTCCCATTTTTTTCAAGAAAAGTCAGAAATTGAGGTTTTTCTTTGTATATCCCAGTTCAATATAATTTTTCAAACTGATGTGTGGGATACACAAACAAGTCTAATGGCCACCATTTTGCCACTTGTGGTATAAAGAGTGACCAACCCAGGGCAGATGGCCTGGAAGGGGGTGTGATGCCCCAGTGGAACTCTGGACAGTAAATCAAGGCAGTGCCAGCTCCAGTCAGTAATGAAAACAAAATACACGATTCACCAACTACGCACAGAAATGAACACACAAGGCTTGTCCAGTTGAAAAGCAAATTCATGATGGCAGAACCCTACTTATCACATACTGTTTAAGAAGTAAACACTTCATTTATGTGCTATCCTGTTTTATTTGCTACGACTTCTCCATTTTTCATTCCCACCAGTTCTTGCCCTGTCACATTTGCCAGCGCTACCTGATGTGTGATTCAGGTTAAACACTGTGGTCATGAAATGACATTTTGGACACGATTTCTATTTCAGTGAAAGAAATTCAGCGATCCTCACCAGTGCAGCAGATGTCACTCTATAAATTAATTTCTAAAGCAGACAATTAAATAACCCAACTGTCAAAAGAAGAGTTAAAACGATTTCTATGCAAGACTCTACTTAAGCATTGGTACAATTCTCCCTCTCACTGCAGCTTATGGCTGCTGTCTCCAGAAGGGTTCCGACTGTTTTCAAATAGCAGCAACTTTATTGCTACTTCAAAGTCTGTGCCAAGCTGACACTCTCACCTCACCACTCCCCCAGCATCCTTAGGCCATGTCATGGGTGTTCCTCAGATACAAGCACAGACACTCCAGCATCCATTTTAACTGAGTTAAGTCAGAAAGTGAGAAATAACCTACGGCTGAAGTGCTTATGGACATTTAAGGACATGCTTTGAGGCTACTAATCTTACTTATCACACCACAGAGTCTCTTGATGATTTCCAACGATACCAGAAGCAGAAGCATAGAGCCTTTATGCCGTAATCTGGCAGGTTTAGCCAGAAGTACAATTTTGTGAGCAGACCCAACAAGGTTATCACTGGTATAACTGATCCTTACTCTCAAAGTTCTCTTAAAGTTGTTGAGAAAATTCTTTTTCTCCCACTTCTGCAGCAAGTAGAGTCCTGGCAGGAAATAGTCTTCTCAAATTGGGAAGAGTTTTTAACAAAGGTATGGTAAGGGTGATGGGAAAAAACAAGGGATAACAGGTGTAGCTCAGATGGTAAAGCATCTGCCTGCAATGCAGGAGACCCGGGTTCAATCCCCGGGTCGGGAAGATCCCTTGGAGAAGGAAATGGCAACCCACTCCAGTATTCTTGCCTGAAGAATTTGATGGACAGAGGAGCCTGGCGGGCTGTAGTCCATGAGGTCACAAAGTGTCAGACACGACTGAGCGACTAACACACACACACACACGCAAACACACACACACACACACACACCCAATAGTGATGGGGGGATCCGTTACCACTCTTAGGCTGAAGGGGGCCCAGAGGAAGGGAACTACAAGAGGAAAGCTGTCTAGACTCGCAGATACAGAGACCAAACAAGTGGTGACCAGTGGGGAGAGGAAGGGGGGAAGGGCAAGGCAGGGGCAGAGAATTAAGAGGGACAAACCACTATACATACAATAAATAAGCTACCAGGATATATTGTGTAGCACAGGGAATATAATAAATATTTCATAATAACTACAAATAGAAAATAACCTTTTAAAATTGTGAATCACTGTACTGTACACCTCTAACTTATACATTGACAATATCATACATCAGCTATGCTTCAATTTAAAAAAAATAAATTTTAAAAGCCAATTATACAGAGTGAAGTAAGCCAGAAAGAAAAACACCAATACAGTATACTAACACATATCTATGGAATTTAGAAAGATGGTAGTGATGACCATGTACGTGAGACAGCAAAAGAGACACAGATGTGTAGAGCGGACTTTTGGACTCTGAGGGAGAGGGAGAGGGTGGGATGATTTGGGAGAATGGCATTGAAACATGTTTACTATCATGTAAGACACAAATCGCCAGTCTATGTCCGATGCAGGATACAGGATGCTTGGGGCTGGTGCACGGGGATGACCCAGAGAGATGTTATGGAGAGGGAGGTGGGCAGGGGGTTCATGTTTGGGAACGCATGTACACCCGTGGTGGATTCATGTCAATGTATGGCAAAACAAATACAGTATTGTAAAGTAAAATAAAGTAAAAATAAAAAATTTAAAAATAAATAAATAATCAAAAATAAAATAAAATAAAATAAAATGGAGAAGGAAATGGCAACCCACTCCAGTACCTTTGCCCGGAAAATCCCATTGACGGAGGAGCCCAGTAGGCTACAGTCCATGGGGTCGCAAAGAATTGGACACGACTCAGCGATTTCACTTCACTTCAAACTCTTAAAAGAAAAATGCTGCCCTGTCGAAGCTGTTAACAGCCTTTAGTCTAGGAACACAGCCAACCCGAAGTGACCCTTCATGGAAGAAGCCATGAAATTAATACCCTGACATCACTCTCTTCTCTCCTTTTGAGTACCTGCCTATGTTCCCCTCCCATTGGTGGAACCTAACTGGAAGCCAGAGGCAAAGGAGCCCATTGTAGTTGTCCAAGCTGGTCACTGTCCCAGGGTGCAGAGCAGAGCAGAGCAGAGACGGCACGGAGACAATGCAGAGGGGCAGACGGAAGACACACAGCCCAACTCCCATCTGGAACCGAGAATAATATGTCTCTGCTGCTGCCCTAAACAGACTCCAGTCAGTCATTGATGAGGTAGACCATCATGCCTCTCCATCTACTAAATGGAGAACAGGAAGAAACCAGCCAGCACTAATTAGAAAGATATTAATTATCCCAAATGCATTCTACAGATTTAAAATAATCTGAAATAAAATCTCAGGAGATTTGCATGCTGCAGCTGCTGCTAAGTCACTTTAGTCGTGTCCGACTCTGCGACCCCATACATGGCAGCCCACCAGGCTCCCCCGTCCCTGGGATTTCTCCAGGCAAGAACACTGAAGTGGGTTGCCATTTCCTTCTCAATGCATGAAAGTGAAAAGTGAAAGTGAAGTCTCTCAGTCCTGTCTGACCCTTAGCAACCCCATGGACTGCAACCTACCAGGCTCCCCCATCCATGGGATTTTCCAGGCAAGAGGACTGGAGTGGGGTGCCATTGCCTTCTCCGGATTTGCATGTATGTACTGAAATTGACAATCTGATTCCAAGATTTATAATAGAAATAAAGAAGGCCAACAATAGCAAAGACAATTTTGAAGGACAAAGAGGATGAAATATCAATGCATTATAAAGCCACAGTAATTAAAACTGATTAAAGAGTCCAGAAACTTTAGAATAGAAACAGAATAGATGACCCACAGACACTCGGCCCTGTAGCCATCTGATATACAACAAAGGTGTGCATCTAGCACCGAGGGAAAGGTCGGTCCTTTCAATGTCTGGTGCTTTACTGACTCCCCCAATAACACATAAAAAATTCTATACAGATGAATCACATGCATAAATGTGAAAGGCAAAACAACAAAGCTGCTAGAAGAAGACAGGAGAATGTCTTTAAGACCTTAGGGTAGATAAAGATTCATTTCTCAAATAGAACAGAAAGAAAAGATAGACTTGACTTCATTAAAATTAAAAACCTCTCTTCATTAAAAGTCACCATTAAAGGAGTTAAAACATAAACTACAAAGTGGGAAAAGATACAAACAATCCATGTATCTGACAAAGGACTTATCCAGAATAATCCCTATAAATCAATCAGAAAAAAGCACACAATTGGTGAAAACACCAGGTAAAGATTTGAATAGGAACTTCACAGAAGAAGTGCCAATAAATTGTACCCAGAAAAGTGTGCCAAATGTCATTAGTCTTTAGGGAAAAAAATTACAAAAAGATATATTTACACACCTAGTAGAACAGTTAAAATTTTTTAAACTGATAATGCTAAGTGTTGGTGAGGATGTGCAATGACTATAACACTCACCTGCTACTAGACAGAGTGTAAACTATACCAATCATTTTGGAAAACTCTTTGGTACTATCTATTAAAACTAAATACTCATAGGTGTATAACCAACAGAAATGAAGACATATGTTCACCTAATGACATGGCGATCGATGTCATAGCAACTTCATTTATAATAGCCCAAAGATGAACACAATCCAAATATCCATCAACAACAGCATGCATGCATACATACTATATTGATACAACAAAATACCGTATACCTATGAAAAATAAACTGCTCATAATCTAACAATGTAGGGATAACAAAGATAACAATGTTGCATAAAAGTAGCCAGATACAAAACAATACTGTATGTCTTTATTTGTAAACAGTTCAAGGACAGCAAATAGTTATCTATGTTGACAGAAATCAGGATGCCATCTACCCCTGAGAGTTGGGTACTGACTGGGAGGGTGTGAAACAGAGGTTTCTAAGATGCTGGGTTTCTAAGACAGATACATGTGTATGTACATTTGTTAAATTTTTACTGAGTTGCATACTTATATTTACTTTACTATATGCGTGTTATACTCAACATAAGTAAGTTAAGAAAAATAAACTGATGTGTAAAGAAATCAAATCAGATAAGAATTTCCAGATTGTGAAATAAATAAGAGCTACTAAGAGACAGTAAATGTCTATGCCTCAATAATTGCCTATACTCATCTTTCTGGCCAAGATCATTTCTAAATGATACAGAAACTACATACTATTGGAGTTTCTTCAAATTACCTTGGCCTCCCCTGGAAAAGCCAGGAAGATGTTTACTCTTGGTACCTTCTTACCTCTTGTTTTTCAACATTTTCCTTCCCTCTCGCAGTTGGACAAGGAGCTCTAGACAAACCCAGACCTCCAATGTATAGAATAAATCTGTAATGTATGATTCCACACTGTGACTGGTATATGCGAGAGACAAAGAGACTGAGGTCCTCCCACTGTGGGTTGGGAGAGGGGGTAGTCTAGCATCCCTTTCTATCAGTTAGGGTTCTCCAGAGAAACAGAACCAAGAGAACAGATATATAGATGGATGGATGAGTAGATACCCTATCTGATATATGCATAAGATATACCTTCCATCCATCTGTCTAGCTATCTATTTAAGGAAATTGGCTCACTGGAAACTCATGCAGAAACTGTTGCTGCATTCTTGAGGAAGAATTTCCTCTTCTCCAAAAAAACTCATTTTTTGCTCTTACAGCCTCCATCTGACTGGATGCGGCACACCTCTATTATGGAGGATAATATGTTTACTTAAAGTCAACTGCTGCTAGAGGGTAACCACATCTACAAAACACTTTCCTAACAACATCCAGGTCAGTGTTAGATTAAATAACGGGCTACTACAGCCTAATCAAGCTCCCACATGAAACCATCACACCTTCTACTCTATTCTAGGCCCTAGTTCCCATGTAAGACACCTAACGTTCTTCTGGAAATGTGCATGCCACAAAGCACCTTCCCATTCCCCGGTAAGGCCATTTCCCTGCATGTGAGTGGGGGATGTAGGGAAGCAGAAACCAAGAGCTTTAAATTTGGTCTTTTGAAAAACTCTAGTCTCCCAAGAAATATTAAGAAATGATCAACCTGGATGAGGTTTTGATATCCAGGTAAATTAACTGTCATCCACAATACCTCATCCTCCAAAGAGCAAAAATTAACCTATGAGTGTTTTGGCAACAGGCTCTCCAACGGAACCGATTTGAGTATTAATCCATTGTATGTCAAAACTGTAGCCAAGCGTCTCCCTTGGCCAAAGCCCTTGCTCTGGTCCTGCAGGGAACTTGTCAAGCTCTGCACACATGCGTGTTGCACGTACACCATTCAGGCTCTGCCTAATCCCGCTACCATCAAACAGCATGAAACGGCAGTTTTGTGTTTTTTTCCTGAAAAGTGCATATTAGAAAAAGAAAAAAGAATATCACTTTTCCTAAACTATCCATTCTTCTTTCACATTTAACACATAAAATAAAGCCTCTGAATTATTCATGCTGGATCAAAACACTTGGTGTCAATGATGTGCTGATTCAGGCTATTTCTAAACTGGTCTGCCCCCAGGGGCCTCCCCTTTTCCTCATTATTGCCCCAAATCAAGGTACACTAAACAGGCTTCCGAGATAATTGGGATTTGAGTTTATACTTCTAAAACTTCAAAATATCCTTTACGAATGATGCTATAAAGTACTTTGGAAGAGTAATTAAAGACTAGAAAATGAAACGCCAGAAGCCAGATGAAAAAGAAGAATCAATGAAACTGCTTTAATTTGAGTCCCCAACCCTTAAAGCTGCCAAGTGTTCAGCTTCCTGACAGAGGACAGCTCTTTGACTCTCCATCGCCTGGAAATTCAAGTATTGCCTCCTCAACCAGATTGAAAGCTCTATGACAACTCAGGAAATGGCTTTACCACTTTCCTAGCACAATGCAGGGCATTCAGGGGACACAGAGCGACAGGCCTGACCCACGAGAAGAGCCACCATCACGGAAATCAAGAAACAGACACAGTGAAATCTTTTCCTTTCAATTCTAGGACGTCATCTAGAATCCTGCAGAGTGTGGACTCGGAAGCTGCCCTCAGGCCTCCGTACACTCCGTCATGTTCCTACTGCTTCAAAGGACCTACTACTGTTTTATTCAGAACATCAATACAGTATGGCTCAACAACAGTATGGTTCTTGAAAGAACCATGTGGTGATAACTAGGGAACTTCGTGCTGCCCGTAGGTGTGGCCACCCTGCAGCAAGAACATGAACACTCATTACACTGAATTTGGGAGGTGCCCGGCAGTCTTTTGAGTTCAAAGTGCTTAATCTCATTAGCTATCAGTACCATGTCAAATCTGAGGTTCAGACTCATATCTGCTGTGTGACTGGGTTCAATGTGTGCATTTAACAATAAAGCAAATATTGGCCCCGTAAGAAGTTAGATGTCCTTAAAGAATCCATTAACTAACTTGAAGATGGAGGAAAGGGAACAAAAACATAACACATTTCTAACTATAAGCAGAAAAACAAATCAGATCTAAACCTCAACCAATTTTTGGACATTGTGGTGTCATAGTACAGCAACTGCCCTAATGTTCTGGGATTCCTACATAATAAGCACTAGATTCGTCTGCTCATTCGTTTGATGACGTTTGTCTGCTGACCACCTACTGTGTCCCCGTTGTCCTAGGTGCTTGTTGGTGCCACTTACTGATGCTGGTCATAAATTAATTCTTATCCTCATGGAGCCCAGTATTCAGATGACTCTGAGAAAAGATTACAAACCAACCTATTTCATTTGAAAATATAATTGACCTACTATTTATTTCCTGGCATCCCAAATTATCAGCATTTAATTATCAGATTATCAGACTTCGTTCATCATCCATTGCAGAAATCTAATTCTACTGCTTCATTCAGTCCTGATCCTTACATTAAAGCTGTATCCTGTACCTTGTGTCACGTTTGGCCCAGCCACATGCATGACTGTGACTTTCCCAAGCCTGTTCAAAGACAGAGGAAAGAAGGAACTTGCAATTACTGGACACCATATTCCGTGCCAGCCCTTGTGCTGAGTGAAACCTGAAGCAACTCATCTAATCCTCCCAATAACTTTCAGAAGTAGGTGTTATTGTATTATTTTTTTTTTTCCTACAGGCAAAGAGACTGAGGTTCCAAGAGAAGGAAAGGGGAGAAAAAAGTCAGGAGCAGAGCTGAGGTTCAAAGCTGGAGTAACCGGCCCCAGAGGCCCATGCTCATCTAGATCCCTGATCAAGCAGCCCGCTGCGGGTCAGGTGATACAGTCTCAGTCCAGTAACAGCTCACAGTTTACCAGCTTTGTGGCCTCAGGGGCAGGACCTGATGGCTTGGAGCCTAGATCTCAATCCCATCCTCTGTACAAAGGGAAGAGACACCTACCTGACACAATTTCCATGAGGATTCTGACATGTCCGGCACATGCTAGTTCCTTCAAAAAAGTGCTAGTGATAATGATGATGCTATGATGGCCTCACTGAGATTAGAAGAAAGCAAATCATCATTTTCACTGATACCGAAAACTCTTCCTCTACACAGCCGCGACATGCCCACCACCAACCACAGCCTTGAGACAGAGCCTGTGCCCCAGGAAGACTCTGGGTTGCAAAGATGTAAAGTATCTTTGCTTTATGAGTGGGAATATTTTTTTAAAGAGATGTTCCCTTTATAAATGCATCCAGGGCTGGTTTCCTCTTCAGAGGAAACTGTCAAAGCTTAAGTCTAAGAAACCAGGAGAGGGGCTTCCCTGGCGGCGCAGTGGGTAAGACTCCGCGGTTCTAGTGCAGGTGGCACAGGTCCCACCCTGGCTGGGGAAGGGATATCCCACATGCCGCACGACGTGAGAAACCAAGAGAGATGGGGAAGGCAGGATGATCACCACAGTATTCTATGCTTCTCACAAGCAGATACTGGTTTATAGGTATCCCGTGACCCTTAAGAAAAGAAGGTGTTATCCTTCTGCAACCCACTGACCTAAGCATTTGGCTAATTAAGGAAGTGATTTCAGAGGAAATAAAGGACCCAAATCCAATTTAAGAGATATATTAGTTCTACAACAGTTCAGTGTGATTATTATTTATTCAGACATCCCACAGGTGCCATAACTGGTTAATTCTATGTTCTGTGAGGGTTCAGGAAATGACTGGGGTTTAATGTGGTTTCAACAAGCCATAACAATCTCCCATACAGAATGCCCACCACCATCTGTCTTTTCTCTAGGCATCTTAAACCACTTCTCAGGCATAACCACACACTCCTGGGAGAAGGGAGTGCTCCGGGCATAAGGCAGAGCCTGAAGAGAACTGGTAACTTGTCCAAAGATAACACAGTTGCATGAAGGGGATGATGTCAGTAAGTCTGCATCTCCCAACCTCAGCTCTGGGCTCAGCCCACTGAGCACAGAAGATGCCCAGAATCGCCCCATCCACAGTACGCAAGCACTCTAGGGACTAGCACTCCAGGCAGCCATGCAGGGAGGATGGAGCTCAGCACCACTGGCCGACAGACCATGACTGAAGGTCAAGAAAGGAAGGGATGGGACTTCCCTGGTGGTCCGGTGATTAAGAATCCTCCTTCCGATGCAGGGGACACAGGTTCGACCCCTGGTGGGGAACTAAGATCTCACATGCCGCAGGACAACTAAGCCTGCTCACACAGCCAGAGAAGCCTGCACACCGCCGCAATGAAAACCCAGCAGAGCCAAAAGAAAAGGAAGGGATGAGCTAATGCGTACCGGGGAATGCTGCTGGAGGATTACTGGCTATCCCTGCTGCCTACCTAGTAACACTCCCACACACCTAGGAAATGTCCTTCAGACATTTCTGAAGACAAGAAGATGAGGCCATCCTCCCCTTTCCTTAGCATATAGCTGTATTTCTTACCCCCAGGGTGAGCATCGGGACTTCTTCTCCCTGCTCTTTAACATTTAGTCTATCAGCAAATTTGCAATAGATTCCAAATATTGTAGTTGTTACTGGTGGTAGTAGCAGTACTACCACTTGTAACTGGTAGTTACCAGTCTTGAGTTGAATATGCTTGAACCCGAGAGTTAAGGTTTAATTCCATGAACCTGAGAGTCAGACTTAATTCCATGAAGAACCTGTGAGTTAGAATTAATTCCATGAAAACAAAACTAAAATTCCACTGAATTACCATCAATCACATCTATAATATGCTTGGATTTTTTTTTAACATCATACCTTTGATAAGACATATTCATACCTATTGTTTTAAAACATAATTTTTCTTTCGGCCTCAGTACATGATGCCTCAAGTTTTACAGGTCACCTGCTAGATGCAAATTACTAACAGGCTGCTTGCCCCCTCCCTCTGCTTCCTCTCTGACCTAAGCGCCTCACCACTCACCCCTAACACCTAAGACCCAGCTCAGAGCACAGGTTACGAAGGTGACGCCCACCTTTGTCCAAACATGAGCGTTGACTTGGTCTCAGCTTCATTGAAGACTGAGGGAGAGCAGCAAATGACGATGGTGGTTCTACAGTTCCCACCCAGAGAGTCCTGAAGAATCCGAGTCATCTTGCTGTCCCGGTATGGCACGTGTGTTTTCTATTTAGAAAAAGAAAAAACACTGTCTGCTACAGCCAATTCAAAGAGAAAATACAGAGGCCAGCAAGTTAGTGATGGGAACTGGGCTTAGAAACATGTACAATAAAAATCTGTGGCCTGGTCTTTGCATCTTGCCGTGGGACCTGGGTCACATGAAATTAGCATCACCATTCACACACTTTAATGAGCGAGATTTCCCTGAAAGCAGGGTGTCCATAGCCAGGATTCCCCCTGTCCCTTTCCAAACAAAAACAAATGAATAGCCGGGGTGTGCGGCAAGAGTACACGGACCCAAGAGGCAACTTTTCAAGATATCATTTAATAGATGGGGACACGATCACTTACCGTCCCTTCTGCCAAAGCAGAGATCACGTTTCCAAGAGCAGACAAAGACTTATTGATATTTTTAGCTTCATCGAGAACAGCTCCCTCAGCACCAGTTTTGCTGACCTACCAGAGAGAAGAGAAAGCAGTGAGCTACACAGGTGCACAGGTGCAGAGGAGAAAACTCCAACTCACAAGAGGGCACGTGTGCAGGAGGGAGCCGAGGTGAACCCTCCTGGAGTGCTGGGGGAAATACAAGTAAGAAGCACAGTGCCCGAGGCAGGGGATTGGTTCTCTCCTGTTGTCATTTTCCTCTCAATTAGGTTTTAGGGGAATGGCTGGGACACCTCGCGTGTAGAGCTGCAGATACTTCCCAGGGGACATCCATCTGGGGATGCCAGGCTCCAAAAGCACTGTCAGTGCAGAAAGGCTGGGGTCTTGTGAGACTGAACCATCCCCATGCTGGGGATGTGCAAAGAGAAAACTATGTCCTGGCCACAATGAATGGACATTACAAGCTCCAACTTCAAGCAAAGATCAAGAGGTGCTGGGGATGGTTATCCAGACTCTCTGTCCCTTCCCTACTTATTCCCTTAGTAAGAAAAAAAGGAGTAATCAGTCAAAGGGAAAAAGACTTGACAAGGCATGAAAAGTCAAAAAAATGTATATTACATAGTGAATCTGTCTTTTTTATCCATAGTTAGAGGAACCATGCACCATTCCTCCTCGGCTCTGTTATTACTGGTAATTTCGTATATACAGCATTTGCTCTGGGTACAAAGCAGATCACTGATGCTAGAGGCAAAAAAAAGGGAACTCAACATGACTCATAGCTCTGCTGACTGGACCAAAGACACAGGGTGGGGGTGGCTGCTCTCTAAAGAAAGAACAGTGGGGAAAAGATTTTAAATTGTGCGAAGATGGATTTCAGTTACATATAAAGGAGGAACTCCCAATGATAGAGATGAATGCATGTCCGAGGGGCACGGGAGGGGTTTTTCAAAGAAAAATTCAAGCATTTCTCCAGAGATTGTGTGTGAGTCCCCTGCTTACAGATGGAGAAATCACAGAGCTGCCGGCTCACAAATAGTAACAGTCTATTCATGGTGTTTAAGGTGCTTTCACATTTCAGCATCTCGGCTCCATGAAATATGCAAGACAAGTACAATCACCTTCCTTTAACAGACAAGAAAAATTTGAGCTCCGGGCATGTCAAATTGCTCACCCAAGCGAAGAACACATTTTGGGGAGATGGGACTAAGCCCCAGAGCTCTGCTCTACTAGATCACTCTGACACATTCATGCGGATACATCTAGGGCAAGGAACACAGATACGAGCAGAGGAAACAACTTGTAGGTCCACACCTTTAAAACACCTCATAAATATCATAAGCAATAACCGCCAATGCTGCACAGGCTCCACTCTCAGCTGCCTGCATGAAGCACTTTCCCACTGCATTTAGGCCCTGAGTACTTATCTCTGTTCTCTAAAGGGAAATAGGGCAAGCTCGGGATGAGGCAAAGGATCCCTAAGAGCTTTGTCTGGACCCACAGGACAGGTGGGGCAGCAAAGTAGATGTCGGCTGCTAATGGCCGGTCTAGAGGTGAGCAACGCTACTCTCTGCTCCTGTGCTGGTGGGCGTCTATTTAATTACAGTTTCAAGCTGGGCCAGAACGATTTTCAAGTCCCAGTTAGGACTATCCAGGCGATCTTCTGCTCCAAGCTGTACAAATGCGGACAGGAGAACCACCCAAGTAGCCATTACTTACACAGAAGACAGTGGCCATAACTTGGTGTTCGGCAACTCAGTGGTGGGAGCAGTAAGTGGGGATCAATGACACAGTTCAGGAGACTGACTGAGCTTCAGGGCTGGCCCTGATGGGGACACATTCTGCATGACATCAGCGATGAGGTAGGCCACGGGGTACTGTGTGCAGAGACGTGCTCTATGACGTCACCCAAGGCCCGCATTGCCCCCACTAGGGTGTGGCCACAGGAGCCTTCAGTGGTGCTGGGGAGGTGAGGCGGGAAGGCAGGGGCCAGGTGCTGGGAAGTCTATTGGAGTGTGCCTGGAAGAGAACTGACAGGGTCCAGATGCCGAAAGAAAATCCTGACAAAATCACAGAACGGTCAGGGCTTGTGGCTAAATGTGGGCTTCAGGCCCTGTAACCTGAAGGGAGTGAGGCTGCCCATGCAGGGCTGGGGCAGTTCACGCCTGCTGGAGAGAGAAGCCAGGAAGGCAGGGAGAGCCCCACGTTCCAGATCTTTTATCAGCAAACAAACCTGCAGAGGCAAGCCTGCCACATTCCAATGGCAAAGCCCCTTCCTGGCCTATTCGAATCTGTTACAACACTGAGATTTTTCCTGCTCTCTGAAGTTCACGTCCCTCCCACCTTTGAATAGCTGCCTTCACCAGGCTAAGTTCACACTAAACACTCGCCTCGTGTCATCATCAGAGTCTACTAGGCATAAATCAGGGTTTGCATTCAAACACCTTCTGTGACGTGAATAGGGAACTTCAGGACCAGAAAAGAAAGAGCAGGGAAAGGAAGGTTAAATTTAATAACATCTTGGCACAACATCAGAAACTTTAAAAGCTCTTTAAAACCAGGGACTAGAAAGACATAAAAATTATACCACTGCACACTGAAGCAAATTGCAGGGGGAAACTGTGGATAATACAAATAAAGAACCAATTACCTTTTCACTCCCAGCCAAATCAACTAGATAAAGCTTCCCACTGAGTTTTTTTTCAGTCTCTACATTTTCTTGCTTAATATTAATCAGGAAGATACTGTGACTTCTAGAGCTGTGTTCATTCATGTCTGAAAAGGAAAAGAGTTTACTGCTCTACAGAGAACACATAAATTTAGTAGTAAGCCTCTCAATCAAAAATACAACAAATCATGCCTAATAGCTCCATTTCTTTTTAAGTCCATTCAATTTTAAAAAATTATCTGAGACCACTTCTTCCAAAAAACAATGCTCATTCGAGAAATGAAAGATTTAAAATACCTTCACGTGGCAGAGAAATTAATCTAAAAATTGAGGCCAGTGGCTTAAGACAACAGATTGTCAAGCTCTGCCTGAAGTGTCCGTCCTCCAGCATTCCAGTCTGACTGTCCAGTCTGACTCTCTCCTTAAAGAGCTCAAGGCTTCCTCCTCTGCCTTACTTTAAGTCCCTCAGCCTTGATCACCATGATTAGTACCTGACGTATTCCATCTTCTTCATGTGTGCAGGCCTTGACTTACCAGTGATATCACAACCTTTCTTAAGGAAGAATTATGACTTTACTAAAGAAGGATTAAGACATACATTTCTTTTATAACCCATGCTAGGAACATAGAAAGTCTCAGAGATGAAATATGCTTCATTAGAACCAAGTAACAAAAAGCAAAATCTTCTTGGATCTTGGTCTTTGTTCACCAGGCAGACAAGGACCCCAGTGACTGTCTTATTCAACTCACGTTGGTAATCAGTTCTCAAAACCATCTAACCAGACTATGTGGGGGGAAAAAAATCCTAAAAGTTTCCAGAAAAATGTTAGAACTAATGAATTTGGCAGGATATAAAAGCAATACATAAAAATCAGTTGCATTATATATTATGATAATGAACAATCCAAAAAGGAAATTAACAATTCCATTTAAAATAGGAAAAAAGAATAAGATACTTAGGAATAAATTTAACCAAGAAAATGAAAGGCAAATAATGAAAACTATGAAATGCTGCCAAAAGAAATGAAAGAATACACAAGTAAATGGAAAGCTAATCTTGTTCTTGGATTAAAAGACTTAATATTGTTAAGAAGTCCATACTACCAACAGATTTAATACAATCTCTATCAAAATCCCAATGATATTATTTATAGAAATAGAGAAGTGCATTCTAACATTCATATGGAATGTCAAGGGACCCTGGATAGCCAAAACAATCCTTAAAAAGAACAAAGTTAAAGATCTCACACTTAATGATTTCAAAACTTACTACAAAGTTATGGTAATCAAAACAGTGTGGTATTGTCATAAAAGCAGACATACAGACCAATAAGACAGAATAGAAAGCCTAGAAATAAAACCTCACATGATATGGTCAAGGAATTTTTGACAAGCATGTCAAGACCATTCCGTGGGGAAAGAATAGTCTCTTCACCAAACTGAAAACTGGATATCCACATGCAAGAATGAAGTTGGTCTCTCTCCTTAGGTCATATATAAAAGTTAACTCAAAAAGGATAAAAAGTCTGAATGTAAAAGTTAAAACTATAAAACCTTAGAAGAAAGCATAGGCGAAAAGGTTCATGACACTGGATTTGGCAATAATTTGGATATGAGACCAAAAAACAAACCACAACAGCAACAAAAAATAATGTAACTTCATCAAATGTAAAACACTGTGTATGAAAGGACACTGTCAAAAGAGTGAAAAGGCAACCCACAGAATGACAGAAAATATCTGCAATCATGTATCTGATAAGGGGTTGAGATCCAGAATATATACAGAATTTCTACAAATAAACAACAACAAAAGCTGAACAACCTAATTTTTAAAAACAGAGCGAAGGACCTGAATAGCATTGCTCCAGAGAAGATGCATGATGGCCAAGAAGCATATGAAAAGATGCTCAACATCACTAATCATTCAGGAAATGCAAATCAAAAATCTCAATAGATACCATTTTACATCATTACACAATAGATGACTATTAAAAAGAAAACAAAAATAGAGAATAAGAAGTGTCAGCAAGGATGTGAGAAACTGAAATTCTTGCACACTGTTAGTGGGAATGCAAAATGGTACACTTGCAATGGAAAACAATATAGCTGTTCCTTAAAAAATTAAAAGTAGAATTACCATGTGACCCAACAATTCTACTTCTGGGTGTATATACCCAAAAAACAACTAAAAGCAAGAACTTGAACAGATGCTTAAATACCCATGTTCACAGCAACACTATTCACAACAGCCAAAAGGCAGAAGCAATACAATGTCTATCTATGGATGAACGGATAAACAAAATGTGGTGTATGCATACAATGGAACATTACTCTGCCTGATAAAAAGGAAGGGGACTCTGATACATGCTACAGCATGAATGAATCTTGAGGACCCTGTGCTAAGTGAAACAAGCATGTCACAAGAGGACTTGTATCATTCCACTTATATGAAGTACCTAGAGTTGTCAAATTCATTGAGACAGGAAGTAGGACAATGGTTAATAGGGGTTGGGAGGAAGGAGTATGGTACAGGCTGTTATTATTCAATGGGTATGCAGTTTCACTTTGGGATAATTAAAAATTCTGGAAATAGGAAATGGTAATGGTTGCAAATATTGTGAATGTACTTAATGCCACTAAACTGGACACTTAAAAGAGGTTACAATGGTATTGTACATTATGCATAATATAACAAAATTTAAAAGAAAACATCTTACCAGAATAAGAAAAAACAGTACAATGTTCTGTACCAACAGTTCTGAAGCAGAGGGCCAAGACAGATTATCAGGTATATCACAGATAATTCATAACTAGAGAAACAGAGTGGAAGCTTCTTTACAAGAGAGGCTGTTAGTGTAAGTGTATCATTCTTTCTGTAAGTGTCTAAGCAGAAGAGAAAGAAATAGGGTTTAACCCATACTGTTTACAAGTCTAGGCTCATGTATGGAACTTGCCACATAGATGACTGTCATCTGATACATGCGTTGAAGTAGAGAAACAGCTGAGAATTACAGTTCTGGATCAAAAAATCATAGAACCAGTCAACAACCAAGCAGTGCTTGAATCTCTTCTACACCATGCCGAGGACTCACTACCTCTCCAGGTAGCAGGCTTTACGTGAAGCAGCTATAAGGACAAGGGTTTTTCTTGTAGTAGGTCAAAATCTGCCTCTCCGTAGTATCAACTGTCCTGGATGGTCTACTCGTTCAGATCAAACAAAGCAAGCTGCCCCTCTGAAGGTCAGCACCTTGAAGACATCAAGACTGTGTTAAGATATATCCACATGCCCTGCCCAGATAAGTTTCTCGCTTCAAAGCTAGAAATTCTTTGTTCTTTCAGGAGATCTTCACAAGACGTCACTCGCATTAGTCCCTGCCCCTCTGAATAAGACAGACATCTTCTCATGGAGCCTCTGCAGCTCTAACACCACATGACCTGTTTCCCTGAGGAAGGCCCCACAAGGTCAACCAGCTGACCTGACTGTGTCTGTTATGGCCAAGGCAGCAAAGAGTTTACAAGAAAGCACCTGGCCCCAATTTCTGAGTTCCTCCGCGTCTTTCTTTTCCTTGTTTACAGAGGATATAAATCCAACATCGTTCCTGTTGATGTGTATGACTAGCATATAGAATCTGTCAGTTTGGATTTTTTTAAACAATAATAGAGTGAAAATAAATGAGCTTAGAAGCTTACTTTCTTCTGCCTTTAGTTGGCTGGCTGGTTGCTTACCCCAGTGTTCAGGCTCAGGCTGTTACCCAGGCCCAATGTCACCCAAAATTTCCAACAGGCCCTGGACAGCAGGAGGCGCTGTTTCAGGCGCTGTACCAGGACCTGCCCAGGCCCGCTGGTACTGCACACACCCTTGTGTCTGAGTGCCAGTCACTGCTTCATAACTGCCTTCCTGGGCATTATTCCATTTGGACCTCATTACCCGCAGCCGACCTGGCTGGTAGGCAGATGCCTGTGTCCTAGGTTAGAGGGGAGGAAACACCATGGCAGGCTTACTTGTTACAGCCACGTGGCGGTTTGCTTTGCCTTCGTCTATCACATCCATGACTTCCTCCGGGCTTGACACAAATCGCTCGGTGCAGCCCTGCAAGACAGCCAGAGCAAGCTGGTCACTGAAAACCTGAAAAGCAGCAAGACTTTAAAACAGCTAAACATTTTCCCACTTCTGGAACTGCAGTTGCAGAGAAAGGATACAGTGTCGACCCAAAAACTCTTCCTCCTCACCAAGGGCTTGAATTCTACATTCAAAAGAAGAAACACTGGGAAACCCAGAAGTTAACCATAAAAGAAATGCCAGATCTTAAGTACACAGTCACACGTAAGAGCAGGGGAGACAGAAAATAAAGAAGAAAACCAATGATAGAGAAAGAAATGGATGAAATCTTGCTTTGCCTTTCAATCTAGCCACCAACTTTAATTTAGATACTGAAGCTGTAGACATAACGCTACAATAGGCTTCTTCTAAGTGCCAAGTATGAACAACTGTACTCAATCCCAAAGCCTCTTTAAATGTGAATAATGTCGGTTCAGTTCTCTAGTTCTTACTTCCTGTGATCTGACATCTGGGATACACTTACATAGATACAACTGAAGAAATTAAATGCCAACTTTTTAACCAGATGAATATTAAATATAAGAAACAATTAAATATGGATATGTACTTTTTAGGTAATGTTCTGGGCATCTTAGGTAATAATTATGACAGTGGAGGGAAATCAATTGCATCATCAGTCAAGATTTCCTCATACCTTTACGTACGGGACTCTATTTTTATCTTCATGAACAGCCAAGTTTGTCTTGGATACTACAGAGACGATAATGATGACATGCAAAGAAGAAAAGAAAAGTTAAAGGCCCTGTATTGGAGGAAAAATAGAAATTGTTACAGAAGATAGGCGGATCTAATCTGCAGTAACTCAAGTTAAAGCTTTGGCTGAGAATAAGCAAACAGCCTGAAGGCAACAGAACGTCTCTATAAATTCCTGAAGCAGAAGGGCTGTAAAACATTTCAACCTCCCTGGACTGTAGTTACAGAACAAACGACAAGAATTCAGGTTACTCACCGTCAAGTAAGTCCCTGATTTTGTCCAGGTAGATCTCAAAATAGGAAACCTGATTAAAAACAAATTGATTTTGAAACAGAAATGCCACCCTGTATTTCAATAACATCATTATTAGAACTTTCAAAAGCTTTTCTGTCATGCTATGAAGAGTAAGAAGAAGGCTACAAAATGAAGATGCAGAGTCTAGAGGGGAAAGCTCCGGCCAACCCCCCGCCTCTCACTGGCCTCCTGCCTCCTGCTTGTCAGCTTGCTCTAAGGGTCCTTGCTCAGCGGCCCACCCCCCCACCCCCCGCATCAGAGATCCCCATGCTCCCAGCCACGTGTTGCTCACATCCTGTGCTAGTCTTATGGAAGACTCCACCTTTCACCTTAGATGAGCACTAAGCAAACTTCTAGGTATGACAACAGCTAGAGCAGAACATGTCCTTTGCAAGTAACTGTCAAAAAACCAGTAGGCCTCACCTTGGGCATGACACTGACAGCCTCATCAGACCAGGGAGGGGGCATGCTCCAGACATTCAGGTGAAGAAGGTGGGGAGGGGGGATAAGGGCCGTTGCTTAGAACCACAGAACCGGGAATAGGAAGAGAGCTGGTAGGAAGAGAGCGGGCCAGCTTTGGGGAGTCCAGGAAGGACTTGAACAAAATGTAACTTAATAAAAGACAGGTAATCTGTGAGAGGGAAAGGAAGCCTTCCAATGAATTATTCTCAAACCTCAGTCCCAGCACTGCCTGTACCAGCATCTCACTCGGCTTTTGTTTAAATTGCCCTGAACCCTACTGCAATCCTCCTCAATCAGAATCTCCAAGAATAGGATTTGGGAATCCACTTCTAAGCTCCCCAGGTGACCCTCACCCCAGGCTGACATCTGGGAACAACTCTAACTAGATATGTGATCTTGGAGATTTAATTCACGAGTAATCAAGAACCTAGACTTCAATGCTCCCATCTGTCATATGAAGCCACTGATACCAAAAATTCCCTCTAGGATTCTGTACTCTACCTACACTTGCCTTCTGCCAACCAGATCAACTTTTCCTTCCCTCAAGTTCATGGTTCCCACCCAATTCCCCCGCCCCGGAAATCTAAACAGAGGATCGAATCAAAAAGCTGTTTTCTAAAAAGCTGAAAAAATAGTCGTAAAGTGGGGATGCAACTGTACAGGTGAAACCTCACCCCTGCACCACCAGTCTTGGCTCTAGACCAGGCGAAGCGAAAACTCCCTAACCCAGCACTAGTCCCAACCCAGCTCAGTCCTGGTTCATTATCTTTCGTCGGTCTCAGCCTGGAACCTCCCGACTCCTCGTTTCTCTGAGATCTCGGGTCCTGGCTTCAAACCCTGGAATCTATAGCTGAGCATCCTCTCCCTAACAACCTCTGCCTGCTTGAATGCTGGTCAAATGGCCCTGTTACTGACTCTCTCTGTCACAGACACACCTACCTTACCCACTGCTCCAAAAAATTCTCCCTGAGGCCACAATTCTAGGGTCTGCTTGGTCTCTAAACCTTAGATATCTCTAACCCAGTCCTTCTGCAGCCCACTCAACCCCAGCTCCAACCCACTCTGTATTTCAGAATTGTCTGGTTTTCATTAAGACTTTTCTGTTAACTCTGAGATCTTAAGCATGTGTCCTTATTTCCACAGGTTACAAAGAAAATTAATGACACCTGAAGACCACTCGTGAAGTAGATATTAGCAAATCTGGCACTTAGAATCTTGTTCATATTTAATATAAGTATACAGAGAATTCTGATTTACTCATGTTTTACCATAGCAGATAGTGGTTTCTTGGGAGGGGGTGAATATTGTTATTTCTGTCACCTCAAATACTTTGTAAGACAAAATGGAAGAAAAATAAACAAGCATTTAAAAGCATGTTCAGAAATAATGTTTAAAACCTCTGTGAGGCTCACTTTAAGGATCAGATTTTCAATACTGTCTTAATCACGCCTTTTTTTCTTGATTAAGCCTGTCACTACTCAGTTCAAAATACAGAGTAATCAATAGCAAACTTGCCTACTTAACAATTATTATCTGTGAAGTAAGAGAACATAACTACAAATGCAGGACAGGACCCTAGATTGTAAAATTCTGCCCTTGACATGAGTGTCATTCCTCCTTTCCACCCTCCCTTCATGCTGGGGCTATTTTTATCTTAATAAGATTCTAATATGAGACCCTATTTTGAGGGCAATAATTGGTTTAACATCTTACTCCAGGATTATCCCATAAGTACCCTGCGGTGGTTCAAGGTATTTAAATGCAAACAGCCTTAAAGATGCATTAAGCTCCTAAATCTTGATCCCATCAAAGCAACAAGCTTCTGCATCCTCAGATATAAAGAACTCTGGCAAGGAGAAGCTGGCTTCAGCCAACAAAGGGAGCTGTAAGGAAAAAGATCTGCCAGCTGTACTTTATAAATGGGCAAACAGTTGTTGCCTTGTTTTTATATAATCTGGGGAAGGTACCACAGAAATGGGCTTCCCAGGTGGCTCTAGTGGTAAAGAACCTGCCTGCCAATGCAAGAGATAGAAGAGAGCAGGATTTGATCCCTGGGTTGGAAAGATCCCCTGGAGGAGGGCAGGGCAACCCACTCCAGTATCCTCGCCTGGAGAAACCCATGGACAGAGGAGCCTGGTGGGCTACAGTCCACAGGGTTTCAAAGAGTCGGACACGATAGAAGCGACTTAGCATGCACACACCACAGAAATAAGTGAAGGTAGAAATTTAATATAATGGAACAGGTACTACACGTGGGGTTGATCAGATCAGGAGTCTAATTTCAACTGTGCTGAGGACTTGATGTCCCTTGGGCCATTGGGCTCTGTATCTTTGAACTTCAGTTTCCTTAGGCCTAGGAGATGGATGGCATCACTGACTCAATGGACATGAGTCTGAGTAAACTCTGGGAGTTGGTGATGGACAGGGAGGCCTGGAATGCTACAGTCCAAGGGGTTGCAAAGAGTAGGACATGACTGAGCGACTGAACTGAACTGAACTGAGGCAGTTGGGTCCCAGTTTTCAAGGATCATCAGCCTCTTGGTTGATCTGCTCAGCTCCAAGTCATCTTAGAAATGCCCCCTTCTCCTCCCCATCCCCTTGTCAACCCTGTCCCTGTGACAATCACTGGGGCAGGGACCCCACCAGCCATGTGCATCCTGGACACAGCTCATCAGACCAAGGCTGGGCCAACGGGCTCCTTCCCAGGGGAATGAGGGAGTGGAAATAAGAGGGTGTGGAGCAGAAGCTGTGATGTCACCCTCTTTCCCACACAAACAAAAGAGAAAGATGGTCTGGGACAAGAGAAAGAAATGAAGCAAGAAGGCAGGGAAAGGGACCCTAACAGGGATGGAGTTTCTTTTGGCGGTAATGAAAATGTTCTGGAACTAACCAGTGATCCTGAAAGCATCATACAGAGCTAATTTGATGTTTCCAATAGAAGTTTGTACTTTATTGTTGGTATATTTTTCACAAAAGATTTCTGAATAATAGGACTACCAAAAGTAGAAAGGAAACTGGGTGTCAGAATCTGTTTTTGCTGGTAAAAGACTACACTAAGTCTTATTGAATGTACTTTTCAAAATTCATGTTTAATTTTGCATTTTGCCTTCTTAGTGCCTAGTTTTCTTGCCACCTTCTAGGATAAACATGTACAAAACTTTGATTTAACTAATCATCTGTAGTCTCACCTTTCAGAGGTGATGCTACTAAAATTCTTTATGGAAATCATATAGTCCCCTTTCATTTAAAATGTGTTGTAAGACTTTCCATGTAACTGTCTAAACACTTATTTAATAAATCTGCTTAGTATTCACTGGAGTAATAAATAATGATCATGGTTGTACAATTTGGAAAATATACTAAGAACCATTAAATTGTACACTGTAAAAAGGTTAAATTTATTGTAGGTGAACCATATCACAATTTTCTTAAGGAAAAGCAGAGCCTGGATTTCTTACTTCTTCACAACTCCCCGCCCCCACACCCGCTGTCAGATGCTTTATCTACAACAACTTCCTCTATTTGCTTAAACAAGTGACTTTCAGTCACTTGCAAACAAAGGAGTTCCAATGAATATACCCCTCATACCAAATATTAAGAATTAACAGCTATAGTTAAGAGAGTAGAAATCTCCCTTTTTCAGTTCAAATTTAAGCCAGAACATAGGTATGAAAAACAAAAACAAGAAGGAAAAGAGTTCCCTTTCTCAGCACTTCGCAGAACCGGCTCCTCCAAATGCTAGCCTGTCACCCTCCAAGGAGGGAAAAGTAGGTCCACAGTCAAAGAAGCTGGGAAATGTGATACACCACATGTCCACTGTGCACAGGTGCATTAACCAAAGGCATGCTGAAGCATGGGGTAAATTTAAACTGTTCAACAAGAGCATTTTCCCAGCTAATTTGGCCACATAAGCCTTTTCCATGGCAGCCCACTGAGTAACGATATGAGGGACTGGGTTCCCCAGACACACTTCGGGAAATGCTGTCCTTGCCCAATTACAGACACACGCCAGTCATATCTATAGAAATCCATAGGGTAAAGGGGAGAACTCAGACCACAATCACGATGATTCCATCCTAAAAAGGGCTTTGCCTTTATCTCAATACGTCCTTGGTATTGGCCTAAGCCATTAAATAATAAATATGGCTCTGCTGACCACAGAAATGTCATTTAAAATCAATAAAATCATCTTCTATGTGCATGTAAAAAAGAGGAAAGCAAAGAAACACAATCTGGGGCTCAGTTTCCTCTCTCGGGACTCAATCAGTTGCACTTACCTTGATGTGGAACTCCAGGTTCTCATCCATGGAATAGATATGGTCAAAGATGTCATGCGCAATCCTTGGAATGATGCCCATGAGCTGAGGGTCGTGTAGCTTCCCCTAGCGAGTGAAAAACACGACACAGGTATCTAAAGGGTGCTGGGTACCTGAGCACCGTGTGTGAGAGAGAAAGGACCATACCCGGGCTTCTTAAACAGGAGCAGGGAGACACTTAAACAGAACACAGAGAGTGCCTGCTCCCCTGGAGATCCACCCCACAAGCCAACAGACCAACATTTAGCAGGACAACTCAAGCCCGCATGGGACAGCACATTTTGTCAGGCTCTGAAGGCCCACAATATCCCCTCCTGCTGCCACTGGGGGCAGCAGATCAGTGTGTATGCAGCTGAGCTTGTGGGTAGAAGGGAGAGAAAGGTAGCTAGAGAAGGAATGAGGTTATATGTGTGACTGTAACATATTAAATGTGGGCTTTGGTTTGGAATGTCTACACACTGACCAGAACCTACAAAGCCAAGTTAATCTGTCTTAATGAAATCACATCAAGAGCTGACAGACATAGTTTCATCCACATCATCACTGCTTAAACATTTCTAAGAACCTGATTCTGCAAATATCTGCAGTAGCCCTTTAAAAACCAATCAAGAAAATGCATTTTATCAATTTCTTTTAACATCTATACTTCCCAGGTTTTATTGTTTCAAATATTTTGACTGTTTCTAATATACAAATCTGCTTATACACCTTTTTTCCCCTTTTTCCCACTTGTATTCATTTTACCTAATATATGGATGGATAGATGAATGTTTCTGTTATCTCAATTATCACTAAATCCATTTTCAAAATCCAGAATTTGCTGTTTCAAAGACTTTCAAAAAGATATGGCATAGTACCTGAAACTAATTCTTCAAGAGGAATTCTAGAAGTGTTTAAAGCAACAGACTTACAAAGGACCTCAGCATACAACTTCCAGAGAGCCTTCTCTACACACAACAAAGGAACACTTAAGTTCCACACTGAACAACCTTTCAGCTCACAAACACAGGGATTGCATGTCAAAGCAATTGTCAGTAACTGCATACACAGATCACTCTGGGTTTCAGAAGTTCTAAAATTCTAGGAAGAAATGGAGCTGGCAGAAAAGCCAACTTGCTCTCTCGTTTTCCAGGAATGCCCAACAGTCTTTATGAATTTGACACACGTATCTTTGTTCCAAATCTGCCCAGTACCTGAAAGATCTGCTTTGTTTTCCTCAGTCAAGTCCTCTTTTCCTTTCAGATGACTTTCAAGCCAATGTTTGAGTTATGAGAAGCAAGAAGTCACACAAACCCTGGCACTAACTACAGGCCACAGAACGCTTTCTGTATTGAGCCATCCTTCAGGCACCTGATTCCTGACCGTCCGCTCTGTCCAAAGCAAGGGAACAGCTGAATTCAGACACTTCTGGCCTCTGGCAAAGCTCTCTTACCAGGAAAATAGGTACTCTCATGGAATGCCTCATCTGCCAAGAATCCTAAATCATTTGATGTATTTCTCTTGTTACTAACTGGCAGGATGGCCAGTTAGTATTTCTTTCCAGGGCTTATGAGACTCAGTACAATATCTACTGCATAGAATTACTATAGAATCTAAATTGAAAAGTATATATAATGGGCTTAGTGACAATCAATGTTATTATTCAGCTCATAATAACGTTCTCATTAAGCAGTTGTTAGGGTTTATTTGACCTGAAGAGTCTTAAAACATGTTACTACCCCAGATATATCTAATGAAAAGAAAGCCAAATTACTGAGCCGTCACTTCTCATTGGCCATCATAAACATGTAACAAATCAAAATATTGGACCCCACCTGCTTTGGACTGTGGACTCTGCTGGCAGAAATGGTACCTACACTGAAAACACAGATCTCTATTCTATCAAATAGAGATACCACCAATGGGCCAATCTGACTCAGAAAGTCCGAAGAGTATCCTCCTCTACTACCCCCAACCTGGAGCTCTTGAATAATCCATCACAACACTTCAGCTTCTCCTCAGTGGCCCACAGCCAAAGGAGAATGATTGATAATCCAAAAATCATTTATAATTGACTCAAATCTGTTTCCCTAGATGCCTTTGCTTTCAACAGACTGATCTTCCAATTAATTCTGGGTGCATACAAGTTTTGACATCCCGTTTTCGTCGGGGTGTGAACCAAGGCAGAATCAGGATGAGTCTAGACACTCCCTATTTTGTCTCCCTGAAGACTCAACCCAAAAATCATACAAGAAGGAGCACATGTTCGTTTGGAGAAGGCCTAGCAATACTCCCCATTCCCATAGGGATGCAGTGATACCCAAAGGTACCAGAGGTTTAAGGGCTAGGATGCCTTCTTCTAGCTCATAAGCCCAAGAGAGGTGAGGGCCTTTATGCTCAGTAAACTGAGGATGCCAGAATAATCTGTGTGGAGGGGTGTGTGTGTTGGGGGGGGTGTGGGTGTGGTGGCAATGTACACGGTGTGGAGTGTGTGCTGTGTGTAAGGTATGATGTGTGTTTGTGTAGTGTGTGTATTTGTGTTGTATGTGGGGTACACTGTGTGGGTGTGAGAGGCATGAGGATGTGTGGGGGAGGCTATCAATGTGAGGTGTGATGAGGATGAGTGTGTGGAGGTGTGTGTGGTGTGTGGGATATGTGTGTGGTGTGGAGGTGTGTGTGGTGTGGTGAGAATGGAAGTGTGTGGTGTATATGGTGTGGAGATATGCTGTGTTTGTGTGTGGTGTGGAGCCACGTGGGGTATGTGTGGTGTGTGTGGGGTGGAGGCATGTGTGGTGTGGAGGCGTGTGTGGTGTGTGTGGGGGGCAGTGATGATGGATTTGTGTGGTGTGGAAGTGTGTGTGGTGTACATGTGGCGCAGTGATGATGGATTTGTGTGGTGTGTGTAGGAGACAGGCGTTCCACACAGGTCTTCACTGCGTCTCTGTTGCAAATGAAAGGTATATGTACACAAACAATAAATAGTCACCTCAGGCAAAAAAGGTAATAAAGAGGCAATGAGCTCTAGAAACTCAGAGAACAGAAACATCCCTTGCAGCTGGGGTGACATGGGATGGCTTCCTTGAAAGACACCAGATCTTGAGGGATGAGTAAGATTAAGAAGACGTGAGACTGTGGGCAGAGGAAACAGGAGAAAGAGAATCGGGGAGGGACTGAGAGAGCACGCTGCTGTTTGGAGAATGTGACAAGTTTAGTCGGCTGGAGGATCAGGGGTGAACTCGAGTAGACATTACCACTCCATCATCTTGTTTCTCCCAGAAAGCAAAAGAGACATTTTAATTCTTGCACCCTGTATAATCTTCCTCAATTCCTGTATAATTTCCCCACTTCTGAAGGTGGCCTTCTTGGAGCACGTGTGAAAGCAGAAACCAGACCCAGGCCATTGGCCATGGAACAAGACTCCCTTTGTCCCAGCCCCAGTGGCCTCCTCAGCCTCCCAAGCAGGACAGAGCTTCCTGAAACACTTAAGAAGGGAGAGTGGGGGCCCGTCAGCACACAAGCACCAATGCACGCAGACAGGCTCATGAAAATCGACTCGGCAGCTCCTCGCAGCAAGACAGCCTGCGCCCTCCCAGGGCCTCCAGGTGTCCCTTTGGGCAGAAGGAAAAACACAGTATGTCTGCATCCATCTGAATCAGTGTGCAGAAGCAGGCCAAAAAGCAAGCCACAGGGCGAGAGAAGCCCTTCCCAGCCTCCCGCTCTGAACAAAGGTCCAGCCCTCTCTTCGTGCAGCCAGCACCCCAGGACCCCTCTTCCAATCAGCCCCTGAACACTGCCCACCAGAGCCCAGCCAGGGCCCAGAACACCGAGGGTCCCCTCAGCTTAGCGCCAACACTGCCAAGTGTTTCCCATTTGTGCTGAAAATCCGCCTGAAATGCACCATCTTCAGAAGCTAATCTTTCCAATTTTATGTGGGCTTATCTGTTTGGAATCACCACTGGATGCCAGACCCCAAACTGGGGCGGTGAGGGGGGGATTAAAATGAAAAACAGCTTTTAAATGTGACAGCTCTGTCCATTCACGGAATTAACAGTCCCTTCCCAGAGCTTTTAAAAGATCGCAATGTGTAATGCAGAATATATAAAATCCTCCTTGTAGAAGGTGAGAGCCCTGCAGGGTTTTGTTGGTGTGTTGGTTTTTTTTTGTATTTCAGGGCCCTGGGTTTCCTGGTCTCCTGCAATGTCTAGACTTCAGCGTGGGGCTTCCCCTTTCCTCTGTTTAAAATATTTCCTACCTTTTCTCCAACTACCATCTCCCTTCCGAATGAGCCAGATGCAGAGTATGGAGGGGGTGGGAAGGCACTAGGGTAGGAACCCCATCCACCCCACTCCTTCCTCCTGCAGACATAAGCATGTGGTCCTCCAGAGTCACAGTAAAAGAAAGCAGCTCATTCCCAGCAACCTTTTGAAATGGACAAGGAAGGAACAGCAACAGAATTCAGGCAACTGTGAGAGCCACCCGCACAGCATCCTGTTCCTTTTAGGTCCCATGAGTACCTCCAGACCTACGGTACCACTCCCAGGGTGCAGGGTTTACGCAGTGAGTCACAGACAGCTGGAGAGGCTCTCATTTAATGCAACATCAATTTTAGTGTGAAGGGGCTGGCACACCTCTTTGCCACCTCCTCACATCCACCTATATACTTGGCCACCCACACGCAACACAAACAAAGATTCTACTCTGGGGACAGGTCTCTGGTGGTTTGCAATTTAAATTTTGGCCATTTAGCAAATACATTGTATTTATTTCTCAAAGATGAATTAATCCCAAAGCTTAAAAGGTCACTAGTGTAAGCATTTTGTAAGATTTGGGGGAATCTTACAAAAATATTGCATTTTTTTTGCATTGTATATGGTTGGGCAAGTTTCCAAAAAACTAAGGAATGATTCCCTCATAAGAAGCTGTCTCCTTCTCTCTCTCTCTTAGGTGTTATGAAGGAGTTTCTACCCATGGCTACTGGAGTAGGTGAAACTCAGGCAATGGATCATTGCAGTTTCTCTAGTGCCTAGCAGGTTAAGTGTCTGGGGCCCAGTAGAGAGGCAGGAGAGGGGCCAAAGCAGAAGCATGGGGTACACCCATGCCTGTACCCCATTTCCAAGGATGTGAGATGCGCTGCCACAGGATGTAAGATGCAGGGAAGAGAGACCAAAAGGCTCGGGTAACCAAGAACATTTCTGCTCCACTTGGGAAAGGTGGCAAATAAACCTGGGGCTTCCTTGAATCCTTGCAGTCTCTGAACCCCTCTGTCTCAGCAAAACAGGAGGGAAGTGAGTCAACACAACAGGAATGAGGTCCCCCAGAGTCATGCCCCACACTTGGAAGTCGGTGTGAGCAGAACACCAGAGCCCTGAGGATATTAGCCTTGTGCCTTTGAAATCTCTTCTTCAGTAGGAATGATTCATAAGCTAAACCGAGTCTGCAGTAGCCAACTCAGTGACAGTCCCAAGAGGGGACCGTAAATGAAAAACCTAAGCTTAAAGGATTACGGATTCATCTTACCCTGCTGCTTGTAAGATGAATTCCCCAAACCTCCTCTGTGTAGAAGCTTATAATAACCACTCTTCACCTCTCCTCACCTGTCAGGTGGGCCCAGTCTTTAGAACAATTATCCAGCCCCAAAGGTGGTTTAGGAGTCAAATCCATGGCAAAAAGCAGGAAAAGAAGAGGTAAAAGGGGCCATTTTTTTCTGCAGGCATGCCCTGTCTGGAAAACTGCCTGGAGCCACAGAAATCCAGGGCCAACAATTAGAGCTGGGGGCACAGCCTCAAGGGCACAGGGGGCCCAGGGGTGTATGTTTCTGGGGAATGATGCTAAACATTCCCTCACGATGTGCATGCAGGGGACCAGGGGACCACAAGGGCTGGCCCGACACTCATGGGTCAGCCAGGACCACCACAAGGGTACCATTTTCACAAACATTCTATCAAAGCCCTCCTATGGGACAGCTGTGGTCTCACACACTAGCAATGTGAGTAAAGAGGTGAACGAGACAACAAACAGCTTTGCTCCAGTGAAACTTATATTCGTATCATGGTGAAATTGCACCCAGAGTTGCTAGATCATCAGAATTTTCAACCAAAATGTATAAGAATCTAAGAATTTTCAACTTAGGACTGTTTGAAATTTTCCCATTTTAAACACTGCCTGCAATTTGTAAAAGAGCAAACAAATAAAAACCAAAAAACCACAGAACACTGCAGGTCATAGAGAAATGTGTCTGTGGGCTGAATTTGGTCCAAAAGGCAGCTTCTTTCAACCTCTGACCTACAAATTTTTATTTATTCAGAAGAGACTCGCCTCCCCAGGGACTCTTTAGAGAGTAAATGATTTTCACAACAGACTTTCTCAGCAAGATTGGGGTGACAGCCCATAGGGATACTCACGCCGCTGGTTAGCTTGTTGTAAACAGAAGTTATTATTAATATTTTCACAGAGCTTTCAAAAGAGGATTTTTTTTTAATACTGAACTCCTGAGACTTTATTACTCACCATTATTTTAAAAACACCTCAAAGATACACAAAAATTGTGCCACAAACATAACATCCCCTTAACCATCTCTATTGCTCAGTCAAAAAGCCACATGCCCCTAACATTTTGCAGGAAGCATCACTTCCATACAGTCATCTCAGAGACTGACCTAACAGCACACTGAAGCCTTACCTCCATGGTGTGTGTTTTTCCTGATGAGGTCTGTCCATACGCAAAAATCGTCCCATTGTAACCCTCAAGGACATCTGCAAGCAAGAAAAAAATTAAAAGTAACTCATTACTTTGATTGCATGCCAGTGCCGGTTGCCTGTTTTAAAATTACATTTTCCAAATGGCCCATCTCATTTTTCACACAAATGATGTATTCAATTCCATTTGCATTTTAAGTAGAATTGTGAGATAAAAGCAGGAATGAGGGCCTCCACAGCTCCACAAAATAAAAATAAATGGACTCACATGCCTATGGAATATATTAATAAAGGGAGAGGCGGACACACTTTCTCCCGGTTATACCAAAATCAAAATAGATATCGAGCACTATATTTTATTTTTAGTAGAAAGGTATTTGAATTTTCTTCTCCATGTTAATCTTTTGAGATCTATCGAGGGGGAAAATATTATCATGCCCTGAGTCTCTGCAGTGAGGTGCACATAGAATTTCTCTCCTGAAGATCTGATTTGGATTGGGTTAAACCTGGCCCCAGAGGGTTCCTTGGGGAGGTTTCTTGAGAAGCTGCCCGGAGCCCATTCAGAACAGAGCTTGTCTAGAGCTGGGCGGGGCCCCACTCCATATACTGAGACACACGGTGACAATCCAGTGAGCCCGGAAACCAGCTGGGTCCTGACTCAGATTTAATGCCTCTTTTTTTCTAGTGACTGTGCTAGGAAGACGGCCCCGGCCCAAGAGCACTGGGAATTTCTTTTAACTATGCAACGAGCAGGGGCTTCCCTGCTGGCTCCTCTGTAAAGAGTCCATCTGCCAATGCAGAAGACATGGGTTTGATCCCTGAGTCAGGAAGATCCCCTGGAGGAGGAAATGACAACCACTCCAGTATGCTTGCCTGGAGAATCCCATGGACAGAGGAGCCTGGCGGGCTATAGGCCATGGGGTCATAAGAGTCAGATATGACTCAGTGACTCAAACAACAGCAGCAACAGGAGGAGCAGACTGTGCTGACCCCACTCGCTGTAGGCTGCTTCCGTCTCACACAGAGATGACTGGGGGGCGGGGGTTGCGTGTGGACAGGCAGACAGACGTAGCTATGAGCTGGCGATTATCTGTGGGAATTCTTTCAAAGCAGCAGAGGTGATTAAAATATATTTAGTGCTCACTTCCCTCGATCTGCTTCACCCACATAAACAGCACTGACAAGCGGGATGATGCAAGATTAATATCCCTGACCCCTACCTTTACATAAGGGAGGAAGTTCTCATTCCTAAAAGCACAGAGAGGTGGGGAGAGGAGCCCTATAAGAGGGTGTCCTCTCCAAGGCCATGTACAAAGAGAAAAAAAAAATCAAGGCAGGTATTCAGCTCCGTCTATTTCAGGCCCTGATTAGGTTGGTTGGTTTGCTTTTTCAGTCTCTCAGTTTTATGATGGTGGTTAGTTTTTGCTGTTTTGTTGAGTCTCCTAAAAAAATTTTTTTTAATACACGTTTTACTGCTCTGAGACTTTGGAGTGTAAACTGGGATCAGAAAAGAGAGTGAGATTTTCCCTCGAGAAGCTTAAAAAAAAGAAAAATTAAATAGCAGGATTTTTTTTTTTAATAATCATAGCAGCTCTCAAGAGTTTGTGTCAAGCTATATTGAGAGAGAAAAAATGTTCACACGTATCTGACTTCTGGTAATGGTTTCCCTGGTAACAGGGGAAGCAAAAGCTTGAAGATTACAATGTAAGGGCTGGAGGTTCAAGCTTCAGTCTTCTTGAAAATGCCAACCTGCTCAGAGAAAAGGTTTCTCCGGTCGAAAACAGTAGTCAGAGTGGGAGCTCCTACACAACCACAAATGTGACATATTTTCAGGGACTTGGAGAAAGATGGATGTTTCAAACAACTTGGATGTTGTTTGAAAATTTTGTATGTTCATGGCACAAACAACTTCAGACAATTTCAATGCCAGCCACAATCACAGCACCTAAGCTCCTAACTGATTAGAAATTGATCCTCTCCCCAACCCTGAAAGGGCTTCCTTATTTTAAGTCCCTGTGGAGGAAGTACCCTAGGACCCATTAGCTCAGGCATTAGGACAGGAGGAAGGGACCCAAGGCCAAGGTCCAGTCCCTCTGCTCCTCCTCAGAGCCGCTGGCCACCCCACACGCCCACCTGCACCCAGAGGTGGCCCTGAGCAGCTGCCCCCAGGCAGCTGCTCCCCTGAAGAAACCTCAGCTCAGAGTCCATCTCTGCTGACAGCAGAAAAGCCAGTGCTTGCTTCTTCCAGGAAGTGACAGGACGAGGGCTTCGGAATTCTGCCCCACAGACATTCCCAGTGCCCCCATCTAATCCACCCCCACTAAACCCTAGTGAGTCATACTGTTCACCAGACTCCCTCAAGCTAAGGACTGGGACACACACACAGGCAAACACACAATGCTCGTGGACAGCATCGCTTGTTTAGGGTAGGGAGCTAAGGGCACGTGAGACTCTTGGAGAATCCCTGATTCTTTGTTGCTGCTATGGCAACACTGTGGGCAATTGCTTTTTATTTTTATTTTTTTTAAAGAAAAGGAGAACACATAAAACCCCATTAGGACAAACTCCACTTAGCCTTTAAAGTGTTCAGAATCATGTAACAATTAATTCATTGTTGGAGAACCTATCTCGGTGTTCAAGGTTGAAGAGGGCTGATGTCACCCTCTATCAACTGGGTTCTGAATCAGAAGGTGATTTAAAAAGAAAACAAGAAGCTCTTCTAACCTGGTGTCCTCTATTTCCTTCCAAACTCTGGGTTTGGGGCGGGGCGTTGCTTGTTGTTGCTTCTACATTTGCTTATGAGGGGAGAAGACAGACAGAGATGGGGGCACAGCACCAAAATGCACGTGAGGCTGGACCACAAATGCGAGGAGACGGAGGACAGCCGCCAAGGTCAGAAAGATGAGGGGAACAGGCCTGTGCTTGCCGCCACTGAGCCACATCACCACCCGCCCGCCTCTGCAGAAAGAGCCCACAGAGAGGCACTTTCATCACGCTGAAGGCCAGGTCCTGGGCCCGAGGAAAGCATCTGTTTCAGGGTCTCTGTCATAACAGGATGACTGTTTCTGTACACCAGCCACAAAGCCAGAGACCAGCCCAGCTGGACAGAACCTTTCTTTGTGACAGGGACTGGCGTGATGTGACCTCAGCTCACACCACAGGGCCAGCCGGGCCCCACACAGCACAGGTCCATCCAGCAGCCAAGCAAACCCAGAACAGAGCCCATAGTGCACGGGAAGAGTCCTGTCATCTCCCGGGAGGAAGGCGGAGGGGAGTGGGGTCCTTGAAAATACTCTGTGCCTCCTGGTGTGGCCTCAGAGGCAAGCTGCCCTCTCTAGGCTTTACCAGTTCTGAGTCTAGGTCTTGCTGAAGCAGAAGAGTTAGTTCCATTGACTGGCAGGTAAGCATTTGGGGAGGACAGAATCAGAGCTACACATCGGGGTGCCTGAGGAGGCTGCCGTGGCCTCCTGTCCTCTCTCCATGAGAAGCAGTGGCCCAATAGTGGCTCCAGTTGTTGCTGTTGTTTAGCTGCCCTGTTGTATCCAATTCTTTTGCAACCCCATGGACTGCAGCCCTCCAGGCTCCTCTGTCCATGGGATTCTCCAGGCAAGAACACTGGAGTGGGTTGCCATGCCCTCCCTCCAGGGGATCTTCCCGACCCAGGGATCGAACCCATGTCTCTTAAGTCTCCTGCACTGGCAAGCAGGTCCTTTACTGTCTGAGCTACCAGGGAAACACCAGTAACACCAGAGCCTCTGGCAATAGTGGCTAACAAGCCACCCCTGGCTTGGACTCCTAAGGCTCTCGCCAGCCGACCACACTACTCAAGCAGGCTGTGCCCAGAGATTGCAGAAGCCATCCTGCCACACGCCAGTGGCCAGCCTGCATGCTGGGCCTGCCAACCTGGGGGCACCCACGCCACTGTGCCCAGGCAAGGGCATGCTGCGTCTTCAGAACGGAAGCGTGCCTCCTCACTGGCAGCAGCCAGGGTCACCCAGCAGCCCTGGGAACCCAGTCTCTGTTTTTTTCCCTTTTTCCCTTCTCTACTCCCATTCCTACCCCTGCCTTTCTGCAAGGTAGTCCATATGGCGGGGCGGAAAAGCAATAACTCATAAAATAATTACCAAATGCTCATTACAGGCCCACAAGAAACGTGGGGGCAGGATAGTACAGAAAAATTCAAGTCAGACAAACTCAGGTTCAAGGCATGGCCTCACTAGTCCCTAAACTACCTGGTCAAGTTACTTCACTTCAATTTCCTCTTTAGTACAATGGGAATAATAATACTCACACACCTCATAAAGTCGTAAAGATCTAAAATGCAGTAATATATGTAAATGTATAGCGGGTACCTGACAGATAACAGCGGCAAAATAAATGAACCTAAAAGTCATATATAATAGAATAATAAAATTGATCTGATAATATCCCTGAGCTTAAAATTCTCCAGTGGGGACTTCCCCGGACTTCCACTGAAGAAGCTACGGGTTAAATCCCTGGTCAAGGAACTCTGATCCTGCATGCCGTGTAACAAGGCCAAAAAAAAAAAAAAAAAATTCCACAACTCTTCAGTGGGTCCACATCGCCTACAGGATAAAGTCCATCAATTTCGATCCAACTCTGGTCCTGCCTAACTTTTTAATATTTGTTTCTATTTATTAATTATTTGGGTCTTCACTGGAGCACTTGGGATTTTTATTTGCAGCATGTGAACTCTTAGTTGTGGCATGTGGGACCTAGTTCCCTGACCAGGGATCAAACCCAGACCCCCTACATTGGGAGAGTGGAGTCTTAGCCACTAAATCACCAGGGAGGTCCCCAGCCTAACTTTTTAGAGCTTATCACTCTGCACCCTAAGCTTTAGGCTTTGGGTTTTGCTGTTCCTTCTGCTTGTACAGCCCTGCATATTCTATGCTCCTCAGATCCCAACCTTTCCAAGAAGCCTTCCTTAATTCTCAATCCTCCTCCCGACTCACCAAAATTAACAGTATCAAGTGACTTTCTTCTGTGCTCCCATAGCATTTTGCACACACCCATCTTAAATAATCTCCACATGTATAATAACTATGTGAGCATCTGCTCCTTCTCTATAGTCAAAGATTTCTGCAGAGTCTTAGGTGTCTTAGTGACTTCAGTCCCTAGCAATACTTAACCATATGGCAAATACCTAGTATACTCACATCGAAATACAAATGAAAGAAACAATCAAATGAATGCAATTTAAAGAAATCAGAACTGGAAAACAAGAAACTATCTTCTCTAGCACTGGATGATCTACATCTAGTTAATCTGGAAGGCAAATGCCAGGGGTGGCTTCTGGACATGGGGAAACAGTTTCTCTGATTACTTCAGTAATAGTGCCCAGTGACCACAGTTTTTAAATCCTAGGGCATTCATAGGAACCTTCCTCTTTACCATGCTGGTACCCACAAACCCTATCACCTTTTCTAGAAGAAATGGAGAGAATTTTACACTCTTTCAGATGACATTTTGAAAAACACACACCAGGCAAAGATGGGAGCGTAGCAGATGCCAGGATGCTACAATCAAATGTTCAAAATATTTTTTTTAAACCCAGTGAAGTTGAAGGGAATGCAAGGACCAAGAGAGAATAAAGCTGTGCAGTTAAAAGGAGTCTCTCTGATCTCAAAAACATTTAAGGGTTTAGACAGACTTGAAAGGAAAGTTCACCAATCTACTATATTACTATGAATTGCAGAGACTTAAGGGACTCTTAGAAATCATTTGATTCAAATCTTGGCCTCTAGAAAAAAAGATTCTTATTGCACCACCTTCCATTCCTGATGTAAACAAGGCTTATCGTGGCCAGAGAAACCTCAGCTGTACCTAAGTAATCTATGCCAAGCAGTTCTTTCTTCTATACCTACATTTTATCTTGCTGACACAGAAATACACAGCCACTTCCCCTCATGGCAACTTCAGTGTATATTTTTTTTAAAAGTTAAATTTGGTCTCCATTATGCCCCTAATAATTTCCTTTTAAGGGAGAATAAGACACTCTCTATTGCTACAAAATGCATATGTTGATGCTATATTTATGGTGCCCAAGAAATGTCTGTTTACTATATCATGTCAGAGCCTGATTTTATTTTAGATGGTTTTCTTTGTGACTCACTGTCTATTGGAGACTCAAGTTATCCACAGTTAGGAAGTCTACAAGAACCCCACCACCACCACCTGGGGACTGTCCATTTCTGACATTTCATATTATTAAAAAATCCAAACACTGAAAGCAACCCAAACTTATCTAGTAAATAAAAACTCAAGAGTTATTAGTATTATTTGTTAATCACAGGATTTTTTAAGAATGGAGTGCATCTATCTCTAATTACTATGTCAACTTAGAGAGGGTGGGTGTGTATTTAAATAGCCCTCGTGCTTAGCACAGCAAGCAGTAAATACTATTTGGTTCTGATAATCAAGGAGGAGAGAAAAAGAAGGAATTCTGGCTTGTATGTGATTACTTTAATAAAAATATAAAAGAGACTGATAATAGAGGGGACGGAGGGCTGACTAGGAGCAAACAAGAACTATATACTTCAGAAAGAGCAAATATGTTTAGACAGAGAAGCAAAAGAGTAGCAGTAGAAAGAAGACAAAAATTACCACAGATACAAGCCCAAACTATTAATTCAAAAAAATTTCACATGCTGGCATATTTTTTTCTCTTCAATTTTCTATAATAATCTTACTGTAAAGCCTTTCTAATTGAATTGATGTCTGCAACAAGAACATAAATAACCATACACCTCAGCAAGAAATGGTACATACTGACTGGCGTCTCCCACGCAGGTGTCCAAGGTCAGAATGAATCTAACAGATGTAACCAGGAGTGATTTTCATGCCTTTCAAATAGTTAGGTTAGTAAACTCAGCTTCTAAAAACAAGCGGATCTAATAGGACAAGGAATTTGGGGTTTTGTTTTTTCACTTTTCACTCTTTAAATCTAGCGCTACCTATGAAAGTGGCAGCATCAAGACATTTGAAAGCACATCTACTGCAGCACTCAAATCTGAAACCAAGGATTCAGTGATGAAAACCAAAGGAGCAGGAGATGCCCCTTCAGCTATGTCAGCTCTGTCCAGATGGCGAGCTCCCCAAGGGCAAGCTCTGTCCTGCCCCTGATTTGAAAGGGCAAGGCAGAGAAACGTGTAAATTGCTTGGCTCCCTGCTGTTATATTGACACAAATCCTTCAGGGCCAAGGCCAGTCCCAGAAAAAAGAATTGATCTCTAAGACACAAATTTAGGCTTTAGGCTACCTACGTGGAAGAACAAATGTCAGGGTCTGGGTGGGACGATAGAAAGTGGGTTAGATGAAAGTATTATTAAGGAATGCTGAGTGGTAAGAACAACTCACTAACCAGCAAGGTAATGTATGATCTTAGGATGCGGCAGAAAATTCCTTGATGCCCAAGAATCTTCCAGATTTAAAGCTTCTTTCTGAAGACTATACTTTCAGAAATCATTTCTACTGACACATATACACTACTATATAGAAAAAAACTAATAAAGACCTATTGTATAGCACAGGGAACTCTACTCCAAACTCTGTAATGGCCTAGGTGGGAAAAGAAGCTTAAAAAGAATGGAAATATGCGTACATATAACAGATTCACTTTACTGTACACTGGAAACTAACACAATATTGCAAATCAATTATACTCCAATAAAATTAAAAATAAAAATAAAAAATCTTCTTTCTGAAGAGACAGATGCACAAAATAGATCAACCAAAAAATACACAACTGGAGCATCAGAATAGATGTTTTTCTCCTGAGGAGGCACTATAGCTTCAGCAATATTTTAAAGCTATTACAAAAACAGTGTGACTATATATTACCCTGCTTTTAAGCTTCTAAGTGACAGAATAACTCTGCCCAAAAGGTGGCAAAAGAAATAAAGAAATCTCCTTGGAAAGGAGGTGTCGAGGAGTTAAATCCTGACATCATAGCAAATCAGGGCCAGAGCTTGCTATAATTCAGTGTTTCCAATTAGCAGGCCTCTGCTTACGGTCAAGGTACATTGATTTCTAGGCTGCAAATACCACTTAACATTTTCAATTATTCTGAAAGGCCCAGGAGAAAATAAAGAAATAGCACTTACCTTTGACAATTTGCTTTGCACACGCATTGTAAACTTGCTCTTGAGTCGTGCTGGGAGGCAACACTCTGTCGAAGACATATGGCTTTCCTTGCTAAAAAAGAAAGACAAAAGAAAGAGAGAGGTGGAAAAAAACACATTAGACATTCATGAATAAAAAGCACTAATATTAGTTAGACCATAGGCACTAAATCACCAATGCTACTTGTCAAGGCAATTCCTTACCAAGATGAGGAAAATTTTATAGCATGAATGACACCTTCATTGTGTGTATGTATACTGTATGTTGAGATCAGAGAGGAGAAAGAAAAATGTTTTTGTTTTTTTTTTTACTTAAAGCACTTTTTCTGATGCAAGATTGGTTGACACATTCATTCATTATTTAAATAAATATTTAGTTACGGAGAGCTTCTTCTGAGCCAGGCATAAACTAGATGCTAACCAAATCAGAAAACAGCCCTTCCTGAAGAGCATCAATCAAGCATGACAGATAGCTAATACGCAAGAAAACAAACACACAGGAAAATGCAAAATGCGTGGGTATAAATTAATGGGACAGACGGGACATGCGGGCCAAAGAAGGCCTCTGTGAAGCAGCACCGCTTAAGCGGATCCTTAAAGGCTCAGGAAGGCTGAGGCATGGGAAGAATAACAGAGGCAAAGGGTGGAGCAGACAGCAAGGGGCCTGGGGTGCTCAAGGAACTAGCGCAGTGGTCTCCACCTTTTTTTGGCACCAGGGACTGGTTCTGTGTGAGACAGTTTTTCCATGGACCATGGAGGGGGGTGGGGGATGGTTTGGGGATGATTCAAATGTATTACATTTATCGTGCATTCTATTTCTATTATTATTACATCAGCTTCACTTCAGATCATCAGGCATTAGATCCCAGAGGTCGGGGTCCCATGACCTAAAGGGTGGACAAGAGGAGATGGAAAGGCAACGGGAGCCAGTGCATGCCGGATAGCTAGCCAGGGTTGTAATGCACTTGGATTTTATTCACTAGAAAGATGCCATGATCAGATTTAAGAAGCTGCTCTTAATAGCCAGATATTATTGTTCTCTGTCCCAGATTATTCTAGTGTTTTTTTCACATGCACAGGTGGTACCTTAACTGTGTAGATGCTTTGGAGAAAAGGGGGGCATATAAAGTAAGGGTTTCAGTAGTGGCTCAGATGGTAAAAAATCCACCTGCCAAGGCAGGAGACCCAGGTTTGATCCCTGGGTTGGGAAGGTCCCCTAGGAGAAGGAAATGGCACCCAACTCCAGTATTCTTTCCTGGAGAACGCCATGGACAGAGGAGCCTGGAGGGCCACACTCCATGGGGTCACAAAGAGTTGGACATGACGAGTGCTACTAACACATACACTATAAAGAGAGTCACGTGCGTTCCCCAGGTGTGGGCTCTGGGATCTGGCCCCACGGTGCTGGGCTGTGTGCAACTGAGAAGGGTCAGAGGGAAGGGAAGAGGTTCTGCGGTGCTGCTATGTAAGCCCCAAGCCCCGACTCTCTGCCTCTCAGCATTCAGCAGGCAACTACTGGAAGTTTCTGTGCCAGGCACTGCACCGTGGGAATGCGGGAGGAGGACAGACAGGGCCTTTTCCCCAGATAGCCCCCATCACAGCACTTTACCCAACACCTCCCTTCCCACAGCCCGCTCCACCCAGGCAGCCCTTCACCTTCATTTTCCCCAAGTACCTGCGGCAGCAAGGACAGGAGCAGCAAAGGGAGAGAAGGAGAGAGCCCGAAGCCTCCTGCACTCTCACCCCGCACCTCTACACGTGGCTCTGGATGCCAGGAACCACCCAAAGCCAGTCTGACACCTCAAAAAGATAACCACTCATGGGGGATCCAAGGACAAGGCTTGTTACATCCTATAACCTTCACACAAAAGGAGGCACGCAAGTGTCAGACTGGCTTAACGTTTCTCTCACTCCTTTATGATTGGGAAAGCCACACACCAGTGAGGCCCTGTGAGGCCCTATGTGTTATGCCCGTGCTTGCGCTTCAGCCAACAAGACAGTGCCAACCAGGTAGACAAGCTACTTCCAGCCTAGTCTTAGGAAAAAAAAAAATGGAGAATTTTGAGGTATCATCAAAGTTTGCATTTCACAAAGAGCAGAGCCAGTCGTTCTGTTAAAATTATGCAAAGGGATTATTTCCTGATGCTTTGTTCCCAGCGACTCTCATTTGATCAGTGAACCAAGTATTTGGCTTAATAATCAAGAGAATATTCCTCACCACAATCTACTGCCAGTGATCAGCCCACCACATTCTTACTAGATTTACCTATTTGTAAAATTCAACTAAATGTCAGTAGGGTGAACGTTTGCATAAACATTTACAGAGTTTGCCTAAGTATGTGTCTTCCACTAAACCTTCTGGAAAGAAAACGCAGCTCTGCTTAATTTAAAACAAATCCACTATTCCTCCAAACTTGATGAAAGCAGCCAAAATAAACTGTCTTCTTTACAGCATGTGTCGGTTTTAGGTTTCACAGAAAATGCACCTGACACAGCAAGGAAAAGGCCCTATCATAGTATATGCACAAAACAGACTCCCCACGTGTGCCTTCAAAATGCTGGCTGGCTACACTGTGCTTTCACTTTAAGAGAGGCTCAGTGCAGTAGCTCAGTCGTGTCTGCCTCTTTGCAACCCCATGACCCACAGCACGCCAGGCCTCCTTGTCCACCACCAACTCCCGGAGTTCACTCAGACTCACGTCCATTGAGTCCGTGATGCCATCCAGCCATCTCATCCTTTGTCGTCCCCTTCTCCTCCTGCCCCCAATCCCTCCCAGCATCAGAGTCTTTTCCAATGAGTCAACTCTTCGCATGAGGTGGCCAAAGCACTGGAGTTTCAGCTTTAGCATCAGTCCTTCCAAAGAAATCCCAGGACTGATCTCCTCTAGGATGGACTGGTTGGACCTCCTTGCAGTCCAAGGCACTCTCAAGAGTCTTCTCCAACACCACAGTTCAAAAGCATCAATTCTTCGGCGCTCAGCTTTCTTCACAGTCCAACTCTCACAGCCATACATGACCACTGGGAAAACCATAGCCTTGACTAGACAGACCTGTGTTGGCAAAGTAACATCTCTGCTTTTGAATATGCTATCTAGGTTGGTCATAACTTTTCTTCCAAGGAGCAAGCGTCTTTTAATTTCATGGCTGCAGTCACCATCTGCAGTGATTTTGGAGCCCCCCAAATATAAAGTCTGACACTGTTTCCACTGTTTCCCCTTCTATTTCCCATGAAGTGATGGGACCAGATGCCACAATCTTCGTTTTCTGAATGTTGAGCTTTAAGCCAACTTTTTCACTCTCCTCTTTCACTTTCATCAAGAGGCTTTTTAGTTCCTCTTCACTTTCTGCCATAAGGGTGGTATCATCTGCATATCTGAGGTTATTGATATTTCTCCTGGCAATCTTGATTCCAGCTTGTACTTCCTCCAGCCCAGCATTTCTCATGATGTACTCTGCATAGAAGTTAAATAAGCAGGGTGACAATATACAGCCTTGATGGACTCCTTTTCCTATTTGGAACCAGTCTGTTTTTCCATGTTCAGTTCTGACTGTTGATTCCTGACCTGTACACAGGTTTCTCAAGAGGCAGGTCAGGTGGTCTGGTATTCCCATCTCTCTCAGAATTTTCCACAGTTTATTGTGATCCACACAGTCAAAGGCTTTGGCATAGTCAATAAAGCAGAAATAGATGTTTTTCTGGAACTCTCTTGCTTTTTCCATGATCCAGCAGACGTTGGCAATTTGATCTCTGGTTCCTCTGCCTTTTCCAAAACCAGCTTGAACATTTGGAAGTTCGTGGTTCACGTAATGCTGAAGCCTGACTTGGAGAATTTTGAGCATTACTTTACTAGCGTGAGAGATGAGTGCAACTGTGTGGTAGTTTGAGCATTCTTTGGCATTGCCTTTCTTTGGGATTGGAATGAAAACTGACCTTTTCCAGTCCTATGGCCACTGCTGAGTTTTCCAAATTTGCTGGCATATTGAGTGCAGCACTTTCACAGCATCATCTTTCAGGATTTGAAATAGCTCAACTGGAATTCCATCACCTCCACTAGCTTTTTTCATAGTGATGCTTTCTAAGGCATACTTGACTTCACATTCTAGGATGTCTGGCTCTAGGTGAGTGATCACACCATCGTGATTATCTTGGCCGTGAAGATCTTTTTTGTACAGTTCTTCTGTGTATTCTTGCCACCTCTTCTTAAAATCTTCTGCTTCTGTTAGGTCCATACCATTTCTGTCCTTTATCGAGCCCATCTTTGCATGAAATGGGCCCTTGGTATCTCTAATTTTCTTGGAGAGATCTCTAGTCTTTCCCATTCTGTTGTTTTCCTCTATTTCTTTGCATTGATCGCTGAAGAAGGCTTTCTTATCTCTTCTTGCTATTCTTTGGAACTCTGCATTCAGATGCTTATATCTTTCCTTTTCTCCTTTGCTTTTCGCTTCTCTTCTTTTCACAGCTATTTGTAAGGTCTTCCCAGACAGCCATTTTGCTTTTTTGCATTTCTTTTCCATGGGGATGGTCTTGATCCCTGTCTCCTGTACAATGTCATGAACCTCATTCCATAGTTCATCAGGCACTCTATCTATCAGATCTAGGCCCTTAAATCTATTTCTCACTTCCACTGTATAATCATAAGGGATTTGATTTAGGTCATACCTGAAATCTAGCGGTTTTCCCTACTTTATTCAAATTAAGTCTGAATTTGGCAATAAGGAGCTCATGATCTGAGCCATAGTCAGCTCCCAGTCTTGTTTTGTTGACTGTATAGAGCTTCTCCATCTTTGGCTGCAAATAACATAATCAATCTGATTTCAGTGTTGACCATCTGGTGATGTCCATGTGTAGAGTTCTCTCTTCTGTTGTTGGAAGAGAGTGTTTGCTATGACCAGTGCATTTTCTTGGCAAAACTCTATTAGTCTTTGCCCTGCTTCATTCCACATTCCAAGGCCAAATTTGCCTGTTACTCTAGGTATTTCTTGACTTTCTACTTTTGCATTCCAGTCCCCTATAATGAAAAGGACATCTTTTTTGGGTGTTAGTTCTAAAAGGTCTTGTACGTCTTCATAGAACCATTCAACTTCAGCTTCTTCAGAGTTACTGGTTGGGGCATAGACTTGGATTACTGTGATATTGAATGGTTTGCCTTGGAAATGAACAGAGATCATTCTGTCGTTTTTGAGATTGCATCCAAGTACTGCATTTCGGACTCTTTTGTTGACCATGATGGCTACTCCATTTCTTCTGAGGGAGTCCTGCCCGCAGTAGTAGATATAATGGTCATCTGAGTTAAATTCATCCATTCCAGTCCATTTTAGTTCGCTGATTCCTAGAATGTCGACGTTCACTCTTGCCATCTCGTTTGACCACTTCCAATTTGCCTTGATTCATGGACCTGACATTCCAGGTTCCTATGCAATATTGCTCTTTACAGCATCGGACCTTGCTTCTATCACCAGTCACATCCACAGCTGGGTATTGTTTTTGCTTTGGCTCCATCCCTTCATTCTTTCTGGAGTTATTTCTCCACTGATCTCCAGTAGCATATTGGGCACCTACTGACCTGGGGAGTTCCTCTTTCAGGATCCTATCATTTTGCCTTTTCATACTGTTCATGGGGTTCTCAAGGCAAGGATACTGAAGTGGTTAGAAATCTCTAACTCCTCATTTCAATAATATCACATTTATCAAGTGACAAACATATAATACAATGATTTTCCATAAGCAAAAGTTAATTCCCAAACAGAAACTGCCTTTGTTTACAGATAAAATTTAGAAAATGATTTGTTATGAAACTTATCTTGTCAGGATCAGAGCATAAATTAGTTTAAATTGTAAGCATTTCTGTGTGTTTTTTCATACACTGAGTTGGTCATAGCCTTTTATTTTAGGTGAACCTTAAAGTCGAGGAACTAGAATCTGGATTAGAATTTAGTTACTGATTATTTTCAAGAACTGATTTATGGCATAGTGTATCAGCTGTATATATTTAAGCAACAATAACAACTAACTCATCATTGTTATTTTAGTAGAGGAATGAAAATCTCACAATTCCTGGTTGAGACTGCAGCAAAGACCCCTAGGAAACCAGAGTCTCCCTGTTTCTGGGGGAGTCTCCTTGTTTCAGAGTCTCCCACGGTAGCTGAGGGTTTCAGTGGGGAGGCAGTGGGCCCAGCCTGCTTCAGCTGTCACTGTTTGCAGCTGCAGAATAAATTTTTGCATTTACATTTTAATATGGGTGCTGAGTGCTAACATTTGAGCCTGAATGACTAGGTTGCCATTTACTCCTTCCAGAGACACTTTCCTTTCCAGGCATCTATTTAGCGTATGGTCCTTTGAGACTTCTCTGGCTACTCTGTCCATGTCCTTTGCTGACATCTCTTTTAGACTTCTAAGCCACAGTGTGTCTGGCCCCACACCTCAGCCTTCTCTCTATAATTCAAATGAACATGTCAGCCTTCAAATCTTGCCCAAGCTCCAGATTCATACACTCAGTCGCCTGCTAGACATTTCCACTTGATGTCCATTAGCCATCTCAAGCTTAACTGGCCAAAAAAGAACCATCAAGCCCTCTATATCTGAATAAGAACTGCACCACTAATCACCTAGTACTCAGGTCAAAATCATTTATTATGTCCCACAGATTCCATATCCAAAATACAACCCAAATTCTATCACTTCTTACCATCTGCACTGCACAACCCCAGTCCATGCCATTATCATTCTCATCAAGACCACAGCTTTAGTCTCCTGACTGGTCTCCCTGCCTCCATTCTTGCTCCAAACAATCCAATGTTCACTTAGCAGTCAGAGTGAGCTTTTGAGATCGATAAACCGAATGACCCCATCTCCCTTAAAACTCCCCAATGGTTCCTATTAGACTAGACCCTCCCCACCCTTAGCTCCCTGCCCTCTCTTCCATCTTACTACAGTGTGGCCCACTGGGCTTCCTTCTGTACCTTGTTTATTCCTCAGCTCAGAGCCTTTGCTCCTAACTCTCCCTTTTTCCGGGAATTCTCTCACTGTAGATCTTCACTGGGCTCACCACAGGTCTTCATTTGACTGTCTTTACCACCTTCCAGACGTCACCTCCAAATTCTCCTTTGAAGGCTTCCACGGCCCTAACAAAAGCAACTGCACGCGACCCCGACATCAGTTTCTATCACATTACTCTATTTGGTTTGCTCCGTAGCCATTACTATGTGACCCATTTTCAAGCAATCAAGGGACCCCTACTATTAAATCATCTAACCAGCTAACACAGAAGCCACATAAATGCCAAAACCTAAGTGCAGGATATGCAAAGCTGCTGCAATATATGAAAGGAATCTGGGTGGGACACATACTCCACATACATTACAACTGAAAATGAAGTAACCCAGCTTTGCCATGAAAGCCTTTACCAGAGCAGTGCGAACTGCATGGGAGCAGTATAGCTAAATAACTTACCAAGATCACATACAAAATAATAACAGCAGATGGTTCTTACGTTTTTATAGTTGAAATTAAAAAAAAAAAATCAAGCCACCAGAATTCCTATCAAGTTGTTGGGAGCAAAGTGTCTATGAACCATATGGCCTGTCTATTAATACCCCAACCTGGAAGGAATATTACTACTAGAGACAGCGGAAAGCAAAGACCCCCTCAAAGATTTAGGAAATCAGCACCAGAAGGAAGGTGAAGGAAACGGAAATTAATTATCCCCAAGAAGAGATAATCAAGAGGTAATCCCTGACAAGAACAACAAACAAACAACTCAATTAAAAAAATAGGCAGAAGACCTGAGAGACATTCCTCCAAAGAAATACAGATGGCAAACAGGCACACAAAAGGATGTTCAGCGCTGCTACTTATTAGAGAAATGCAAATCAAAACTACAATGAGGTGCCACGTCACATTGTTCAGAATGGCCATCATCAAAAGGGCTATAAACAATCAATACTGGAGAAGGTGTGGAGGAAAGGGAACCCTCCTGTACTACTGGTGGGAATGTAAACTGGTATAGCCACTATGGAGAACAGTTTGGAGGTTCCTCAGAAAACTAAAAATAGATCCAGCAATTTCAGTTCTGGGCATATAACCAGACAAAACCATAATTCAAAAAGATACACGAGGGACTTCCTGGCGGTCCAGTGGCCAAGACTGAGCTTCCAGTGCAGAGGAGCATGTCGGGTCCCACATGCCACAACCAAAGATCTCGAATGCTCCAACAAAGATCAAAGACTGTGCGTGCTGCAACCGAGACCCAGCAGAGCCTAAATAAATAAATATTTTAAAAAATGATACATGCACTCCTGTGTTCATAGCAGCACTATTCACTGACATCGAAACAACCTAAATGCCCACGGACAAAGAATGGATAAAGAAGATATGGTACATACATTGGGCTTTCCAGGTGGCGCTAGTGGTGAAGAACCCGTCTACCAGTGCAGGAGATGTAAGAAACGTGAGTTCAATCCCTGGGTCAGGAAGATCCCCTGGAGAAGGATATGGCAATCCACTCCAGTATTCTCGCCCAGAGAATCCCATAGACAGAGAAGCCTAGAGAGCTACAGTCCATAGTGTCGCAAAGAGTCAGACATGACTAAAGCGACTTAGCGTGCATGCATGCGTAGTACATACATACAATGAAGACTTCCCCAGTCATTTAAAAAGAATGAAATAATGCCATTTGCAGTGACATGGATACAATCAGAGATTATTATACTAAGTGTAGTAAGTCAGAAAGACAAATACCATATGATATATGTAGAATCTAAAATAGGACACAAATGAACCTACCTATGAAACAAAGAAAACCAAGGACATAGAGAATAGATTGGTGGTTGCCAACACGAAGGAGGGCGGGAGAGTGGAGGACTGGGAGTTTGGGATTAGCAGATGCAAACTGGTATATACAGAATGGCTAAACAACAAGGTCCTACTATATAGCACAGGGAACTATATTCAATATCCTGTGATGAGCCATAATGGAAAAGAATATGAAAAAAAGTATACACACACACACATACACACACACGCACACACACACATATATATATATATAACTGAGTCACGCTGCTGCTGCTGCTGCTGCTGCTGCTGCTAAGTCGCTTCAGTCGTGTCCAACTCTGTGCGACCCCATAGACGGCAGCCCACCAGGCTCCCCCATCCCTGGGATTCTCCAGGCAAGAACGCTGGAGCGGGTTGCCATTTCCTTCTCCAATGCATGAAAGGGAAAAGTGAAAGTGAAGTCGCTCAGTCATGTCCGACTAGTAGCGACCCCATGGACTGCAGCCTACCAGGCTCCTCCATCCATGGGATTTTCCAGGCAAGAGTACTGGAATGGGATGCCATTGCTGTATAGCAGTAATTGACAAAACACTGTAATTCAACTTTACTTCAAAGAAACTTTTTTTAAAAAGAGATAGTCTAACAAGATTATTAATATTTTTATTAGCATATTATCTAATAACAAGATTATTGGTCTTTCTGAGACCAAGAGTAGTGACCAAAGTGGTGGCGGGGGGGCAGTGGCAATGACTTACATGATTTTTCTTCTATCTTTAAGAAAGAAAGAAAAAGGAAGAAAAAAAAAATTTCCCCAGCAAGATTAAAACTCACTCTGGAATTATCTTCAGACACTGAGTAGAGGAAGTGATTACTAAGAATAATCACTGGGACTTCCCGGTGGCCCAGTGGTTAAGAACCCACCTTGCAATGTCAGAGACGTGGGTTCAATTCCTGGTCAGGGAATTAAAAGCCCACATGCCACGACTAGAGAATCCACGGACCACAATAAAAGATCCAATGAAGACCCAATGCAGCCAAACAAATAACTTTTAAAAAAAAAAAAAAGAAGAGAGAATAATCACTCCCTCTCTGTCCCAGGTGTTTGTGTAACTTCACTCCTGAAAGTACAGAAGATGAGAAGTTCTCCCTGCCCTGACCACCTTCTCATTAATGTCCACCAACACCACCACCAAACACTAGGATCCAAATGCTTTTATATTTTATCTCATTTAATTCTCATACCAACTCCATGAGATACGTATTATTCAGTTCAGTTCAGTCACTCAGTCATGTCCAACTCTTTGCAACCCCATGGACTGCAGCATGCCAGGCCTCCCTGTCCATCACCAAGTCCCGGAGTTTACTCAAACTCATGTCCATTAAGTCAGTGATGTCATCCAACCATCTTATCCTCTGTTGTCCCCTTCTCCTCCCACCTTCAATCATTCCTAGCATCAGAGTCTTTTCAAATGAGTCAGCTCTTCGCATCAGGTAGCCAAAGTATTGGAGTTTCAGCTTTAACATCAGTTCTTCCAATGAATATTCAGGACTGATTTCCTTTAGGATGGACTGGTTGGACCTTCTTGCAGTCCAAGGGACTCTCAAGAGTCTTCTCCAACATCACAGTTCAAAAGCATCAATTCTTCGGTGCTCAGCTTTCTTTATAGTCCAACTATCACATCCATACATGACTACTGGGAAAATCATAGCCTTGACTAGAGGAAACTTTGTTGGCAAAGTAATGTCTCTGCTTTTTAATATGCTGTCTAGGTTGGTCATAACTTTTCTTCCAAGGAGTGTCTTTTAATTTCATAGCTGCAGTCACCATATGCAGTGATTTTAGAGTCCCCCCCAAAAATAGTCTCTCATGTTTCCACTGTTTCCCCATCTATTTGCCATGAAGTGATGGGACTGGATACCATGATCTTAGTGTTCTGAATGTTGAGCTTTAAGCCAACTTTTTCACTCTTTCATTTTCATCAAGAGGCTCTTTGGTTCTTCTTCACTTTCTGCCATAAGGGTGGTGTCATCTGCATATCTGAGGTTATTGATATTTCTCCTGGAAATCTTGATTCCAGCCTGTGTTTCCTCCAGCCCAGCATTTCTCATGATGTACTCTGCATATAAGTTGAATAAGCGGGGTGACAATATACAGCCTTGTCGTACTCCTTTTCCTATTTGGAACTAGTCTGTTGTTCCATGTCCAGGTCTAACTGTTGCATCCTGACCTGCATACAGATTTCTCAAGAAGCAGGCCAGGTGGTCTGGTATTCCCATCTCTTTCAGAATTCTCCACAGTTTGTGGCGATCCACATAGTCAAAGGCGTTGGCATAGTCAATAAAGCAGAAATAGGTGTTTTTCTGGAACTCTCTTGATTTTTTTGATGATCCAACAGATGTTAGCAATTTGATCTTTGGTTCCTCTGGTTTTTCTAAATCCAGCTTGAACATCTGCAGTTCACAGTTCACATACTGTTGAAGCCTGGCTTGGAGAATTTTGACCATTACTTTGCTAGTGAGATAAATGCAATTGTGCAGTAGTTTGAGCCTTCTTTTTTTTAGTTTTTCTAGTCCCTCAGTCCTGGACGCAGGAATCTGGTTGAAGGGCCCTCAGCCGGAGCTGAGGATTGGAGACTGATCATCTCCTCTTGGCAGAGAACTCGAATTCTGGTTCTGGTCTGGTCTGATTTCTGGTAGGGCCGAGTTCCAGTACTCCCTTCTCTGGAGGCCCAGGGGAAAGTCCCATAATGCCTGGGTATCTGTAGGTGGCAGGAGACGTCTGTAAGGCCACCCCTTTTGCACCCCCTCTCCCGCCTCCTCCCCCTTCTTCTTTCAACCTGGCTTCATTTCCTCCCTTGAAATCTTTGGTGTTAGTACTTGGATTCTTGTATTTAAGGGCTTCCCTGGTGGTGCAGAGGTTAAAGCGTCTGCCTGCAATATGGGAGACCTGGATTCGATCCCTGGGTCAGGAAGATCCCCTGGAGAAGGAAATGACAACCCATTCCAATATTCTTGCCTGGAGAATCCCATGGACAGAGGAGCTTGGTGGGCTACAGTCCACAGGTCGCAAAGAGTCAGACACAACTGAGCGACTTCACTTTCACTTTGTGCATTCTTTGGCATTGCCTTTCTTTGGGATTGGAATGAAAACTGACTTTTTCCAGTCCTGTGGCCACTGCTGAGTTTTCCAAATTTGCTGGCATATTGAGTGCAGCACTTTCACAGCATCATCTTTTAGGATTTGAAATAGCTCAACTGGAATTCCATCACTTCCCTTAGCTTTGTTGGTGGTGATGCTTCCTAAGGCCCACTTGACTTCATATTCCAGGATGTCTGGTTCTAGGTGAGTGATCATACTATTGTGATTATTTGGGTTGTGAGGATCTTTTTTGTACAGTTCTTCTGTGTATTCTTGCCACCTCTTCTTAATATCTTCTGCTTTTGTTAGATCCATACCGTTTCTGTTCTTTATTGTGCCGATCTTTGCATGAAATGTTTCCTTGGTATCTCTAATTTTCTTGAAGAGCTCTCTAGTCTTTCCCATTCTATTGTTTTCCTCTATTTCTTTGCACTGCTCACTGAGGAAGGCTTTCTTAGATATTATTAGCTGCTTTCTATAAACTGGAAAACTAAGGCCAAGGCCCACCATCAGCTCTGTCAGTCTGGTGAAATAACTTTAAGTCTCTGGTTTCAAGAATTCTTCCTTTATATTATGCCACTCTCCTAAATTGCTAATTAGTTACTGGAAAAGTAGGAGACACAGGAAACAAAAGATGTTAGGACTGACATGAAAGACTGAAGCAGAGTGATTAACGAGGTAACAGAAGACAGCCAAAGCACAGCAGCAGTCAAGACAGTGTTCACCATTAAGACGGGACTGACAGGAATCCACTGAATAAAGACGGGCCTAAGATCGGGGAAGAAGGTCAAGACTGGCAAGAAGGTGCTGGGCATGCACACAGCAAGCCTTCTTTGCAAAAGAAGGAATTAAAAACAGACAAAAGCCAACCAGAGGCAAGGAAAAGGCAGATGTTAAGACTTGTTATGATAAGAAGGACTTACTCAGAAAATTTTTAGAATTTTTCAGAGCCAAACAGTCCTTCCAGGTCATCCAAACCCAACACTGTCTTTTACAAATAAACAAGATTGGGAGAGTGTAGATGATCTGTGAAAGTTACCCAGTTAATTGGGTAGGTGGCAGGTCCGTCTAGAGTCCAGACCTCCTGGCTCCCTGTCTTGTGTTCTGAGTTCTGGCTTTCGAATCAATTATTCTCTCTGAACATCAAAGAAACAACAAGCATGAGACTCTGGAACTTTCTTCCCCCTGCTTTCCTTTCCATCATTTCTATACTATTTCCAAATATACAACTGATTAGTTCAACAAATAAAGAGTCCTTGCTATGACAGCTGGAGCAGTACAGCAAGGGAATTATCAACAGAATCACCACCTCTCAAAGTTAACATGAACTTGAGAGTCTGTCTGATCCCCTCTTAAGCACAACTCATCTCCACAGTCTAAGAGGCAACAGGGAACCCGCTTGAAACTCAACTAGCTCTAACTGTTACAAAGTTTGTTCTTGTATCGATTTATTTAAAATTTTTTTATTTATTATTTTTGGCTATGCTGGCTCTTTGCTGCTTTTTGCATAGGCTTTCTCTAGTTGCAGGGAGCAGGGCTACTCTGTTGTGGTGCGAGGCCTTCTCATTATGGAGGCTTCTCTTGTGGAGCACAGGATCTAGGCATGCAGGCTTCAGCAGGTGCAGCACACAGGCTCAGCAGCTGTGGTGCACAGGCTTAGTCCCTCCACAGCACGTGGAATCTTCCCCAACCAGGGATCAAACCCATGTTCCAAGCATTGACAGGTGGATTCTTATCCACTGTGCCACCAGAGAAGTCCCTTGTGTTGATTTAAAATCTCCCTCTCTGAAGCATTAGATCTGACACTATCCTCCAAGTGTCAGAACAAGACAGACCAAGGCTGAGAGACCTGCCTCCATCTACACCACGGTAGCTTTGTTTCACTTTGGGAGCTGAGTGTTCAAAGTCCAAATCTCTTTTCTCTGGAGAAAGACATATGTGCCCCCTTCATGAAAGGGGTATGGATTTGTCTTGCTTGAAGGACTCCAAAGATATCCAAAGTTAAGACATCAGTAAAACATTATATTAGCTTGCACAAGAATAAATCAAATAAGATAAACTTCCAAACTGTTGAGGACTAGGCAAACAATCTGAAAGAATGTTTCCAAAACATTAGCTAAAAAGCAGGAAGTCTTTGGGTTAATGGTGATATTTATTTTTTTAATCAACACTAGTATTCTGGGAGAAGAAGTTCTGTGTTGCTTATTGAAATACAATTCATATCCCATGAAATGCACCCCTTAATAAGAAGGTACATATCAGTGGTTGTCCGAACATTCACAAGGTTGTGCTCTTATCAGCACCGTCTAATTTCAGAGCATCTTCATCATCCCCAAAAGGAGCTCTGTACCCATCAGTAGTCACTCCGCAGCCTCTCAATTTCCCCAACCCTAAGCCACCATATTGTACTGTGAACTCAAGTGGGCCTTAGGAAGCATCTCTAGAAACAAAGCCTATGGAAGTGATATAATTCCAGCTGAGCTATTTCAAATCCTAAAAGATGATGCTGTGAAAGTGCTGCATTCAATATGCCAGCAAATTTGAAAAACTCAGCAGTGGCCACAGGACTGGAAAAGCTAAGGTTTTGTTCCAATCCCAAAGACGGGCAGTGCCAAAGAATGCTCAAACTATGCACAGCTGCACTCATCTCACAGGCTAGCAAAGCAACGCTCAAAATTCTCCAAGCCAGGCTTCAACAGTACATGAACCGAGAACCTCCAAATGTTCAAGCTGGATTTAGAAAAGGCAGAGGAACCAGAGAGTAAATTGCCAACATCCGTTGGATCATAGAAAAAGCAAGAGAATTCCAGAAAAACATCTACTTCCACTTCATGACTGTGCTAAAGCTTTTGACTATGTGGCTCACAATAAACTGTGGAAAATTCTTAAAGAGATGGGAATACCAGACCACCTTACCTGTCTCTGACAAAACCTGTATGCAGGTAAAAAAGCAACAGTTAGAACCAGGCATGGAACAATGGACTGGTTCAAAATTGGGAAAGGAGTACGTCAAGTCTGTATATTGTCACTCTGTTTATTTAACTTATATGCAGAGTACATCATGTGAAATGCTGGGCTGGATGAAGTACAAGCTGAAATCAAGACTGCCGGGAGAAATATCAATAACCTCAGATATGCAGATGACACCACCCTTATGGCAGAAAGTGAAGAGGAACTAAAGAGCCTCTTGATGAGGGTTGAAAAGAAAAGAGTGGAAAAGCTGGCTTAAAACTCAACATTCAAAACACTAAGATCATGGCATCCAGTCCCATCACTTCCTGGCAAATAGATGGGGAAACAGTGGAAACAGTGACGACAGATTTTATTTTCTTGGACTCCAAAATCACTGCAGATGGTGACTGCAGTCATGAAATTAAAAGATGCTTGCTCCTTGGAAGAAAACCTATGACAAACCTAGACAGCATATTAAAACACAGAGACATCACTTTGCTGACAAAGGTCTGTATAGTCAAATCTATGGTTTTTCCATTAGTCATGTATGGATGTGAGTGTTGGACCATAAAGAAGGCTGAGCACTGAAGAACTGCTGCTTTTGAACTGTGGTGTTAGAGAAGACTCTTGTGAGTCCCTTGGACTGCAAGGAGATCAAACCAGTCAGTCCTAAAGGAAATCAGTTCTGAATATTCACTGGAAGGACTGATGCTGAAGCTGAAGCTCCAATACTAACTGACTCATTTGAAAAGACCCTGATGCTGGGAAAGATTGAAGGTGGGAGGAGAAGGAGACGACAGAGGATGAGATCGTTGGATGGCATCACCAACTCAATGTATATGAGTTTGAGCAAGCTCCAAGAGGTGGTGATGGACCGGGAAACGCGGCGTGCTGCAAAGAGTCGGACACCAGTGAGGGACTGACCAACAGCAGCTAAGCAACCACTAACCTATTTCTGTCCTTACAGATGTGCCTGTTCTGGAATTATATAATATGCAGCTTTTTGTAACAACTTCCTTTCAAATACAATGTTTCCAAGGTTCATCTATGTGTCTCATGAATCACTTCATTCCCTTTCAAGACTGAATAAAATTCCATTGTATGCATTTTAGGAATGCATTTTATGAATCCATTCACCTATTGATTGACATTGAGTTGTTTCTAGTTTTTGGTTATTATGAGTCCTACTATAAACATTCATGGGAGGTTTTTATGTGTACATTTATTTTTATTTCTCCTGGGTATATAACTAGGAGTAGAATTTCTGAGTGATACAATAATTCTATGCTTAACTTTTTGAAGAACTGACAAATTATTTTCCAAATTGTTTACCATTTTACATTCACATCAGCAGCATGTCAGGGTTCCAATTTCTCCACAGCCATGCCAACACTTGTAATTATCTGTTTTCTTTATTATAGCCATTCTAGTGGGCATGCAGTGGTGTTTCTTAGTTACACGAGGAGAAGTTTTTAAATTGACACATCGTAAAATTGATTTCAATATATATTATGGATATAGAGGTGTTCCCAGGCATTATAACACATTGTTTTGCTGGTATCTTAGCATTTATACAATGACCCAGGATGCAATAATCATTTTGTGAAACCTATAAGTTGTACACATCCATATGCTTTAATAAAGGGAACAGTGGAACAGGAGGAGGGGATTTATAAAAGGATTTAGAATAGGGGTTCTCTACTTCTCACTCCAGAAGCCTATGCTGAATGTTGCCCAAAGAAAGCAGACTGCCAAAAGGTGGACATGAACCCAAATACTCTTCAATACAGCTCCCATTTCTCTGAAGCTCAGTTTCCTCATCTGTAAAACAAAGCCAATAATATCCGCAATTCAGGCCTCCTGTGAGGATTAGATATGCTCGTGCAGGAAAGGACCCAGTGCTGTGCCTGCTGTTACAGCAGATGCTCAAGACATGGGCAGTGCTATCCCGTAATAAAAAAACCTGAGTCAATTTACACTGGGCATTTGCATTGCAAAATTACTGAGCAGTGACCCTTAAAGGGAGGGATGGAAATATGTGACAGTCACTCACAATGTAGCAACTCCAAGACTTGGCATGCTGGTGCCCTTACCAGCTAAGTGCCAAATGACAGCTTGGGCACCCAATCCCCCAGGTCTGCCACTTGTGAGCTCTGCACCCGCAGAACTCTGGGGCCCCTTAATTTCCAGGGTGGGGATATCCCTCAAAAATATTACTCTGTTCTAAGGCCACCCTCTACACTCTTTAAAAATAAATAGAATTTCCATGTTCAGCTACAGAGCCTGTTCAGGGAAGGGGAGGAGCTGTGTCTGGTGCAGGCACTTGGAGATACCAGCTTTGCAATCATAGCTCTGGAGCCTCCAGGAAACGTCTGTGATTTTACCAACTGCAAACCTAAAGCAGATGCATCCAGGGTCCTGATGGCATCCTCATAGTCTTCATCATCTCCATGCACGCTGGCCCAACCCTCAGCACCTGTGTCTCTGCCTGAGGACTTTTCTGGCTCAGAGCCCTCTCTGTCACCTGTGGCAGGCCAGGGGATTCCACAGCAGCAACCCAGCAGTCCTCAGTCAATGACTGATTGACAGGAGTTGGGGCTTCAGCTCCCTCACCCAGAGGTACCAGTGGAGGTGGGGTGACTCTGAGGCAAGTATTCCAAACTGGCTCCCAGAGTCCCCACTGGGATGGAACTCTCGTCGTCCATGGTGTAACCTGCGTGATGACACGCTCTCTGTTGGTTTCTTTCTCTTCCTTGCCTTACTTCTCCATTCTTTGGTGTGTCCAGAAGCCACCTCCCATAGAAATGTACACTCGAATCCCTTCTCTATGTTTGCTTCTGGAAAGGCCCAAGGTAAGGCGAAATCCAAGACATTCTGCTCTTTTATTCAGTAAGTGTGTCCTAAGAGATTCTGGGTTTGTTGAGTCACTGTTAAATATGGAGCCATCACATTCGGTTCATGTCCAGACAGGAGGGTGAGTGGAAACTGAAATGCTTATCAAAATTTAACAAGCCGTGGGCTTGGGACACTATCCTAGAAAAAGTCTTTTTCTTCATCAAAGGGTGCTGGTCACTTGCCAAACCTTGGGCCCGTGGGATGCCCGGAGGATTACCAATTTCTCACTCACACAAAGGAGGGCTCCAAGCTCCCAAAGGCCCTGACCTAGCAGAGCGCCTTGCACATAATGGTATAAAGTAGGCACTCAGTAAAAGTCTGCTGCTGATGACAATGATTAATACCTGCAGGCGAGCACCCAGGGTGCCAGGACACCATGAAATGTCCTGTGGTGCTGGAGGGCTGGAGGGAGGGAGGCAATCTATACTCATTGTATTGGGTAGGCCAAAAAGTTTGTTCAGGTTTTTTCCCTGCACGGTCTTACAGAAAAACTCAAACTTGCTGGCCAACCCAATCTCTCTCCAGCATATCAGAAATGTCACTTGTTACCAACCATTCTCATCCCTGACCTCCAGGGTTTTAGCAGTCATAGAGTTACCCTCTTTCTGCATCCCTTTACTCCTCTTTACCCCATCACCTATCTTCCTAAGTCTCTGGAACTAGCAAATTCCCAAAGCAGAAAGAAACCCCACTGCACAGAAGCATACCATACCCAGCAGTGACCAGCTCTCTCCCATCACCGATAAATCCTATATAACCACCGTTATATTAGTTGGATCCACTAACCTGTAAATGTAGCCTCACAGGGAGACCCTGAAGCCAGTCAGTTGGACTTCTCCTATCAGCTGAACCCTCCAGCTCCATCTTCTCCCCACCACTCCATTGCCTGCCCTATCTGTGCTGGGAGGACTTCATGACTGAGTATAAAACGCTAAACCAGAGCTGGGCCCAGACACTCTCGTCTCCTGCCCCACATTGGCTCTGTGCCACAAGGAAGATGGCTGGTGCCAGTTCTGGCCAAAGCCAGGGCTGTTCCCAGGAGAGGCTGCCATAAAACTGACATCCACCAAGCAGCAATCGGCTTCCACCAGAGTTGCCAAGGCAATGCCAACCTCTGCAAGTCTTGAGAACGAACAAAGGCAACACACAAGTATGAATCTTGTAAGCCTTTCTCCTGCAGGAAACCAGCCTTAGTTATTTCCTTTCAACCCAAAGTCCTGCTGGGTGGACACACAAGCCCTGTCAAGATTGCAGACAGCTATGAAAAAAAAAAAAAAACACTCTGGGAAGGCAAACTGCCCAAGTGATAATGAAGAAATTCAGAATTATCGTCTGGCTAAAGGAAAAAATGAAGACAGAAGTGTTACTTTTGTTAGAGAAATTAATGAAGTCTGTGTTTCAAAAGTAAGACGCTTATTTGTATGTGATTTTTATTTCATATCGAAATACAATGAACTCCCCTCAGTTTCCACTCATTAACTGTTCTGTACCCTCATCTACCAACACAGAGAGTTTAGAGAGAGTCAGAGGAACTTGTTCTACTCGCAGACCTCACACCAACATACTCTGTCACCTTAAACAATTTACCTCTATTTTCCGGGTCTCCTCCTCTCTGTAAAGTAAAAGACTGGCTCATTCCAGCTCTAACACGTTGTAATAATAATGAAGATCACAGAGGTTCTGGAATTTTTCCCCGTAAGGGTGGCTTCTGTCTTGATACATACAGCATGAGAGAACATAATCTTTAAACTGGGAGTTGAGTTCAACATTCTCTATACTTGGAGAAATGAATAAAACTGTTGCTATGGTTATTTCAGGAGATGTGGTTTTCTGACAAGCCAATTCTGAAAAAAAAAAAAGAAAAACCAAACCTTTCTCACTGGAGAAGAGATGGAAAGCTATTCCACTGAAGGTGGAATAGCCAAATGGAAGAGAGTAAAAATGACTGCGAGCCTTCTTACGGGGCATGTTGCCCTGGGAGCAGCCTACTGGGCAAAGCACTGGGCAATCCAGGCAAACCGTGCCTCTGCAGCCCTCCCCCAGGGAGGCCAGGATTCCAGGTGACACCTCCAACATGGAAGCCACACGGTAACACACATGTGTTCTCTTCCTTTTACCTAAAAAATGAAACAAAACTTTTCCCCAAGCCTTCCCTTGGTTAAAAGTGCACACAGAGGCTTCTGACAAATAGGCACTACAAGTATTTACTAGGAATTAACTAGCATTCTACTCATTTTTCACTCTCAGAAACAGCGTATATAATTATGATTCTTCCATGTATTAGACGGCAATTTTGCTCTTATGGTATGTTCGGGTCCCTTGTCTCTATTTGTTCCTCGTGATTTTGGAGGCTGAACGGGAATCTTAGCTTCCCTTTCTGGAGAATAACTTCCCAAGATCATGTGCAAAGCAACAATCTGAGCCGAGACTAGGATCCAGAATGTCTGGTTCCCAGCCAAGCCTTCCACCCATAACACCATATTGCATCTTGTCATTGATCCTCCAAGAACATATTTAACCTTCAACTATAATGGCAACCCACTCCAGTACCTTTGCCTGGAAAATCCCATGGACAGAGGAACCTGGTTAGGCTACAGTCCATGGGGTCGCAAAGAGTCGTACACGACTGAGCGACTTCACTCACTCACTATAGATTTTCTAAGAATTCCACACATTTGGGTTTAGGACATGACACAGTATAACCCAACATGTAAAAGCAATGGCTTCTTTTACATAGTACTGAAAAAAATGACTCCCATACATTACAGGAGAAAAAAAAAAGTGGCATAAAATAGAATAATCACATTAACCCAAACCAGCAATAGTTGTTAAGTTCAGGGTAACTAGGTCACAGTTTGAGTCTAGGGTGCCAGCCCCGTGTGATTTGAGAGCACTATCACTATAAAGGTGAGCTGCTCTGTGCAGACTTTAATAGCTCTTCCACAGCCAGCAAAGTCTAGAACAGATGGGCTACAACTCAGGCTGCATGAGGTTCATGCGTCTCAGTCCAATGAGAACATATCCTCATCATCCAGGAGAAGGGGAGTCTGACCCATAGAGGCAGACTTACCCAGTTAGCCAATGGGATTCTTGGGACATGCCCCCAAAATGTACTTGTTTTAAAGATTTAGTGTTTCCGAATTCAGCCACGATTTTGTAATCAGTAAATCTAAGAGAAGTTGTTTTAAGTGCAAAGGACACAGAAGCCTTGCATCTTTCAAAAGATTTTAAAATTTTGCTTGGAGGATAGGACACCATATTTGTCAGTACTTATTCAAAAGCAGAGACATTACTTTGCCGACTAAGGTCCGTCTAGTCAAGGCTATGGTTTTTCCTGTGGTCATGTATGGATGTGAGAGTTGGACTGTGAAGAAGGCTGAGTGCCGAAGAATTGATGCTTTTGAACTGTGGTGTTGGAGAAGATTCTTGAGGGTCCCTTGGACTGCAAGGAGATCCAACCAGTCCATTCTGAAGGAGATCAGCCCTGGGATTTCTTTGGAAGGAATGATGCTGAAGCTGAAACTCCAATACCTTGGCCACCTCATGCGAAGAGTTGACTCATTGGAAAAGACTCTGATGCTGGGAGGGATTGGGGGCAGGAGGAGAAGGGGATGACAGAGGATGAGATGGCTGGATGGCATCACGGACTCGATGGACGTGAGTCAGTGAACTCTGGGAGTTGGTGATGGACAGGGAGGCCTGGCATGCTGCGATTCATGGGGTCACAGAGAGTCGGACACGACTGAGTGACTGAACTGAACTGAAGGCACTGGAAGGGCTAGCTGGCCACAAACAAGGCAGGATTTAAACAGCAAAGTCTCCCAACACTTTATTCTGCCTGCCCATGCCCCTCCTCCTGACTTGAAGCTCTACCATGTGATCCATTAATGGATTAGACAACAAGAGAAACCAGTATGGTTCCAGAAGGCTGCAATCAGAAATAGCTTTCTAGTCTTCTGCCAGGAGCAGCAATTAGCTTATCAGAATCATTACTTTATAGAGCCAAGATAAATCAATTATTCATTCTGAGTAGACAGTTGGAGAGGAGAGGAGTTTCCTGGCCAAACAGGGAAAGACAGGACTACGGGAAGAAGGCAGGGAAGGCAGGTGCGTCTTCTTCACGACCGACCTTGGATGGGTCAGCAAGAAAGCTTAAACCTACTATTTCAAGCTGCTTTTGCCCAACTACTGTATTTAGGGCTATAATTGTTTAACAGCCACCCAATTACCTGAAGGGCTGCTTGTGGGTGCCTTCTCCTTTGAGAATGGACCCTGTGTTCATCCATTTTCATCACATGTTCCCTTTATATAGCGTCTTCATTAGCATGCTTCAAGAAAAAGAAGGAGCCAATGTTTTATTCTTTTATTAATTTTTTTCTTTGTTCTCCCTCAAACCACTGCCCCATCTTGGTCCTCTTTCTCAGTCAAACTATTTAGAAGAAAGGTTGGTATTTTGCTCCTAGTACTTCCTCATTCTTTCCCCTCACATCCCGCCATCAAATTTTTGTCCTCATTCAACTGCTTTCTTAAAGGGCTCCCTGGCCTCCTGACTTATACCTAAGCCTTCTGTCAGCCTGCAATGTCCTCAAAGTTTACAAAACGTTTAGAACTGTGCACCAGCCCTGCTGTGGTAGAAGTCTGATCCACTGTCTCCCTGGACCCTGCACTCAGTCACTCCATACCCCTTCCTGTCTTCCTGTCACTAGTTCTCCCTGCTGTTACCTCCAAATCAACAATGTCCCCAGCTCTTTCACTGGACCTCTTATTTTTTGCATCCTCTTCCTCTGTCCTCTCTCCCATGAAAGAACTCAGACACTCTCATAGTTTCAGCCGTAAGTTGTGTGCAGCACTCAGAGGAGACCATTCTTAACCCCAAGTCCACAATCCATGTCACCGTTTGATTAAAACTTCCAGCTGCTTGGCCCCAAATGCCCTGGACAATCCATGTTGCCAAGGGAACGCACTGTTCCCTTCCTCATCCTCCTGCCCCGCCCCCCGCTTTCAGTCGCAGCCCCCAGGCGTCTGAACTGAAGACCCAGCTCGCTCACAGCTCTCCCTCGCCACCGCCACTGTCAGTTGCCACAGAGCGCTGATTCATTTCTTTGTTCTCTCTTGCTTGCACCTCAACCATCATTCCTTTTCGCCTACCCGTGGGCAAGAGCCTTCTCAGTGGTCCACTTATCTTGCCTCCTATGTTCTTTGCTAAATGCACGAGCCTTTGGCCCTGCTCCTAAAAAAATTGACAGTCACTCGCTAGGATGCCCTACTGTATGTGAGCCCCTTAGTTTAATACCGTCTACAGTGCAGAACCACCTCACGGTGGGTCCTTCCCTATTCCACACCAGCAACGCGCTCACAGCAACTTGCCTGCATATGCCTCACTGCTGTAACTGTTCCCTCTAACGGGGAACTTGACACCCTTCACCTTGTTATCTATCAAAGCACAACCTGTTCTCTCAACCTCATACCAATGCAATCTCTCCCAACATAAAGCCTTTTCTTGAGCCTCTCAAATAGATGCTTGCTCTCTCTTATTTCATCTCTCTCCCTCTCTCTCTCTCATTCATTCCTTCTTTGAAGTTCTATGACACTTTGATATGTTTCCAGGAGGACTCTGATCTCTGATCACTGATCCAGGTCAGAGATTAGGGTGAGAAAATTTATTTGAGTGACTCTCACCTGCCAGACCCTATGTTTTGCCTGGGTCATCACAGATTTTGCACAATTACTCTCTAAAGTAACTATCACTCTTTGAATTTTATAAGTGACAAGGTCAGATTCAGAGAGGTCCCTGCCTTGCACAGGGTCACAAAGCCTGTATTATATTTGCTTCACATAGTGTCAGTGAGAAGCAATTAATAAAAAGCAGACAAAACTACTTTATCAATTGCAAAGTATTGTACACATACTTGTTATCAGCATAATGACTAATATTACCCTTTCATACATTTTTTAGTTATTAAAAGACAATTTTTCTATCTTACCCATTTTTGGATTCCTTGCAATTTTTATGATAATTATTAAGTGTTTAACAGCTATTTAAATTGGATTTCAGATATCATGCCTTGAATTACTAGAATTTTGAAATTTTCCCCCCAAAATAAAAGCTGCCATTTATTGAGCAGCTGCATGTGCCAGACATAGACCATGTCTAATCTCCACAGCAATGGAGGGAGGCTGGTATTACTGTCCCATGTTATAGATGGGAAAATCAGAGTCCAGAGATAATCGGGAACAATCACACAGCTAGTAAGGAGCAGGAGGGGGATCGGATTTCAGAGCTCATGATTTTCCCCCATTCCAGACTCAGGACCACAAAGATCCACCTAATTCACCTATACACCATCACAGTCCAACAGTGTTTCTGCATCAGAGATGGTTCCTGTCTCTTATGAGGATGGAAATATTATTTTCTCTTATACCCACAAGCACTGAGATTCCCCTCTCAGGTTCCCCTCAATAGCATCACACAGCTGGATACATTTTGTATAGTGTCACCAACTTAGAGTTTCTCTTCTCACCACTTTATTCAACAAATATTAATAGACTCCTTCATGTGCCAGGCACTGTTCTAGACACCGGGAATTCAGTGGTGATGAGATATGGGTTCCCTGCCTTTGAAAGTGTTAGTTACTCAGTCATGTCCAGCTCTTTGCGACCCCATGAACTGTTGCATGCCAGGCTCCTCTGGAATTCCTCTGGAATTCTCCAGGCAAGAATACTGGAGTGGATAGTCATTCCCTTCTCCAGGGGATCTTCCTGACCCAGGGATTGAACCCAGGTCTCCTGCACTACTGGCAGATTCTTTACCGTGTGAGCCACCAGGGAAGCTTTTATTCAAACAGAGTGGGAAGAAACAGTCTACAAGCAGTGAAATCATAACAGAGATCAATTCTGCTGGTATTCTGATGGGAAAGAAATACAGACGGTCAGGACAATGGCATGGAGCATGTGACAGAGAACGGGGGCTTGAAGGCTTGCCAGCCTCAGGAAGGGCAACAGGCCGGGTACTCCAGGCAGAGGCAACCAAGACAGTGCAGCCTTGAGTTAGGAAGCACTGGGCTTATTGGAAAGTGGGCTGATGTATTTGGAGAGCAAAGAGCAGGGTGGTATGAGATGAAGGTCTTCACCGACCATGAAGAGGGTCAGTGCTAGAAAGTCCAGTCATGCATCCTTGTAATGTACTCTTTTTTTTAATTGCTATATAGTTAAGGACTTCTCAGGTGGTGCAGTGGTGAAGAAGCCACCTGCCCATGCAGGAGATGCAAGAGACACAGGATCAATCCCTGCAATGGGAAGATCCCCTGGAGCAGGAAACGGCAACCTACTCCAGTATTCTTGCCTGGGGAATTCCATGGGCAGAGGCACCTGGGGGCTACAGTCCAGGGGGTCCTAAAAAGTCAGACATGACTGAGCACGCATACATAGCTGATTTGCAATGTTGTGCTAATTTCTGCTGTACAGCAAAGTGACTCAGCTATACACATTCTCTGCTATATTCTTTTCCATTATGGTTTAATTCAAAACAGGTACATGCACTCCTATGTTCATAGCAGCACTATTCACAACAGCTAAGATATGAAGCAACGTAAATGTCTATTGAGAAACAAATGGATAAAGAGGATGTGGTACATATATACACTGGAATACTACTTAGCCACAGAGAAAGAGCGAAAGCATGCCATTTGTAGTAACATGGATGCACCTGAAGATTATCATAGCTTTTAATGTACCTTACGCAAAGGAATGGCCTGATTTGACTTCTGCTTTCATGGCTCAGACAGTGAACAATCTGCTGGCAATGTGTGAGACCCGGGTTCAATCCCTGGGTCGGGAAGAATCACTGGAGAAGGGAATGACAACTCACTCCAGTATTCCTGCCTGGATAATTCCATGGACAGAGGGGCCTGGACGGTTATAGACCATGGGGTCACAAAGAGTCAGACACAACTGAGCAACTAACACTTTCATTTTCCTTTAAAAATATGACTTTGTATGCTCTATAAGGGCTTGGTGTTTGTGGAGGCAATGAGAAGGAAAGCAAACATGAAGACCACTTAAGAGGTCTTTTAGAAGTCCACAAAGAAAGAGGACAGCTTGGTGGCGTGGGCAATGCAGAAAGAAAGAAGGTGGGCTGGGGGCGAGGGCGAAATGCATGTTGTAAGCATGGATGACAAAGACCCACTGGATGGCTTCTTGCAAATGTCCAAGAGTCGGATAAAATAATCTCGGTACAAGAGTCAGAGACCTCAGGCCACTTAAAGTCAACCCAAAATCAAGGCTGCCCAGGCCAGGAAGGCCTTATTCATCCTTATTCTCAGAATACCCTTCAGACATTGCCTCTCCTCCTTCAGCTTCAAAGTTCAAGCATGCTAACTGAAGTCATCATCCAAACAGTCCAGAAATCAAGGTGAGAATAAAGCCCAAGGTACCAAGTACCTCAAGTCAACATCTCTCATGCCCACAACAATCCCACGGAAGAAATGCTGTCACACATAGCCCCTCATGACAGGGGCAGCAGATTCCCTAACATCACTCAACTGAGACATGGCAGATCCATCATCAGGCCCAGGGCTGCCTGACCCATTGCCCGTGCTCCTCTGGGTACAGAATCCAGAGACTTCATTGTGGGGAGAATGAACTTCAGAGCATCTGGAGTGACTGTGAGTTAGTAACACTCACTCCTGAAACTACTCTGGGTTCTACTCCTTGACTTCCATTTCCTTCACTTTTTTCCAAAATTTTCTAATTTAAAAATACTTTTGTTTATTTATTTAACATACAACTGTTGATGCTCTCTTGTGTCAAGCAACCTACCAAATCTTAGCAGCCCAACAGTGACAATCACACAGTCCGTAAGAACCAAGAGTCCAGCGTCTGATTGGGGAGGCAAAACAGCTGGCAAGTAAAGTGGTTTTCCTCTCTGAGGTCCTTTAAACTCCATGAATGCTAAAGTTAAAGTGATACTGGAGATCTGGCTGATATTTTTAGGGGCTTGGTGTCACACTTGCCTCATTACGTAGATAGCTTCACAGATTCATTCCATTTTATTATTCTGTAGGAGTTCTAATAAAAAAAAAATGTGTCAGCTTAAAAAATGTGAAGTCTCAGACAAAGTAGTCCCTTTCTATTTTAATCAGCCTTCAGAAGGTTGCAGGGCGAGCAGCACCTCTCCAGACAGTTGGGACTGATCCTAAGAGCACTGCTGGGAAGGGCAGAAAGACAGGACGCTTGTCAGCTGTTGGAATCACAGCACCATGGCGGGCAGAAATCATCTCTGTGAATCCCAGGACGGCCCCCAGAATATTCGAATGCCTGATTCACAGCTAGAGAAAGCGAGGCTTACAGTGGAGATGACCTGCGCAAGGCTGTCCAGTGAGTAGGTGTGGAACGGAACCAGGACCATACTCTTAACCCATCTCCTATTCTGTTAAGGCCAGGGTGGGACTCAACAGTGACTAAGGGATTCGAAATATAAAAGTGGGGATTGATGGACCAAGCCTTATTTTGTCTGGAGGAGAGAAATCCTAGAGAGTGATTCATGATAGCTTATTTAGGATATTTTTCAAATAAATTGAGACAGCTGCTCTCCGTCTCCCTTGAGGGGAGAAGAAAAGACTTTCACCCTCAGCCTGATAGGTGAAGTAGATAAAAAATGTCCAGACAGTGCGGTCCCAATAGACCCCAAGCTCTGGTGTCCCTTTAATTGTTTGTCAAAACCGCAAATGCTTCCTCTTAATCCTACTCTTTGTTCAAGGACCATTTCATATCCCACCTGCTGAGAAGTCTTTTTCTCTGTTTATTTTCTTCTCCTTTTGAGAATGTGTGTTTTCTCTCCCAACTGAAAGGCAACTGTCTGGAGGGAAGCAGCCAGGCCTTACCCCATCTCCTCTGTCTCTGACGCACTCCTCCAGAAAATGCAGATGGATAGTGATTCTCAAAGTCACCATCTGAGCTGCCTGGAAAGCTTTACTTTTCATGCTGGTGAACAAGAATGACTTCACCACGTTGATTCCATTTCTGGGACCATGGGCAATACTGTCATAAAAGGAAAGCCAGGCCGGCCGAAACTTTCAATGTGAATGGAAAGCAGTAGCATTTGAGTAGGTTGGAAAGATCCGAGACAGGGCAGGGGACTTCCGGCCTAGAGACTACAGGCTGGATCTCCGGATGCCCTCAAGTGACAGGAAATCACTGCTTTTTCTCTAAAAGAGCCCGAGGAGAGGCCCCAGTTGGGCTGAGAGGCTACAGTTGGATGTACACCCCAGGCCTCTCTACTGGTCTTCCTCAATTCAAGAAGCCTCACAAGACAGCACCAGAGGCCCCAAAGGGCTGGCTTTTGGATTAATCTCTCTTTGACGGGTCTGGAAAGCAGCTGCTACTTGCTTTGCCCTCCGTTTTCTAACAACATCATGCCCTGAGCACCAAGACTCCCTGCAGGAAAGTCCCTTCCTCCCTGTGCTTCCAAGAGATCAATGAGCGGGTATTTGCCTAGATCTCCCCAGTCTTCATTTCCACAGCCACCTGCTTCCCCCTAGGCACTCTTGTTTGCTCTCTTCCCTCCTCTCCTGCTGAACAGTTTCAACATTAAGACTTGGCTAGCATTTACTTGCAGAATTTACTGAAAGGGAGAAGCAATTTCCCGCCCCTCTCCTCTGTCTCTCCCCCTCCCTCCCGCCCAGGGGAAGTCTTGCTCTTCCTCCCTCCATCCTAGGGAAACCCATCCTCCTGCATCCCTGGCCCTGGCTCCATCTATCCCCTCCCACATGTGTCTCTGCCAGCTCCTCTTCCATTCATTAAGAACATGCCCGTGTCTTTACTATTCTAAAACAAATACTCCCATCCACCTTATTTCTACCTCAAAATACCAAGCTTCTTAGAAGAAAGCTGAAAACACTTCCTGTTTCCTGCCTCTGACTCATTCCTCAGGCAATGCTGATCCCTGTGCTAAACAGGTACCAGCAGAGGCCTCTCCATTGTCCCACAGGCAAACCCAGCTACACTGCTTCTGTCATCACTGTTGAGCCCCCTCCGCAATGCCTGCCCGTGCGTCTGCCTCCTGCTTCCCGCAGGATTTCCCATGCAATTCTGCATTCTCTAGGTGTTCCTCTCACTTCTTTCAGAACGCTGGCCTGCCCTAGGATAAAGTTTTTGTCCCTCTTCCCTCTCTAAAGCATCATTCCCCAACTCAGAGCTTTGAGTGCCACCATCACAATATTTTGGAGGAGGAAATGGTAATCCACTCTAGCCTGGAAAATTCCATGGACAGAGGAGCCTGGTGGAGCTGAAAATGATTGAGCACACACGCATCACAATTTTTGCTGCAGCCATGTACTATCCACTCACATTTTTTTAAGGTTTTTTTTTGATGTGGACCATTTTTAAAGTCTTTATTGAATTTGTTATAATACTGCTTCTGTTTTATGTTTCCGTTTTCTGGCTGTGAGGCATATGGGATCTTAGCTCCCTGAGCAGGGATCAAACCTGCACCAGCACGTGAAGTCTTAAACCACTGGACAGCCAGGGAATTTCCCATTCACTTTTAATTTAGCATTTTTCTTTAAATCAATACATCTTTCCTTAAATACACTTTCAATGAAACTTTCATACTACTATTATAAGTGAAACAGTAGTATTAAGTGCTATAAGTAAAAAGCAGTAAAAAAAAAAAAAAAAAACCAATGAAAGAAAAGCCATATTAATGAATTCTAGCCACGTACAACTGCCCACCAGGGGCTCCAAACCTAAGACCTGCTTTTTCCTTTCCCTACAAGCGAAACTCCAAAGTATTCGAGATTAAAGGATAGTACAACACTGAGGCTTTCTCTTTGATAGAATCAGATGGATTGAAAGAGGGATGAAAAGGAAATAACTTCTCACTATGTAATTCAATATCTTCTAAGGTCATGTCTGCGTACAGCTTAAAATTATCAGCTACTGAGATAACACCCCTACTCAAAGCTAGGATTAGCTCTTAATCCCCCATGGTTCTCTTCAAGGGACTTACAATTGTGACTTCTCCAATAGTTGACCATATTTCTTAGCTCCATTCTACTTGTCCTTAGAGAATGAAATTATAGACATAAAATTGACACAAGATAGGCAACAAACACCTCAAAGGTCAGAAGTAGTGCAGAACACCAGCAATCCATCCTGGCTGGAGACCAGATCTACCCCAGTCGGGGCCATCCATCAGGGTTGGAGGCTGGAATGTGTCCAGAGATTGCCCATCATCAGCAAATAATCAATCAAGAATAAACCTTACAACAGCCAACATCTGAAAAATTTACATGCCAAATGCCACACCACACACCTCATATATATGCTCTGTGATCTTTACAACACCCCTATGAGTTTGATGCCATTATTATCCCCAATGTGAGGAAACCAAGATTTAAAGAAGTTAAGAAATTTGCTAAAGATTTCCAGTAAGGGGCAGATCCAGCTTTTGTACCAAGTGTGTCTGACTCCATAGCCCAAGCTCTTAACTCTTCTGCTTCCCTGATGCTCAGACACAAGGCCATTTTTAAACTTCACAAACCTCAAAATAACAGCCTGCTGCTCTTAAGCACAATTAAGACAATGGGCTGACACAACAGGAAAACTGTTCAATATAGAATTAAACATAATTACTGGTGTCCTCTAATTGTTGGGGAAAATAAGTTTCTCACACTTGACAAGCTATAATTCTGGTGTGTCGGGGGAGAATGTTTGAGTCTTCACTTCGGTCTGTGAATCTCCAACACATGCAGAGAACACTGGTCAGATTTCAGGGTGAGTAGTCATGGAAAAGAAATGCAAAAAAGCAAAATGGCTGTCTGGGGAGGGCTTACAAATAGCTGTGAAAAGAAGAGAAGCAAAAAGCAAAGGAGCAAAGAAAAGATATAAGCATCTGACTGCAGAGTTCCAAAGAATAGCAAGAAGAGATAAGAAAGCCTTCCTCAGCAATCAATGCAAAGAAATAGAGGAAAACAACAGAATGGGAAAGACTAGAGATCTCTTCAAGAAAATTAGAGATACCAAGCGAACATTTCATGCACAGATGGGCTTGATAAAGGTCAGAAATGGTATGGACCTAACAGAAGCAGAAGATATTAAGAAGAGGTGGCAAGAATACAAAGAACTCTACAAAAAAGATTTTCACGACCCAGATAATCACAATGGTGTGATCACTCACCTAGAGCCAGACATCCTAGAATGTGAAGTCAAGTGTGCCTTAGAAAGCATCACTACGAACAAAGCTAGTGGAGGTGATGGAATTCAGTTGAGCTATTTCAAATCCTGGAAGATGATGCTATGAAAGTGCTGCACTCAATATGTCAGCAAATTTGGAAAACTCAGCAGTGGCCATAGGACTTGAAAAGGTCAGTTTTCATTCCAATCCCAAAGAAGGGCAATGCCAAAGAATGCTCAAACTATCACACAATTTCAATGCTCAAAATTCTCCAAGCCAGGCTTCAGCAGTACATGAACTGTGAACTTCCAGATGTTCAAGCTGGTTTTAGAAAAGGCAGAAGACCCAGAGATCAAATTGCCAACATCTGCTGGATCATGGAAAAAGCAAGTGAGTTCCAGAAAAACATCTATTTCTGCTTTATTGACTATGTCAAAGCCTTTGACCGTGTGGATCACAATAAACTGTGGAAAATTCTGAGAGAGATGGGAATACCAGACCACCTGACCTGCCTCTTGAGAAACCTCTATGCAGGTCAGGAAGTAACAGTTAGAACTGGACATGGAACAACACACTGGTTCCAAATAGGAAAAGGAGGACGTCAAGGCTGTATATTGTCACCCTGCTTATTTAACTTCTATGCAGAGTACATCATGAGAAACGCTGGGCTGGATGAAGCATAAGCTGGAATCAAGATTGCCGGGAGAAATATCAATAACCTCAGATATGCAGATGACACCACCCTTATGGCAGAAAATGAAGAGGAGCTAAAGAGCCTCTTGATGAAAGTGAAAGAGGAGAGTGAAAAAGTTGGCTTACAGCTCAACATTCAGAAAACGAAGATCGTGGCTTCTGGTCCCATCACTTCATGGGAAATAGATGGGGAAACAGTGGAAACAGTGTCAGACTTTATTTTGGGGGGCTCCAAAATCACTGCAGCCATGAAATTAAAAGACGCTTACTCCTTGGAAGGAAAGTTAGGACCAACCTAGATAGCATATTGAAAAGCAGAGACATCACTTTGCCAACAAATGTCTATCTAGTCAAGGCTATGGTTTTTCCAGTGGTCACGTATAGATGTGAGAGTTGGACTGTGAAGAAGGCTGAGCGCCGAAGAATTGATGCTTTTGAACTGTGGTGTTGGAGAAGACTCTTGAGAGTCCCTTGGACTGCAAGGAGGTCCAACCAGTCTATCCTAAAGGAGTCCTGGGTGTTCTTTGGAAGGACTGATGCTGAAGCTGAAACTCCAATACTTTGGCCACCTTATGCGAAGAGTTGACTCATTGGAAAAGACTCTGATGCTGGAAGGGATTGGGGGCAGGAGGAGAAGGGGACGACAGAGGATGAGATGGCTGGATGGCATCACCGATTCGATGGACATGAGTCTGAGTGAACTCCAGGAGTTGGTGATGGACAGGGAGGCCTGGCGTGCTGCGATTCATGGGGTCGAAAAGAGTCGGACACGACTGAGTGACTGAACTGAACTGAGTAGGGTGGTTTGAGGCTTCCTAGATGGCTCAGCAGTAAAGAATGTGCCTGCCAATGCAGGAGATGTGGGTTTGATCCCTGGGCTGGGAAAATCCCCTGGAAAAGGAAATGGCAAGCCCCGCCAGTATTCTTGCCTGGGAAATCCCATAAACAGAGGAGCCTGCTGGGCTACAGTCCATGGAGTCGCAAAGAGTTGGACCCAACTGAGCACAGATGCATGCACAAGCATGGCTCAACAATATCTTTGGTATGTAACTCAGAATCAAATAAGATAGAGTTTGGAGGAATCTTAGCCACCCCAACCAACCCTGCATTTTATACACAGGGAAGTCAGAGCCCAGAGAAGAAATTTCCCAAGAACATGCAGGTCTCTGCCTCCTGCTCAAGTGCTCAGCACACCTCCCTGTTTAGACAGGTTTATATCAGACTGCCTAAAGTTGAAAACCTGGCTATACTACTCAGCAGTTGTGTGACCTTGGGCAAGCTACTTAACCTCTCTGAGTTCAAGTTGGAAAGATAAGAATAACTATTTAATAGGACTTTGTGAGGATTAAGTGAGCTAACACATGGAAATAATGCCATCTGCAGCAACAATGATGGCCCTAGAGATTGTCATACTTAATGAAGTAAGTCAGAGAAGGAGAAATATTGTATGCCACCCCTTACCTATAGATTCTAAAAAGGAATGATACAAATGAACTTATTTACCAAATAGAAACGAACTCACAGACTTACAGAATAAATTTAATAGTTGCCGGGGCGGGGGCGGTGGGGGGGAGGATGAGAGGAAAGGATAGTTAGGCACCTTGGGATCCGGGAATTCTGCTCAATGTTACATGGCAGACCGGATGGGAAGGGAGCTTGGGAGAGAACGGATACATATATATATATATAGTTGAGTCCATTTGCTATCCACATGAAATTATCACAACATTGTTAATCTGCTATACTCTGATATAAAATAAAAAGTTTGTTTTTTTTTTTAAATGAGCTAATACATGCAAACACTTGAAATGCTACTTGGGTACATGACATCTGGTCAATACATTTAGCCATTTATACTACTGCTTTAAATAGCAAGCTACATGTGGTTGACAGGCCTTGGAAATATTTTAAAGTACTCATTGGGGATGCCATGAACAGTAATAAGTATGTATTATGTGCTGAGGAGCTGTTAGAAGAGATGGCCAACATCTACCACACAGAGCTCAAACTATGAACCAAAGGAGTTTAGCCAAGGTTCATTTAAAGAGGGAGAAGGGCACAGAACCAGACCTTTGTTCCTTGTACTGTGCTACTTAAACACTGTATCAGTGTCAGTCGCCCTGATCTCATGGATACACTTGTTTATTTGGATAATCATATTTCTAGAAAAGCAAACTCAAAAAGAAAAAATAACATGAGCAAATATTTATTGAATATATACTTAGTAAACTGGCCCATTAAGTGGCTCAGACAGTAAAAAATTTTCATGCAAGGCAGGAGACCAGGTTCAATTCCTAGGTTGGGAAGACCCCTTGGAGAACAGAATGAATACTCCAGTATTCTTACCTGAAGAATCCCATGGACAGAGGAGCCTGGCGGGCTATAGTCCATAAAGTCATAAAGAGTAGGACATGACTGAGCAACTAAGACAAACACACACTTAGTAAAAAGCACTAGGCACTATATAAGATACAAAAAAAAACTAGGGAAGGGCCAACAAAGGCAAGCTTGGCAAATATAGGCATACTCAGAGATACTGTGGGTTGGATTCTACAGGATCCATAGGATTTCCATACCACTGCAAAAAAGCAATGTCACAATTACTGCAATTACAATATCACAATTAAGTTGAGTCACACAAATTTTTTGGTTTCTCAATGCCTGTAAGTTATGTTTATACTACAGTGAAGTCTTCCAACTGTGCAATAACATTGATCTAAAAAAAACAATGTATATACCTTAATTTTAAAATATTGCTAAAATATGCTAACCATCATCTGAGCCTTGAGTAAGCCGTAATCTCTTTGCAATAGTAACATCAAAGATCACTGATCACAGGTCACCATAAACATTACAATACGATGAAAAAGGTTGAAATGTTGGGAGAATTACCAAAACATGACAGAGAAAATTGGAAAAATGGCACTGATAGACCTGCTTGACACAGGTTTGTCACAGACCTTCAATTTGCAAAAAAAAATGCAACGATGTGAAGCGGTTTATTGCAAAACACAAATAACAAGCTATGCCTGTCCCCTGAACTACGTCCCATCTCTTTCCCATGGCAGACATCACTAATCAATCACAGCATGCTTGCCCTCAGAGGTCAATACAGCTCAAGCACAATTCTCAAACCAGCACGCCCCTGCCAGTCCACAGGTGTTGCCTTTTTGTGGATGACAGTATAAGCAGGAAACCCAAGCCTGATGCATGGAACTAAAACTCAGCAGGGGCCAACAACTATTTTTACTTAGGTTCTTTTGATAAGACATTTATATCTAAACAGCTAAGTACTCAGATTTCATCTTGTGTGTGTTTCGGGGAGAAGGTTCACAACATCCAAACAATGATAGATAGAAGATGTGAGATGTTCTTTCTCATAAGGTCTTTCGTCAGAATACATAAGCACTCCAAAAATATCTCCATTCTCTCCAGGCTTCCAGAAGAAAAACTAGCAGCATCTTCATTTGAAAGGTAAGAAATGTAAAGGAACAAAGACTGCAAGCTTCTTATTAAGATACTCTGGCAGTTAACAGTTATCTTGGTCTTGCCCCCTGTAGGACCACTGGGAGGAGAACTCAGAACCAGAAGAAATGAAACAAACCAGCCGAGGCGGAATCCAGGCCTGTGAATGGTGCTCCCACTGGCCTATCAACCAGAGAAGGTATTGCTCAGGCTCCTCATATAAGACAGGGGCATTGAAATGTAAGAGGGCCAGGATTTGTTTGTCCGGGCCCAATTCTGACTGTTAGAAAGAATGAGCTCAGTAAAGAGGCTACCTCCATGCACAGCCCACCCACAGGAGAGGCAAGAAGACCCTACCTAATTCAAGCCAGAAATCTTGTTTAAAAAAGAATACCTTGTTTATAACTGGGGGCTTCCCTGGTGGCTCAGACAGTAAAGAATTTACCTGCAATGCAGGAGACCTGGGTTTGATCCCTTGGGAAGATCCCCTGGAGGAGGGCATGGCAACCCACTCCCGTATTCTTGCCTAGAGAATTCCATAGGCAAAGGAGCCTGGCCGGCTTATAGTCCATGGGATTGCAAAGCTTGTATTTGTTCCAAGTAGAAACAATACAGTAGAAGATACTGGCTTTGTAAATGTGTTCAAAAAAAAAAACAAAAAAAGACTAACTGAGGCCCTGTCTCACATAAGTCATTATCCAGATGGCAAATAATGTTTTCTCTTCGGTGCCAAAGAGAATGATGGGGAGAGGTTCTCAGGACCGGAGTTAGGATGGGGCAATATGCAGAGAGGGGCCTGCTACAGGGCTCCTGGCATGGGGGCGGGACATATGCCCGGGCTAGCTGCCAAAGCAGCACTGAAAGTTGCTTAAAAACATTCAATTGGTAAATAACCTGCTATAAAGAACAATGAAACCATTTATCTCTCAGTTTAAAACCTTCTCAGTTCTGTTTCAATGCATTTTCTTTTTAATTTTTTGAATAAGAAAAATGTTTACATGGTTCCAACAACAAAAAGCACAAAAGGGTATACAGTACAGTGAGAAATCTTCCTCACGACCCTGCCTTCCACCCCCCAGATGCTAGCTGCTCTCCACCTCCTCACCTCTCAGGTCAGCCACTGCTAGTCAGCTCCCCACCTGGCTTCCTGAGTTCTTGTTCACCAAGCAGCAGACAAACATGGATTCTTAGTTTTTCCTCTTTATGCCTTAAAAGGTGGTGTGTGATCTAAACCTGTATCCACCTCACATTTTTTTTTTTTAATTTGGGACATGTTTACACCCTCCAGGTGTCATGAAATACAGTGGGACCACCTTGCTTTTTTCACCTAATACATCTTGAAGATCTTTCCATATATTAGTACATAGAGCACTGCCTTACAACAAACTTAATTTACATATAATAATGCATAGATCTGAAATATTCCAATATTCCACCAACTGATTCTGACAATCATGTACCCTCGTGTAACCATCACTTAAAACAAAATAATAGGTCACCTGCACTGTGTTCCTTTCTAGTCAACCTTACCTCGTAACCACCACTTTTGATTTCTGTAACTGTGATGCAATGTTTTTGCATCCATGTCATAACAATCATAAGATACCGTGTTCCTGCTACGAGACAAGAGATGAATTTCAAGAGCTAAGTTCATTCCTCTGTGCTCCCACACCTGTACCTGCCCTCCAACCCTGCACTATCACAGCCTCTGAAATGATCTTTCTCCCCTGGTCTGTAAGTATGAGCTCCCTTCTTTATCACCAATGTCTCGCCAGTGTCTACTGAGAAAGCACCAACTAGATATCTGTTAAACCCTTTCCCCAAGGCAGGTTGTAATTACAAAGTAAAACTATCAATTCCCTGATCACTGTTGCTATGGAAATGACTGAATGCAAACTTCACAATTAAAGTAACTGTCAGAGAGGAGGCAGGAAGCTTGTAAAGAGGCAGAGGTGGGTCAGCCCTGTGATGGGGAAGGGCCACTCACAGGATTCTGCTGGCAGACAGGGAGGGGCCACTGTGTCAGCTGCCTGCTTTGCTGAAGAAAGAAAAAATGAGGGACATTTTCAAAATTGGTTTCCAAGGTTTTGAAAACAAATCAGAGGTTTTACTCAGGATGAGCATGAAACATTCCAGATAAGGCACTCTCTGCATCACTAGATCACTGGACTGTAAACTTTAAATGGAGAACGGAGAATCAAGGCAGGGTATCAGACAAAGAGTGTCCACAATGATGTGGGTTTAAGAATGAGGGGAGATAAATTATCAGGAAAACCATCTGCTTTGAGGTCTGAGAAGTAGAAGGTGTTGTCAAAATAGAGAGATCTTTGGGGAATACTGGAAATTGAGCTGCAGAGAAGGCAAAAGGGAAAAACCACAAAATCAGCAGAATAGCTTTCCAAGGAATAATCAAACAAGGTACCTGAAGAGTAGAAAAATGGTTCAATAAAGCTGACTGTGCAGCCAGATTCTAGGGCAGCTACCATCCTTAACTGTTTCTGTGTTGGTTTGAGCCAAGCGTGAAGTACGGCAGGATGAAGTGGCTGTAAAGCTCACTGTTCTTCGACGAGATCATCCCCCTGCCTCGGTGCCCCGGGGGCATCCTACACTGAACCATGAAAGCAGGAGCTGCACACGAGGCTACAGGGGAGACAGGGAGACCCAACCTCAAAGAATTCAGGAGGAAGAGATTCCCATGACCTGGCTGAGGAAATACACTGAACTAGTTTTTAAGGAGCCTGTGTGTAAGTGGCTATTAAGTATCGAACATTTCAATCCAAAGCACATGCATGTCCACGATGCTCTCATTCAAGAGAATAAAATAAATCCTTTTTAATTTGCTTTACTTCACCTGGTTTCCATTTTTAAATATCCAAAAGCTGAAATTGCCAAGAGTGTTTAACAATAAAAGCAGCAACAAGTCTTGAAACGTAAATAAAGGGAAACGGTAGGCTATAGCTGAATATGCTTTGCCACTGAATCTTTTTCAAAAAATTTTAAAAATGCTTCCCTGTCCAAAGAATTATATAGGTCAATAATTGTGAATTCTGAAAAATATACTATTTAATTAATATTCTATACAGCAAGCACCTAGTATAATTCGTTTACTTTAGAAGGATTGTACACAACTCCCTTTCAGGTAAAATTTCCTTCTGAATGTTGAATATTTTACTGTCAATATGATAACAGGCCCTTCAAATATTACTGTTTTTCTTACATTCACTTCTGGCAAATACATGTGCATTTTGTTTGTAAAAAACTTAAAAATGGGATGCTGTATTCATTTCCTATTGGGGATGTACCAATTACCACAAAGTTAGTGACTGAAAACAACATAGCTTTATCACCTTACAGCTCTCTGGGTCAGAAGTCTGCAGTGGGGCTCTCTGGGCAAATGGCAAGGCTACTGCTGCATTTCTTTCCTGAAGGCTCTGGGTTCTTGCCTTTTCCAGGTCTTAGAGGCCTCCTGCATACTTTGGCTCATGCTCTCCTTTCACCTTCAAAGCAGCCACGACCAGCCGAGTCCACTCCAGTCTCTCTCAAGATGTGATCTGTCTGGTTCTGACTCTTCTGTATCTTTCTTCCCCATTTAAGGACCTTTGTTTACACTGGGCTCATAGGGAAAATCCAGAACAATCTCCTTATTTTAAGGTCAACTAAGTAACCCCCTCAGTTCCATCTGCAACCTTACTTCTCCTTTGTTATATAACATAACATTTAGGCTCCAGGGATTAGGAAATGGACATCTTTGGGGTTACTATTCTGCCTTCCACAGAGGATGAGAACTGTCTCAGGAGATACTCATTCCACAGGGTCCTGGGACCCAGTGTATCTAATAAATGGTGTGGTGGTGATCTTAATGACACAAACTGAAGTTACAGGGACACAGAAGCTGAACCAGCCTACTCAGATGCAGGGGAATTAACAAACTCTAAAACACTGCTCAGTCTAGGACTTTTCTCCGCCTAGATGCCTGAAGGTCTCTGTTCCTGTGTGGACTGGACAGGATGTCTGGTAGGAGAGAGGTCTAGGAAAGAGGTAGGACTTCACACCAAGGACCACATGCAGAGGGGGCTAGGAGTGGGGGCTGAGGGCACAGAGTGCAAAATCCTCTCACATATGGTATCATTTCACCTTCACTCCCATCCACCAGGTTTCTCAGCATCTCCACTTCACTGCAGACATGTTAAATTGGTCAATTCCCAAGATGATGCTCTCAGAGCAATAAAGTCAAGGCCTGATTCATCTCTACTGACCCAAACCCCAGGCTTTCCCCACCAGTCATGCCTCTCCCTAGAGCACGTAGCCCCAGGGTGACTTCAGTTCAGTTCAGTTCAGTCGCTCAGTCGTGTCCGACTCTTTGCGACCCCATGAATCACAGCACGCCAGGCCTCCCTGTCCATCACCAACTCCCGGAGTTCACTCAGACTCATGTCCATCGAGTCAGTGAGGCCATCCAGCCATCTCATTCTCTGTCATCCCCTTCTCCTCCTGCCCCCAATCCCTCCTAGCATCAGAGTCTTTTCCAGTGAGTCAACTCTTCTCATGAGGTGGCCAGAGTACTGGAGTTTCAGCTTTAGCATCATTCCTTCCAAAGAAATCCCAGGGCTGATCTCCTTCAGAATGGACTGGTTGGATCTCCTTGCAGTCCAAGGGATTCTCAAGAGTCTTCTCCAACACCACAGTTCAAAAGCATCAATTCTTGGGCGCTCAGCCTTCTTCACAGTCCAACTCTCACATCCATACATGACCACAGGAAAAACCATAGCCTTGACTAGACGGACCTTTGTTGGCAAAGTAATGTCTCTGCTTTTGAATATGTCATCTAGGTTGGTCATAACTTTTCTTCCAAGGAGTAAGTGTCTTTTAATTTCATGGCTGCAATCACCATCTACAGTGATTTTGGAGCCCAAAAAATAAAGTCTGACACTGTTTCCACTGTTTCCCCATCTATTTCCCATGAAGTGATGGGACCAGATGCCATGATCTTCATTTTATGGGACAACAAAGTCAGACATTCACATCACAGAGTTAACCTAAGTTAAAAATAGCAATTTTAGGGACTTCCCTAGTAATACAGTGGCTAAGACTCTGTACTCCCAATGCAGAGGACACAGACCATATGGCTCAGTATTGATTTATTAAATGTATTACGGGTAAACTTACTTGAAAGGTAAGCTTCAGCTGGAATTAACCCTACTCTTTTGAAATGAAAATAACAGCTATGGGATTATAATAATAATTCAATCACTCCATAACCTGGTTACTAGGAAAATGCCAGGAAACAGGCATCCAAGGAAGGAAGCCTCTTATTTCTTTTCCTTTCAGGCAATTTAGGTAAATTACAGATACTTCCCTTCAAGGGTTGAAGACTATCAATGGAATTCTTAGTATGGCTCATTTATGTTAATGTCTTCAATTTATAATTTCTTGGACCCTTTTATGATACCAGGTTTCAGTTCATATTAAAATAACTTTGTAAGACTAGTAAGTTGCAAATCAAGAAAAGAGTGTTTTACATGTGGTTTCTACATTTTAGAAGAAAAGAAAATTGTTTGAAAGCAATCATTTTCTGTACTTAATGAGTCTCTAATTTCTTTCCTTTTTGCTTCTGACAGTTGAATAGCTGAATAGAACATAATAGTTTGGATATTCGATACAAAACAATCTCCTCCTTTGGAAAATGGAAACACTTTGCAAAATTTGCCCCAACCTTAAAGGTGTTTCATGTTCAGTAAACCTTGATGACTTCCCTGGTGGCTCAGAGGGTAAAGCGTCTGCCTCCAATGCGGGAGAGCTGGGTTTGATCCCTGGGTTGGGAAGATCCCCTGGAGAAGGAAATGGCAACCCACTCTAGCACTATTGCCTGGAAAATCCCATGGACAGAGGAGCCTGGTAGGCTACAGTCTATGGGGTCGCAAAGAGTCGGTCACGAATGAGTGACTTCACTCACTCACTCACTATTCAATCACTTATTAGCCACATTGCCATTACTTGTGTGTGTCTCTGTTTATCTCCTACTAGACAGTGAGTTGGTTGAGGTTGGATAAATGGACCATTTACCTAAGGATTGCCTGTTCACTGTTTGGTCCAATTATGGTAAAATTTCACAAAAGAAACATGTGGGCATGTTTAGTCCTCAGGTAAGATTGACAGAGAAAGGAAGAAGGGCACAATGAAATAAAAACAATCATAAAAATGAACAATAAGTCCACAAGAAATGCTCTCTCAGTGTCATTCATACACAGCATCATACGCTATGCACCCATTATGAATCATATGCTGAGAGTATGAAAATAAATCAAGCAATGTATAGCAATCATACCTCAATAAAACTGTTTAAAAAAAAAGAAAGAAAATTAATCAAATAGACCTCAACCTGGAAAGGAGCTCACATCTAAATGTGGTAATTCCAAGATTAGAGACAAAGAAATGCCTCCTAGTGAATTTCTAAGGTGAGAAAGCAGTTCAGGAGAACAAAAAAATCGGAATGGGACTCCTCGAGATGGGAACCTCACCAACAAACGCCTGAAAGAGTGAAAGCCCAGACTGAGTTCGGGATACATATAGTATAGTTAGGTTTGAGAAAGGCTGGAGGAACGTATTGTGAAGAGTTTTGCCGAATTTCAGGAACAAGTTGATGAATTCATATTTATTTTAGCAAAGGAGAGTCCTTAAATGTTTTGAGCAGAGAACTGACATACTCTGAACGGAACCTCTGGAAGATTTTAGTTAAAGTGTTCAAAAGACTACAGAGAGTGAAGAACAAACAGATGGTTTTCCAAGAGTATTACAATGCAAGTAAGAAGCAATCAAGGTCTTTTTCGTTTACCCTACCTAGGTTCTCACATCCCAGTGCTGGGTTTGTCAGTGATGCCCACAGGATGGTGAGCCTGGTTAGAGGGCTACCACAGAGCTGAAGAGCATGCTGGTGCCTGGATATACAGAACCATCAAAGCATAAAGTCATGCTTTCTGTGAGGTGTCACCGCACCTCCTGGAAGGATGGATGCCTACAAGATGTCCCGAGTCATCCAGCAAAATGTATCCCTATGTGTGCTGCTGTTAGGTTAGAAAAGGTCTGTGGTTCATTCACTGCTATAGCTTATTTGAATAATTATATCTGTGAGCATGTGAGAAGTGCCCTGAGTTAAACATAAGTATAAATCACCACCTCCAAACAATTCTTCTGATGAATGTTGGGAGGTAGAGTACTGCTACCCTTCCAAGTCCTGCCTTCATCTATAAGGACCAGGAGACTCCTCAATCGCCAGCCTGACCCCAGAAGTGCCCACTGACAGCAATATTCCAAATTAAAACAGATCACTGAATAGTTACAATTTCAGTTTAAAATTCATATTAAATCAGAGCAAACACCAGAACAAAACCCAAGACACACGAATCCCAGACCACTGTACTGTTGTAAGCCCCCTCTCAAATGATTATCTCCTTTACCTGAAAAATTAATCCCCTGCCAGACGGGAAGCTCATAAATCCCCAGAGGCCATAGGGATGGTAGACCCTTATAGAAGCACCAGGATAATGCTGGACAGCATCAATTCACATGTTCACAGCACTGCGTCCAGGAAACTGACTTCCGGAGAAGGTATCCTCTAGAAATAACTCAGCAAAAGAAAACAGCTCTGTGCAGGCATTTGATCACTACACCAGCACCCAGAGCAAGGGGAAAGGAGACCTGAATGATCAAGCTGTGATCTATCACTTACATCACCACTGAACATTATAACCATAAAGATAACACGGAAAACCCCTTATGGAGTAGGCTCTGGTTTTTCTTTTCTTTTTTTTAAAAAAGGAAGAATTGTATATCTATGGTTGGAAATACATTAATTTCCCAAAATGTTTAAGGATCAACCAAGAGCAGGAAAAGGAGGATATTAAAAAATTAACATGGATGATGTAGGGTGCTAAGACCATGGCCGATTTTGCTGTGCTATGCTTTCATGTTACCGTCATGTGAAAGAGCAGTTCTGCCACTGACAAAGGAGGAAAAATCAGTTCTGTCCCAAGCCATACGAACAGGGACATAAATGGGTGTAAAAGAGTTTCCAGCTCCTTCTGCAAAGAGCTGTGTGGCCTTCCTGCAAGACGACCTCTCCCTCAGATACCAGGACAAAGAAGAGGCGCACCTTGAGCGACAAAGGCAGCGTTGCCTCGCCTTCCTCCCTCCGCAGCCTGATCGCCCTGACATCCTAATGGGCACGGGCGCTTTTGTTTAGCTGGGGGGAGGGACGGCATCAGAAGGTGCCTGTGCTGACGGGGAATGCACTTTCAGGACAAGAGGCTTCATCATTACCAGCATTAGCGGCAGAATGGAGACGGTACGCGGCAGATTGATCATCATGCCGGAAATTAAAAACACACACCGGGCAGGGCGAGGCCGGAGGCTGGGTTCCCCGCACCCCGGGCGGCTGCCCTGCGGCGGGAGCCAGGCGGCAGGAGGGCATGGTGCCGATTTTTCTCCCAAGACGCCGCACCTTCTCCCCGTTTGGTGTTCTCAGTGTCCCCCACGACATACGCATACAAATCCACATCACACACAGGCTGTAAATGGCCGGTACTTAATTACAGAGTTCAGGGTGGGCTGCTGTCCCGGGAGCAGTGGTGGCACAGCACTGATGAGGGGAGAGAGGAAAGAGGCCTGGCTACACAGGTTCCTACTCAGGTCTTTTCTCAATACTATTTTAAACAGAAATCTGTAAAGCGTCTAAACATAATTGTAAAGTAACTGAAGATGAAGAAACAAATATTACATTTGCAGAGCAGACTCCCACCCAGTCTCAAGGTAAGGATCAAAGGATCCCCCTGCTTGAGGTGGGATGTCCTTTCTTTTTCTAATTCCAGTAACGCTGTTTCCTCTTCTCTTGGACACTCAGCACAGTAATTTTTTGGTGGGCCGGGGGGTCGGGGTGGGGTGGGGGTCGTCTCACTTATCACAGCAAGTTCACAATGCTTAGCACAACTGATCTTAGCACACAATAATCCCTCAATGTGCCAGACTGGAACCGAAATTACTAAACGCAAAAGACAATCAAGAGGCTGGCATCTAAACGTTAGCGCAGCGTCTGATATAGAAATATATCACCAACAGAAATATAACACCAGCCAAAAATGCAAGCCACATATGTACCTTTAAATTTTCTAGTAGTCACATTTTAAAAAGTAAAAAGAATAAGGGACATTTATTTCATTAATGTTATTTAACCCAATACATCCAAAATGTTACTACTTCAACATGTAATGAATACCAAAAAAATAAAGAGTAAATTAATATTGTACGTTTTTTGTACAGAGACTTTGAAAGCCAGTTTACAAATATTTTACATCTCTTGCACCCCCCAATTTGGACAACCCACACTCAAGGGCTTAATAGTCACATGAGCCTGGTGGCCACCATTATGGACAGCACAGTATTGCAGTGAAGCTCCAAAAAGTCCACAGTACAGAAAAACGCCCTTTATAAAGAGAAGTATGCTAATAAAGAACTCATTTAAAGTTTTACATTAACCTGTATGTTACCTCTTTATATTTGTTTTTAATAGAACTAAGGAAGGAAGATAGGTGTACATTTTCCCCTTTACAAACTTGTTTGGATTATTGTGTAAATCAGAAAATATTGTTTAAAATATATCCTCCACAGGGAACTATATTCAATATCCCGTGATAAAGCATAATGGAAAAGAATATAAAAAAGAATGTGTGTGTGTGTGTATCCTGTGTGCTCCGTCGTGTCTGACTCTTTGCAACCCCATGGACTGTAGCCTGCCAGGTTCCTCTGTCCATGGGATTTTCCAGGCAAGAATACTGGAGCAGGTTGCCATTTCCTACTACGGGGTATCTTCCCAATGCACGGGCTGAACCAGCGTCTCCTGCACTGGCAGGCAGATTCTTTACCACTAGCGCCATCTGAGAAGTCCTCACATGCCCCCTAAAAGGGTAGGAAAAGTGTGAGACATATAGTACATAGTTAAAATCCCAACGTTCACGTAATTGTAGTGCCAGAGAAGAGGGAGAAGAATAAGACAGATTCAGTATTTGAAGGAATACTTCACATAGAAGTATTCTAAATCTTAGAATATTTCAAAATGAAGCCACAGGCTGAAGATTATCCATAAAACAGCCCTCTTCCCCCAAATCTAAATTCATCACAGCAATCTAGAGAAAACAAAGACAAAGAGAACATTTTAAAAGTGAAACCATTTACCTCAGACTGGGACTTGAACCCATGTGCTGGGACTCAAACCCAGCCAAAACCCAGTTTGGGACTCAAACCCATGTGGCTGGGACTCGAACCCAGCCAAAACCTTGTTTGGGATTCGAACCCATGTGGCTGGGACTCGAACCCAGCCAAAACCCTGCTTGGGACTTGAACCCACATGGGTGGGACTCAAACCCAGCTAAAACCCATGGTATCTGGTTTAAGGACCTAATGAAGCTCAGGTTCTTGATGTCTCATCGCAGAAAGAAATCAGTGAGAGACAAAGTGACAGGTAAGAAGTGGATTTATTCAGATTCAGAGAGAAGCACACTCCACAAATAGAGTGTGGGCCATCACAGAGGGTGAGCATATACATAATATATGCATCACTTTGGTGTACTGTAGAAATTAATATAACATTGTAAATCAACTATACTCCAATGGAAAAAAAAAAAAAACATCCTCAAGCCAGTCTTTTCCAAGAGCCATATTCATTAAGGAAAATTTAACAACACACAGGAGCAAGCGTTGCTCTAGGATATAGTACTTTGGTGTTTTTTTCCCCACTTGTCTGAGCAGATAATTAGTAGGCTGTGTTGTTTAGTAATTATTACTAAAGAGCTATGCACTTCCCTTCTAAAGCCTACTTTCACAAATATTATATAAACAAACTATTAGTAGTTAGAAGATAGTTTCAATGCTATCGTGATGACATTAACAGCAGGGGTCCTGGAATGCCAAAAGCCTCACCTAAGAGTCTTCTGCCTAGAGTCTTCTCCCTTCTGGGCGGGTGAGTTTGCTCCACACAGGAACAGGAACGGAGCCGGTATCCAAGTACCACCTGATGGGTGGTAGGATGCATCAACCCAATGTCAAACCTGGCCAGTCTCCAGCAAGAAGGCTTATGTGGTCTTCCTACTTTCCTCACCCCATCACCCCAGCCTCCCACAGCCCAGCCTGTTGTGAACCTTGAGACCAGCCCACATGGGCCTGAATCTGTGGGTCCAGACTACTTATCCATTCAGCAGTGGGTGATGCTGAGATGGAAAAACAGCCGGTCCCTGGGAGCCAGCCCAGGAAGCCAGACCCTGCGGGGGGTCAGCTTACCAGAGGCAGACACAGGACGGAACTGAACGCTACCCACGGGATGTTGCCACCAGTAACCAGGACCGACAGAGGTTTGGATGCTGACCAATCAAATGGGCATTTGTTCCTCTCTATGGAGCAGGGGGTGCGATGAAAGAATTACAGAAGTCCCTTTCCCCAAGACTCCCCCAAGTTTCTGACATCATATGGAGTTGTTATTTACCCAGCTTCCCAGATGAAAGTCAATAATCTCAGTGGAGTGAGGTACCAGACAGGTCGTTCAGTAAAAACACTATGATGTAACCTACTCAGAGGACTGAAGCGTGCTGTTCTTCATTTCCCCTTGAGGCAAAATGAGATCTAGGAGTGGGAGAGACGCCTCTTGTCAGAGAGCCTGGGGAGAGTCCCTGAGATTTGCCAACCAAGAACTGCGTAACCAAGCTCTTTAAACAAAATGCTTCTGAAATAACATTACTGATCAGCAGCTCTCATGACCATACTCTGTAGTGAGAGAAGTTAAAGTATCAATCATTGGATTTGGTTTTTATTTGCAGCTTTTCTCCAATCCAACTCCCCCCCCCTTTTTTTATAAGAAAAGGGAAATAAAGGAATAAAAGGAATTTTTAAAAAAACATAAAAAGAGAACTTCAAACCTTTTCCCTTAAAGTACTCTTGCACTGAATTCTCTTCTCACTTACACATTTTCCCTTCACCTCTCTGGATTTATGTTCCTGTATCCAATTCACATAAAGGATGAGTGTTCATTGACTGACAGATAGTAAATAGTAACATACCAAGACTCACCTAAAAGAACTGCTCTAAATGGACTTGGCCACAACTTTATGGGGTTTCCCAGGTGGCTAACTGGTAAAGAATCCACCTGCCAGTGCAGGAGATACAAGAATCTCAGTTTTGATGCCTGGGTCAGGAAGGTCCCCTGGAGGAGGAAATGGCAACTCACTACAGCATTCTTGCCTGGAAAATCCCATGGACAGAGAAGCCTGGCAGGCTACAGTCCACGGGGTCGCAAAGAGTCAGTCGAAACTGAACACACACACACACACCAATTTTATAAGGGTGAGTACTGAGCTTGGAAGACAAATGAGTAACACATCTGCCTGCTTTCCTGACATTTATACAAGTCAACTAAAGCAATGGAAGACTCAGGGGTGAGGGAGAGCTATAAGGTATGCAGCTCTTTAAACAGCTTTTCCGGGTGACACTGCATTGCTGGAGTTAGTTTATTAAAAAGCATAACTAGAACAGTCTTTTGGACTCTGTGTGAGAGGGAGAGGGTGGGATGATTTGGGAGAATGGCATTGAAACATGTATAATATCATATAAGAAACGAATCGCCAGTCTAGGTTCGATGCAGGATACAGGATGCTTGGGGCTGGTGCACTGGGATGACCCGGAGAGATGGTATGGGGAGGGAGGTGGGAGGGGGATTCAGGAATGGGGACACGTGTACACCCGTGGTGGATTCATGTTGATGTATGGCAAAACCAATACAGTATTGTAAAGTAAAATAATTAAAAAAAAAAAAAGCATAACTAGGACATGACCACTGATAAGGAAGACAGGCTGGAAATCTTGATTAGCCCTGATGCTCAGTGTGTGTCTCTACTGCCACACATGATTCTAGAGCAGAAGCCTCCCTCCCTTTTCTTTCAGGATCAGTATGTACAAGCATTTCTTTTTCTCCACACTTGTAGTCAATGGTACCTAGTATTCTGATTTGAGCAAACACAACTGTAGAAGAAACTTAAGAGGCAATAGGGAGAATTTGTCTAGGTATTTGACATTACAGAATTGTGCACATTTTAGTTGAGATGATGTTATTGTGGTTTTAAGAGTCCTGATCTTTTAGAGATATCAAAAGTTTAGGGATAAAATAGTACTCGCTTAGGCAGCACATATACTAAAGTTGAGGGATAAAATAATGATGTGAGATTTCACTTTAAAATAATTGAGCAATTTGGGGAGAAAAGGTTAGAGATGTATAGCAAAATAAGATGAACTCATTTGTTGATGATAGCTGAAACTGGTTGATAGACTCATGGGGGTACATTTTTATATTCTTTCCACTTTGGTGTATGCTTGAAATTTTATATTTTTTCTGAGTACCTAGTAATCAAAGGAGAAGGGGGTAAAAAGCTCTTTCCAGGGCTTTTCTGGGGCAATTATATCCCTTCTCAACTTACCGTTGCCTGAAGGTATCACAGGCCATTCACTGTTAGCTCCAAGAAGAAAGCACACATCCATCCTAGTTTTCTTTAAGACTACAATCTTGACCTCTATCTCTCTCTGTCTCAAGAGAGAGTTAGCTTTTGATCACCTCCAAGAAACAACATCCTTTAGGATATTGAACCTGACAAGAGACAGCCTACAAAAACCTATGGTTTACATTAGAAGTCTGAAGGCATTGCCATGTCCTGGATCTGTGGGTTAACAATGCATGACAAAGTACACACTCTTGGTAAGAATTTAATTTAGCTCCGGTATGAAGGGATGCCTTATGAAACAAACTGGCATCAAGTCCATGGGGTGGGCAAAGAAGTGAGAATATAAAATAGAAGACAATTCACCATCTCTAAGTTGCTCCCTCTGAAACACTGTGGATACCTTAAAATCAGCTATATCCTTTTAGCCAGAAATCTCAATCCTAGGAATGTATTCTAACAAAAAACTGGGCAAGGACACAAAGAGATGTGTACTGATAAACCGATGTTTATCACACCTTTGGTTATAATAGAAAAAGAAAACAGAAAATCAAATGAGTATCAGTGGAAAATAAAGTATTACTTAGGAGACCTGGGTTCAATTCCTGGGTTGGGAATATCTCCTGGAGGAAGGCATGGCAACCCACTCCAGTATTCTTACCTGGAGAATTTTATAGACAGAAGAGCCTGGCAGGCTACAGTCCATGGGATTGCAAAGAGTCGGACACGACTGATTTTCACTTTCACTTTAGACACGTAATGAAATTATATATAATCTTTTATAAATGCTGATGTCTGAGGTATACCATTGAGTAAAATGGTGGCTTTCAAAGCAGACTTTATAAAACTGTATCTTCATTTTAAAACAAAGTGTGTTTTCTATAAAGTAGAAAAGAGCTGGAATAAACAATAAGATGTTAAAAATGATGTTTTCTAGTTCATAAAATTAAAAGTGCTTTTTACCTTATCCTTCATATTTTTCTGTATGGTCTGAGGTTTTTTTCAATGAGCCCCAGAGAAAACTATTCTTTCAAGACAATAACAACAACATGATGATGATCAAAGTAGGGAAAAAGTCACCAGAGCTGGACAGAGGTCAAAGATAAAAATCCAAGAAAAAAACCCAGGCTTGGACATCTAACAGCCTAGGAAGGTCAGCATTCTTTCACTTCATTCAAAAGACATCTTTACTAAGCAACTACTCTGTTCCAAGTGCTAGTTCAGGAACTGAAGATGGCAATAAGTCTTCCTGCCCTGCAAGGGGTTTAGTCTAATGCCGTGCAGGTACAATTTAGGGATGGTTATCCCAGGTGTGTAGGGTGTGGTCAGCTGTGGTGGAGAAGGGCAGGCATTGAGAAACCTAGGGAACTAGAAGCACAGATGAACACAAGATAAAGGGTGAGGCTAGGAAGGTACGTGGGCCCAGAGTATGGAAGGTCTCAAATGCGCCTCTGAAGAATCTGGGTTCCAATCGACCAAGACTCTCTGCTTGACCATATTTTAATCAGGCTCCTCTGAGCCCTCTTCTCAACTGGGCCTTGAACTTGGACTTCCATGTCTGTCCTTGCAGAGTCCAGTTTGAGCAAGACTCCTCCTAAAGCAGTTGAGAGAGAATCCCCCCCACTCACCATCAATACCTCATCACACTAGATACTTCAATGCTTGTATCTTAAAAGCTTTATATCTGGCCTGCCTGTACCAAGACTCCCCCATACTTTTCACATCTCTCTTAGTGACTGTTCTTCCACCTATGCGCCCCACCAACCTGCTCCCCTTGTACTTGAAATTGACCCTGATTTCTCTCCCCGACTGGAACAGTATCAACCCGTGCTATGATAGTCTTCCTTACTGTGTTTACAAATGTGAGAATAATTTTTTCTTTAGCACAACCAGAAGATACCAGGGAACCTATGAGGGGTCTTAAGCTTTCTAAAGCCTAGTTAATCTGACAAGCATGCAGAGAAATACCCACTGTGGGTCTTCTCACAGCGTACATTTTCTGAACCTGGCACCATACTCGGCAACCTATACACATCAGCTCATGTAACCATCACAAGGATCCTACAGGGTGGAGAGTGTTATCATCCATATTTCACAGGCCAGGAAACTGGAACTTAGTGTGGTGTAGCCATGTGTCCAAGTACATAAAGCAAAGAAGTCACAGAGCTGGGCGTTGGTCCTGGGCTGTCTGCCTTGCATCCAAGTTTGGTGCTGGGGATGGTAGAATGAATTTACAACCCTATTTTCTCTCAAGTTCTGTAGTATTTTCAAATAACCACACACTCAACAGCTTTCTTCCTCATAAAAGGACCTTGGTGGATATGCAGCAAATAGGTTAAAGGAGGAGCTTTCTCAGCCACAAAGATAGGACTTTATGGAAAACCTGAGAGAAATCAAGTGAAATTGGATCTGTCAAGGAGCTATTCTTTTTTAACTCAAAAGAAACCATTAGGGAGTAGGTGGTTTTGTTTTCGCTTGTTTAATAAGGAGACACAGGTGAGAAATCTGAGACAGGTACCAAAGGAAACCCAAAGGTGGGGGAAATTTCCTATTCTAAAGGGAGGAGAAAAGTCAAGGAGGCAAAACCCTGTCATTAAACCAGGGAGTCAGGCCAGGGAAGCACAGGTGGAGGCAGAGGGAAATCCCCAGTGATGCCCAAGTTATTCAAGGAAATGCAGAAATTGGCATTTAGCGAGACTTGATTCTAGGCAAGGAAACAGGGGAAGACAGAACTGTCAATCAAGATACACTTACTAAGCAACTTGACGACGACAGTAAAAAGCACAAAGATGTTTAAAAAAAAAACAGCTCCTGCTTCTAAGAAGCTTGTCATTTACACAAAGAGAATATTCACGCAAGCGCACACGCATGTGCACACCCCAATGTGTGATCACAGCAGACCACAGGGACAGCTGGCATAGTAAGGAAATGGAAACCCAGCTCTGCCTTCTGAAGGTTAGGAATTCCACAGACAAGAATGGTGTGAACTAGTGGCCAGGAAACAAGGATGCAAGAAGCGTTTTCAGCTGCTAGCCAGAATTAAGGGTGGTAATTTTGGGGGGCAAGGCTAATTCTGAAAATGAGGAAACCTACAGAGGAAGAGGAAACGTGAGAGATAATTAGCATATGCTGAGCATTTTCTCTGTGCCAGACCCTGTTTTGACCACTTCATTTCATTTCATTCCAACAATCCTGTGAGTTAAGTAATTGTCTCCACTTGAACTATGACCAAACTGAGCCCCAGGAAAGTTAAGCAACCTGAAAAAGGCCTCACAGTGAGCTAGTGAATTCATAGGCAGCTCTGTCTGACTCTCCCCAACGCCTCTACCAACCCCAATCCTTTACTGTAGCACCAACCGCGTGCTCACCATAAGCAAGAGTAGCCTCCAGTGACACAGGCCAGACTATAATTACTCTCCTGTGTTCACTCATTCCAGGATTTCAGAGGGCAGGTTTACAGGAAACCACAAATTCATTTTCAGGTGATGTAAACATTTCTGAATTTAGGAAGAACATATCTCCACACTATTAAACACTACTGTTAATATTCACTTAGACACAGTGATGAATATACTCTTTAAAAAGTCTGGCATAAAATATTACCACTTTTTAGTTTAAGCCACATTGGAAAACTGGCCATTTCTTAGAGTTAAACATACAGTTATGGTATGATCTAGTAATCCCACTTCTGGCTGATTACCCAAGAGAAATAAAAATTTATACTCACACAAGAATCCATATGTAAAGGTTTATAGCAGCTTTATTCATAATCATCTCAGACTGGAAACAACCCAAACGTCCTTCAACGGGTGAATGGATAAACAAATTGTGATATACTTGTATAAAGGAATACCACTAAGCAATAAAAAGTAATGAACTTTTTTTTCAAGGAATAAACTATTAATACCTGGAACAACAACCTAAACCTCAAAGGACTCAATCTCAAAAAGATACTTAAATTTATGATTCCATTTTTATGACAATCTGGTTGCCAGAAGTTAAGAGAGGGGAGAAGATTCGATTATAGAGGGATGGCATGAGAGATTTTTGGGGTTTGGTTTTGTTCTTTTGAGTGATGAAACTGTTCTGTATCTTGAGTATGGTTGTATATGGTAGGTAGAACAATGGTCCAAAAGATGTCTACACTAAACTTGTGAATATATGAAAGTTACAGGATGAAAGGAAATTTGCAAATTGAACTGATTGCTAATCAGATGACCTTATAATAGGGACATCATCCCATATTATCTGGCTGGGCTCACTGTAACCGGATGGGCCCTGAAAAGTGGAATAGGGAGGCAGAGGAGTCAGTGAGAAAGATATGCCATGGAAGAAGAGGCAGAAGAAATTTGAAGCATGAGAGGGAATCAACCCACCCTTGGCCCTTAAGGTGCAGGAAGGGGGCCATATGGCCAGGACCTGGGAGTGGTCTCTAGCGGCTAGGAACAGCCCCAGGCTGACAGCCAGCAAGGGATGGGACCTCAGTCCTACAACCACAAGGACCGAATTCTGCCAAAACCTGAATGAGCAAAGAAATGGATTTTCTTCCAGATCCTCCAGAAAAGAACATGGTCCTGTCAACACCTTGGTCCTGACCTTGCAAGAGCAGAGAAACCAGCTGACTTGATGGACTTCAGTCAACTGGAAAAAAAAAAAAAAGCACAATCTAAAAGTTGAGAATTATGTTTTATTTAAGGCATTTACTGAGGATTAGAGCAGGAGATGGCAGCCTGTCAGCTAGCTCTGAGGGACTGTTCTAAAGAGTAAGAAAGGAGCCAGGATATACAGGAGATTTTAAAGGGGGTTAAAGAAAAAAGAAAGGAAGTAGTGGAACATCAAAAGATTACTGCTAATCACAAAAAACAGACATCTCAAGTTAATGGTTTTAGTGCTTTTCTGTGTATGGGAAGATGAAAGAGTCTGGACTAATTGAAAACATTCCTTTGATATGCATCTTAACTATCTAGAACCAGTATCCTTTTCTCTCTGTCCTGAATTCCCCTCAGGATGCACCACCAACTGCAGGCGATATTCTTTGTCCACATGATGTATGGAAACTGTGTGATAATAAATTTGTATCATTTTAAGCCTTCAAATTTGTGATAATTTGTTAGAGCAGCAACAGAATACTAATACAGCATAGCTACACAATTCTATGTATTTTTCACATCCCCTTACAATAGAACTATAAACCAAAGAGAGTGATTTTACTCCATATAAATTTTAAAATATTCTTGCTTTTAAAAATCATGATTATGGACAAAAAGAAAAGTTCTAGCCATATTTCTTGACATCTTCAGCCCATAATCTCCACAACAGTAACTCAGGCTTGGAATTTGGTTTCTGTCCCCACCCCTGACTTCCCTGTCCATCCACTGACCAGAACTAATCTAACCTCCTAGAGCCTAAGGCCACTTTCCATGCCAAAGGCTAGCTCAGGGTTTGTGGCTAATATTTTGCTTTGGCTTTCAAACAAGTCAAAACTTACACTGCCTCAGGGGAGGCACCCTTGGTTAAAAAGACCTGCTTTCCCAGGAGTGCAGATAAGAGGAAAGCCCAAAACTGACATGTGAAAGTCCATTTCAAAGAAACCTACTGAGAACTCTCTCAAGACAGAGTTCCATCAATGTAGATACACCAAAACCAACAGGCAGAGCTCAAAGTAATGGATGACTCACCAGGATTTTTAGCAGTTAATGAAGAAGTATTCTGAGAAATGCTCTAAATTCAATATTTTTCTCTGAAAGAATTAATGTGGTGCCCCTCACCCCCACCCTCCACTTCTAGCTCATCACAAGTGTCATTAGCAGACCTAATTTTTAACAAGGTTGAATACAGTTCTTTACCAAGGCATTTAAGAGATAGCACATAGTACATCTCTTTAAAATTATTTTTAACTACTCCCCACAGCCTACAGTCGATGAAAAGTCCATAAAGTCATTAAAATACACCAAGGTAAAGATTTCTAGATTCAACAAGGAGATCAATAAATATTTATTAAGTGCCTTCTGTGGGTAACACCCTGAGAAGTACAAGAAGCAAAACATGAACGGGCCTTGGCTCTACACCTGCTTTACAATGTCATTAGACACAGGATCAAAATTAATAATAATCTAAGGGACTTCTCTGGTGGCATAGTGGATAAGGATCTGCCTGCCAACGCAGGGGACAAGTGTTCAATCCCTGGTCAGGGAAGGTTCCACATGCCTCAGAGCAACTAAGCCCATGCACCACAAGTACTGAGCTCCTGTGCTAGAGCTTGTACTCAACAAGAGAAGCTACCACTCTCCGCAACTACAGGAAACCCACACACAGCAACAAAGACCCAGCACAGCCGAAAATGAACAAAAATTTGTAAAATAAATAAGAATCTCTTAAAAATGAAAAAATGATAATCTAAGGCAAAAAATTATGAGATCACATACAAAATGAGTGCGGCAAGAGTTCACAGTGGAAGAAACTGTGGCTGGGGCAGTCAGGGAAAGAAAGGAGCAGGGGGGAAAAAAAGCAAGAATGATAGAGATAATCTCTTCAAGCTTTACCCCTGGTGGCTCAGGCAGTAAAACATCAGCCTGCAATGCAGGAGAGGTGGGTTTGAGCTCTGAGTCAGAAGATCCCCTGGAGAAGGGTATGGCAACCCATTCCAGTTCTCTTGCCTGGAGAATCCCATGGACAGAGGAGCCTGGCGGGCTACAACCCATGGTGTCTCAAAGAGTCAGACACGACTGAGTGACTAAGCACGCACTTCAAGATGACATTTCTTTAAAAAAGAGAAATCTAGGAACCCCACCTGCAAAATCTTCCTCTCAGCGTACATCTCCACAAGAAATGAACAAGACTTTAAAGGAAAAACAATCAGTCCAGTTTCAAAAACAAAAAAGAATTTCTGAGATTCTGAATTTGGACTCACAGTTACCTGTGCAGAAATTCATTCTTCATTCATCTCTGTTGGGCTCTGTGCTTCTTTGTTCCTCCCCACAATCTATGCCCCTGCAAGAAGGAGGGGAGAGCCCATCTAAGAGAGCCTCCACCCGCACCCGAGCCAGGTGGGCTGGTTCCAGCCGAACTGACCCGGGAGCCTTCTACTCAGTCGGCAGAGGCTGATACAGGCTGCGAGAACGGTGACTTCCTTTAGTTACACATTACTAAGTAGGAATGGGAAGGGTCCCAGCACGTGCCAACTCAAGTCCCAACACCCGGCAGCATCTGGCAGTCTTCTGTTCTGTACTAAACTCTCTGAAAGATGCATAAAAGAATGTTCATAGCCGCTCCATCTATATTAGCCTCGAAGTGGAAACTACCCAAACAGTTACTACCAACAGTTACTGGATAAATAAACTGTGGTATATTCATATAATAAGACACTACAGAACAATGAGGATGAACCAACTGCAGCCACACATCACAACGTGGACCAATTTGACAACCAAAATGTTGAACACAAGAACTCACACAAAGAGGTGAACATACTGTGTGGTTTTATGGAGGTAAAGCTTAAAAAAAAATAAAAAAACACTAAAAGTCAAAATAGCAGTTATTCTGAGGCAGAGGGAGTTAGTGACTGGGAGGGACTTCTGGGGTCCTGAAAATGTCTGGTTCCTAGCCTAAGAGGTGGTTATGGGAGTGTTTATATAAAAAAAGAAAAGCTATATACACTTATGAAAACACTTTTCTATATGAATGCTTTATTTCAAAGAAAAATTTATCTTAAAGAAAACTGAAAAGTGTTTTATTAAAGGATTATAGTAAGATAAAAAATTTTCAATTTACCCCAGATTTACAGTTGAAGAGCTACATGTGCTTTCACACCCACAACCATTTGTTTAATATAATTGAGTAGTGTCATAAAATTAAGGAAGGATAAGCATAAGATTGAGGATCTCTGCCTTGCACACAGATCAAAGGGATGATCGATTACTCCACTTCACTAGTTCTGGTATGTCACCCTTAGAAGACGGAGAAAGAGAAGAGCGTGGAAAGGAAGAAGGTGGAATAGGAGAGAGAGAAGGAGGAGAAAGAAAAGAAACAGCTTGAGCCTTTCTTTAAAACCTCTGAAAAAATAGGGTCACCAGAACATGTTCTAGGACTGAACAATTATTGGTTAAAAAACTGTTACCAGACAAGGGGCAGGGCTAGATGTCCCCAGTAACTCCCACTCTATCCAAACCACAAGCTGGCTCAGGAAACAGCAAATCAGCCTGCAGGGTGACCCCAGCTTAGATGTGTAACCCACAAGCTACTATCCGTCCCATGTCCTGGCCATAGATATGTCACTGTCCAATGTCAGCCATCAAGTATAGAATTTTCTTCCTCATCAGTGATTGTAGCATCCATCTTTCCTTCAATTTAGCACTAAGCAGACAGAAAACCCCTCCTTCCTGGCCTCACAGGCCAGCTCTCAGGATGAACGACCACCCCCATAGCATTTGGAGGTCACAGTTTTCTGATGACTGTGAAAATGAGGAGGAGAGGAGGTCTTCAAGAGGAGATGCCTTTCTAAGGAAGGTACACGATGAAGCCCTTTGGCAATGCCGGAGCCTTGCCTCTGGTCTCCCGTGGAGAAAGCCTGCCTTCCGCTTCGACCAGCACCTGGCTAGTCCCTGGGGCCCTTCACAGGTACTGCGGCACAACCTTGGCAAAGATGCTGGGACTGTTTGGGCAGGCAAATGTCTGCCTCTGGTGCTTAAGAAGGGTCGACCTGACTCCAGCAGAGACCCTAAGTAAATTGTCACCTGTCAATCACTTGACCTAAATACCCCAGCCACTGGGGGAAAATAGGAGGGAGGAGGTAGTCTGAGCATGCTCAGTAATCGGGATGACATCATTTAATCAATGCTGAGGCCGGGAAGGCTGCATCAGCAGCCTCGAGCAGGCTGCCAGGAACGTGTCAGCGGGGATCGGGAGGCTCCCATTTAACTCGGTCCCTCCCCACGCGACTCGCATACAAAGAGGGTACCGTCAGCTACACACGCTGGGGACAGAGGAGGGGGAAGGGTGGGGATGGGGGCAGGGAAAGCTGGCTTATTTCATTTGACATATTCCTTTAAGAACTAAAACCCAACGGTATTCCCTCCCCGCACCAGCAGCCGCGCTGCTGAAATGGAGCCAAGTCTGGGGAGGGGAAACTTGGGAAGGGAGATCAAAAGTGAGGGGGCCCCAGCCACACAAAGTAACTTGTTCTTTGGGTACAGAGGCTATTTGGCTCCGTTTGGGACCCCCGGTCCTACAGATGCGGGCGGGTGCACAGCCTCCTCACCGTCCAGCATGGAACACACCCGAGGGTCTGCGGACACCAGGTGGGGGTCGCCCCACCGGGGAAGAGTGAGACTCGAGGTCCACAAGTCAGGACAGCCTGTGTTGAGAGGAAGCAAGAGGAGACATACGAAGCCTCCGGGAGACGCCACCAGTGTTCCCCCAGCCCCCGCCTTCCGCGTGCACAGCAAGGTGAAACGCCGCGGGGAGCCAATTCGACAGGGTTGTGGGAGCTCGGTGCAGAAGCTAGGATTTTTCCAGTAGCTTTTTTGCTTCTTTTACCAAAACTGTGAGAAGAGGCAAAGTGCTCGATAAATCGAAACGATCCCTGGAATCATTTGTGGGTTACAGAGCTCATACTTTAAGGGGAGTCTGAGCTTGAGGGTAACGCGAACACACTACCCACGCGACGTGGCCAGGGCGGGGAACAATAGACCCACTCGGGCCCCCACCCCAATAACAATGGCGGCGCCGAACCCTTGCTCGCCCCCTACCCCCACCCCCGCCACCTGGGGCCGCCCCGGGGCCTCCAGTCGACCCTCAACTCGCCCAGAAGGGAACTGCAGGGTGGGGGATTCTCGTCAAGTCCACCCTAGAGGGCAGCCCCGAAAGGATGTCCAAAGGGGCTGCCCGAGCATCTCTCCCCGGCCTGGGGCATCGGGGCGCCGGGCTGGGGCGCGAAGCATCAGGGAGGCCAGACTTCCCAGCCACTTACCCCGATCACCACGGTCTCCTCGCCTTTAAATTTGGGAATGAATTTGTCCCCGCGGAGGATCTCTGCTTCGTTTAGTGGCCGGAACCGGCACATCACTTTGATGCTGCATTCGGCTGGATCCGCCATCTCGGCCGGCGGCAGGGAGGGGGCGCAAGGATGGGTCGGGGGCCGCGGTTCGGCACAACGAGGGAAAGTGGTTGAGAACCGCACCGCCCGCAACAAGGCCGCCTCCCTCAGCCTAGACGACGCTTCTCAGCAGGTCATCGCGAACTCGGCTGGCTGGGCAGCTCCGGCCGCTCCGACACCTTGTAGGTGGGCAGCCTATTAACCTTTGGCCCAGCCGGCTGCAGACCTGCCTTTCCTGGCCCTGCGCTGCGCCCCAGGCCCACCAGCCCACGACCACGCGGCGGGCGGACGAGGCGATGCGCAGGGAGCCAGCCTCTCCCTACTCAGACCTCCCGGGCTCCTGCGAGCTCAGCCATCCTGCATCAGCACCAGCGCGCTCGGTCGCCTCCCCGACCCGCCCCTTCGCCCCGCCCTGCCTCGGCACAGCCCTGGTCGGTTACGTCACTGCGGGGATCCGCCCCGCCCTCCCGCAGGCTCCGAGAGCGAAGCATCCTGGGACTTGTAGTCGCTGCACCTGCGGGTGAAAAGACTTGGATGCTTGGAGTTGGCTTTCGGGGATACGGGCGGTGCCTAGGGTGACGCTTCCGAGAACCTGCAGATCTTGGGTGGCTGCCCAAGTTAATAAAATGATGGATGTCACATCCAATATTCCCGGTTAAAATCTCTATAACTAACAAGGTCTATATTGTCTCCTTACATCTTTTCATGATCCCACAGGAAAGTCCCCTCTTAAGACCGTGTCCAACCAAACAGTAATGGAGCATTTTCTTTGTGCTCAACAGTTTTTAAGCGTTGTGAGGAAATTAGAAAGGAAATGAGATTTGCATGGATATTTGAAGCCAGTAATTCATGAAAAAGCTTGTTCATACATTTTTTGGGTCAGGAACTCCGTTAATATGTGATGAAAGTTAGGGACCTTTTCCATAACGGAAACAAAGACAAATAAACTCGTACACACCCACAGATTTTTTTCATGCTATTTCAGAGGGTCACTCTTGCTTGGAAAATCCAATGAATGGAGGAGCCTGGTACGCTGCAATCCATGGGGTCGCTAAGAGTTGGATACGACTGAGCTTCTTCACTTTCATGCATTGAAGAAGGAAATGGCAACCCACTCCAGTGTTCTTGCATGGAGAATTCCATGGACAGAGGAGCTTGGCAGGCTCCAGTTCATGGGCTCGCAAAGAGTCGGACACAACTAAGCAATTAACACACACATTGTATAGTTTACAGACCCTCTCCCTAACACCTGTTTATAATCCTGTAGAATGAACAGATATATTATCAAGTCCGAAGTTCTTTGCAAACTACATCCAGGTCCCATGATCAGATTTCTGTCTACTTATTAGCCTCATCTCTTACTGCTTCTTGTCTTGACATTTACACTCTGATAAACACCAAACTACTTGTGGCTTCTTCTATTTAAATTTACCTCTTGCTCTGCTTGCTTCTTGTACTTTGTTTAAGCATTTACTCTCCGGAAGTCAAGCATTCATGCCCATTAGTAAGTATGTACAGCAGGGCTCTTGCCATGGAAGGTGATAGAAATCCACCCAGAGCCCCTGAGTCTAAAGGAGAACTTGGGACTTCCCTGGTCCAGTGGTTAAGATTCAGTGCTTCCACTGCAGAGGGCATGCATTCCATCCCTGGGTCAGGAAGATCCCCTGGAGAAGGGCATGGCAACCCACTCTAATGTTCTTGCCTGGAGAATACCATGGACAGAGGAGCCTGGCGGGCTATGTCCTTGGGGTCAAAAAGAGTCAGAAAAGACTTAGCAACCAAACACACACAGACAATGTAGGCTTTAGATCACTATAGTGATAATCCTTTTGCAAATTATAAGTGTATCAAATTAACAGGCTCTATACCTTAAACTCGAGCTTCCCTGGTGGCTCAGTGGTAAAGAATCTGCCTACAGTGCAGGAGATCTGGGTTCAATTCCAGGGTTGGGAAGATCCCCTTGAGAAGGGAATGGCAACCCACTCCAGTAGTCTTGCCTGGAGAATTCCATGGACAGAGGAGCCTGGAGGACTACAGTCCACAGAGTGGCACAGAGTTGGACATGACTGAAGCGACTAAGCAACAGCAGCAGATACCTTAAACTTACACAACATTATAAGTCAATTATGTTGCAGTAAAGCTGGAGAAACAAACAAATTAGTAATAGATTTCCCCAGGGGAAGGAGTAAAAGGTGGGGGGAGGCATTGAGGTCACTGGTTAATTCCCTGACATCTGCCCCATGCATCCCTACTGAGAAGCTAGAACACACTGTGGACAAATGTCCCCAACTCTGGGCATGGCTTTGGTTAGTCTCATTAAAATCCCATACTCGGGGATGAAGCCAAGGAGATAGAGGAAAAGTTTGCCAAATTTTTGGAAAGACATTCTATTTCCTAAAATTTCTCTCCCTGTCTGGAAGATAACATTCCACATTCAATTGCTACTGAAACATTTTGTGACTGTGTGGAGAACAAAGCTTAGGATGAAGCCAAGCTCTGGATAACAGACCCAACAGACCAAAACTCCTGGGTCTTTGATTGTATGATCAAGCCACTGAGACTGAACAACCCAAAGCACACCCTTCTCTAGACTTCTTTCTTGAGCCAGTAAATTTCCCTGTTCAAGTCAGCTTTCTGTGACTCGCAGCAAAAGGGTATTATCTGATACCGGAAGATATGCAGGGAAGAGGTGAGCAAGGGACAGTCTGAAGGTCAGATTAATTTACATGCCCCGGACAGTGAAAAACCCCATGTGACCAGAGTGAAATTCATGAGCAGTTACATCAAGAGGCTAAGTGAAACAAGCCAGAGAAAGGAATACTGTATGGTCTCACTTATATGCGGAATCTAAGAAAAACAAACCAAACGTATAGATACCGAAACTAGATTGGTAGGTTGCCAAAGTGGGGGATGAAATGGGTGAAGGAAGTCAAAAGGTACAAACTTCTGGGACTTCCCTGGTGGTCCAGTGGCTAAGACTGCAAGCTCCCACTGCAGGGGGCTGGGGTTTGATCCCTGGTCAGGGAACTAGATCCCACTTGTGATAACTAAAGATCCCACATGACACAACTAAGACCCAGTACAGTCAAATAAGTAAATAAATGTATTTTTTTAAAGGTGCAAGCTTCTAGCTATAAGATAAATAAATTCTAGAAAAAAATTGATGGGTATACCAAAGAGGGAGGGAAAGGTGGGATGAATTGGGAGACTGGGATTGACCTATATATATACACTATTGATACTATGTATAAAATAGATTACTATGAGAACCTGCTGTTCAGCACAGGGAACTCTACTCAATGCTCTGTGCCTATGCACTGCGTGCGAACCGTGCTGCATGCCAACTCATTTCAGTTGTATCTGACTCAGCAACCCTACGGACCCTGGCCCACCAAGCTCCTCTGCCAATGAGATTTTCCAGGCAAGAATACTGAAGTGGGTTGCCATTTCCTCCTCCAGGGAATCTTCTCAATCCAAGGATCAAACCTGTGTTTCTTATGTCTCCTGTACTGGGAGGCAAGTTCTTTACCACTCAGTCAGTCAGTCAGTTCAGCCGCTCAGTCGTGTCCGACTCTTTGTGACCCCATGAACCGCAGCACGCCAGGCCTCCCTGTCCATCACCAACTCCTGGAGTTCATTCAGACTCGCGTTCATCAAGTCAGTGATGCCATCCAGCCATCTCATCCTCCGTCATCTCCTTCTCCTCCTGCCCCCAATCCCTCCCAGCATCAGAGTCTTTTCCAACGAGTCAACTCTTCGTATGAGGTGGCCAAAGTACTGGAGTTTCAGCTTTAGCATCATTCCTTCCAAAGAAATCCCAGGGCTGATCTCCTTCAGAATGGATTGGTTGGATCTTTACCACTAGCAGTGACCTAAGTCAGAAGGGTATCTAAAAAACAGGGGATATATGTTTATGAATACCTGATTCACTTTGCTGTGGAGCAGAAACTAATACAACATTGTAAAGCAACTATACTCCAATTAAAAAAATGTTTTTAAGATAAATGAGTCCTAGAGATATAATGTACAGCATGGTGACTATAGTTAACAATACTGCATTGCATAGTTGAAGGTTGCTAAGAGTAAATCTTAAAATTCTCATCATGAAAAAAATTTCTAACTATGTATAGAGATGGATGTTAAATAAACTTATGGTTTCACAATAGATACATATATGAATATAATGCTATATGTCAATTATATCTCAATTTTAAAAACTATTTTAACAGTGAAGGAAAAAGAAACTGATTTTTAGAAAAACTTCTTGAACCACTCTAGCCCACAGAAGTCTCTGCTCTCTCAGGCTGTCAGTCCCTTTGATTTTGTACCTGAGCTCTACTATCTTGCAGTGATAATCCTACTGTGGTCTGGTTCTGTCCTCTAGTTCCTTTGTCTACATAGTAATTTTCTTTCTGCTAAAGATGTCTTGCTCCCTTATGTATGTTGTGGAGATCATGCAGTATTTATGTGCTTTATAAAAACATTTTCTGGATCATCAGTCCATGCCCAACCTGATCACAATAATGGCAAGGACAAATGAATGAATACATGAACCTGGAAATAATGATCTTGCCTTGTAGGTGGAGCCTTGGGCTTAGGACCTACATTTTTTAAAGAGAATTTTGAAGCTCATTTTCTCTTTTCTTTCTTTTATGCATTTATTTTGGCCAGGCCCCACAACATGTGGGATCTGTTACCCAACCAGAGATTGAACCCAAGTCCCCTGCACTGAACACACAGAGTCCTACCTACCACTGGACTACCAGGTAAGCTCTTGGACCTGCATTTTTCATTCATTCTGCTGCTAACAAGTTCTGTGACTTTGGGAAAGATATTCAGCTTCACTGAATGATTTTTTATACCATCTGTTGAAGTGGTGCTGAAAATATCATCTCTTCTGGATAAGTGAGAATTGAAAGAGAAGTATGTGCCCAAATGCTTGGAAATAAAGTCCAGGAGAAGTTGTGAAGAGATTGGGAGAATCACTGCTTCTAAGAAAACATGAGAAGAAGAAAGAAAAGTATGTATTAATACAAAGGGAATTATTCCAAGGCCCAGCATAAGAATAGGCTCAAAATGGCAACTCAATAAATGTCTTTCATGCATTCATGCATTATTTACTCATTTATTCAACAAATGTGAATTTCCCATTGCAGCAATGAATCCCTAGAGGGTCCTAGTAAAGGCATCATCTGCTTCAGAGCTGGGTCAAGTCCTGCTGTCCTGAATTTTGCTCATGGTTATGTGAAGAGGTATGGGGACTTCCCTGGTGGTCCAGTAGCTAAGAGTCTGCCTTCCCAATGCTGGGGGCCCAGGTTCGGTCACTAGTCGGGGAACTAGATCCCACATGCCACAACTAAGAGTTCACATGCTGCAATTTGAAGACTGAAGATTAGAGTGCCACAACTAAGACCCGGTGCAGCCAAAAAAATAGTTAAGAGGTGCAATAAGCTTTCAGGACAGCACCTACTTCACTGCTATACTTCCTGGCCCAGCAAAGCCTTCTTGAAGCTGGAATGTAAAGGCCCTTTGAGGGCAGTTAATGAACTGAGGAATTAAGGGTAAAGGCACAAGGAAAGGGCCTCAAACAGATTCCAAGTTCCCCAGCCACTATTTCTTCCAACACCTCCACCAGTAACACCTGCTTGACCCTAAAACTTCAGTGTTGAGATGAGACAGAAAATAAATAAGGAATTATCTGAATAATTTGGGAAAAAGTGAACAGTCTCCCTTTGAGTGACTTTAGCCTGATAGAAATCAAGGCATGTGAATCCCTCCCCATCCCCCTTGTCTCTGGAGTGATCAGAGTCATTTTCTGAACACTATACTTCTCTATTCAGCTCAGTCCTAGATAACAGTTTCTATCCCAGTCTCCACTGCCAGTGAGAAGTGCAAATTGAAGCAATTATCTGGATTGTTCAAGGAAAAAAAAAGCCTCAGAAATCCTTCTGCCTGAGTGATCTAGGTAATTGCTTCAATTTTCACATCAGCTCCCCATCTTAGGCAGTCACTGGGATTGTCATTTAACTTAAACCCTGGGGTCTGCAGGTTCTGATGTGGGTTTAATCATTTCTGATGGCCTGGGCCCAGCTCCATTCCTGTAAGTACAAAAAATATCTGGCCCCAGTGAAGATTAAAAACCAAATGAACAGGTGGAGATGTTTTTTGGTGTTTAAAATCCCTTTAAAACTTGCAAAAAAAATAAGTTCTTTCCACGGAATGGAAAATCAGGATATCTTTTAAACTATAGCACCTCAAGATGTCCAGATAACCCAGCTCTGCGGAGAAGAAGCAAAGACTCACTTCCTTTCATCATGACATTAGCTGATCTGAAAGAGAAAGCATGTTTTCTTGCCTGTTTCCTTGTAGAGGAGAGATTTATTTTACTAGATCAAACCTTTACTATTAATTCCTGCAGAAAAAGAAAGAAAGAAAGAAAAAATCCAGGGCACTGGATGAATAAGATGGATAACTATTGACTCTAAAGAGGGAGAGGAGAGAGAAAAGCCAAACTCTTTTATGTCCTAGGGGTGGAGATGGGGACCCACCTGTGCAGGACACTGGCTACCAGGCACCAGGCCTAGTTAGGAGTCAGGATGCAGGAGGTGAGGGGCATGGGTGCCCCTGCCCTTCTCCGGGCTGGCAGCACAATCCTAGTGTGACCTGAATGTCAGCGATTTCCTCATTTTTTAACAACTGTATCTAACTTCATTCAGTCCCTACTTGGAGACAGAGTTCAACATTGCTAGTTCCTCTAAAAATCCACGTTCAGGAAAGCATTAGAAATAATTTGATTTTACTGAAAATGTAACAGGAATCACAGATTAGGGATTTCTATTGCACACTCCACAGAGAACTATTTAAAAATCAGACTCGTGTCTCCAAAGTTCCATCTCCATCGTGCACCAGGGAGGGTCTCTTTTCATCCCAGCACCCATGCGACTCCTCTCTCCCGGTCCCAACTTTTCCTGCATCGTTCTTCCCTGATGGAGAGCTAGTCCGTGGTGTCCCAGCTCCATTCCAGCCTTGCAGCCTCTAACTCATCGGTGTGCTCAGCAAATACATGGGGCTTCTCTAGTCAGCAGCCCCATCCTCCTCAGACACCATCAGAAAGAGGAATAAATATAAACACATCTCCTATCACCAACAATGGAGAAACATAGAAGCATCCACAGCAAATCAACTCATTGTAAATATGTTAAAGACCAAGAATTCCAAGATGGATGTGGTTCCCTATGGAGGTTCTCCTTTACTTTTTGAAACAGTAAGTGAGATAGTTTTCTTCAACAGAGGTCGGAGAAAGTACCCAAAGATGAGAAGCCTTTTCTTCAACACTGGTATTAGTTACCTACTGCTGCATAACAAATTACCCCAACAGCTAGCGGCTCAAAACGACATTCACAGTGAGTCAGGAATTGGGCATCCCTTAGCTGAGTGCTGTGGCCCAGGTTTCATCTTTCATGCAGCCATGGCGGCAACCATCTCTAGGCTCAAACTGGGGAAAGATCCATTCCCTGCTCATTCTTGTGGTTTGGGGCAGGATTCCATTCCTCTCTGGTTGTTGGCCAGAGGCTACCCTTTGTTCTTTGTCCAGTGAGCCTCTCAAGAGCTGTAGATATCATTAGAGCAAGTGAGAGAGAAAACAAGACCAAAACCACAGTCTTTCATAGCTTAATCTCATCCAACCATGTTTCCATACTTCCCTGATTAGACGTAAATCACTAGGTCTAGTGCACTTCCATTGGCGTGGAAATAGGGCAGAGAGTAGACCTAAGAAGTACAACTTTGGAAACAGACCTTTCACTCAAAGAGCTTCAATCTAATCGGGAGACAAGATATACAGAGATTAAAAGAGAAACAGCCATTCTAAACAACAGAAAACTTAAGCCGGCTCCTATCAAAGGAATAAATATACAAAACTTCATAAAAATATAAAATCCTGTATATCAAAAATCATACACAGGGACTTTCCTGGTGGTCCAGTGGTTAAGAATCCACCTGCCAATACAGGGTACACAGGCTCAATCCTTAGTCAGGGAACTAGATCCCACCTGCCTTGGGGCAACTGCACCACAACTACTGAGCCTGCACTCTAGGGTCCATGCCCTGCAACAAGAGAGGCCGCTGCAATGACAAGTCCACGCACCGCAACCGAAGTACACACAGGACAATGAAGACCCAGTACAGCCAAAAATAAATAAACAAACAAACAAGTAAATAATCAGCTAAGGAAGGCATTGCAACATATATGACAAAGAGTCGATATCATTAATAAAGGATGCTTACTAATCAATATGACAGTTGTAATGTACAACAGAAAAAAAAATAGCCAGAGCATAAACACTCAGTAAACAAAAGAATTAAATGCATGAAAAACTATTCAGCCATATTACTAACCAAAGGAATGCCTATTAAATCGGCAAAGATTATGAAGAGTAACAACACCCAATGCTGTAACGCAAAGAAGGCAACTTTCTCTTACCCTACTGATAGGAGGGGAGATATGTACAATTCTTCTGGGAGGGCAACATAAATCAAACCCTGAAATGCGTACAGATGCAGACTTCCTACTAAAAGTGACAGAAATACCAGGCAAGCAAGCATTTGTACCTTCTGGGAACAAGAAGTGCAAACTTGAAAGGAGACATCTGAGAATTAAAATTGGAAAAGTGCATTTATGCCAAATTAGAGAGCCTTGGGCCACACGTGGTGATGTCTGGGTGGCATTCAGCTGACAGTGGGAAATCACTGGAGGTTTTTAAGGAGAGGAGTGACCAGGTGAGAAAAGAGTTCTAAGTCCAGTTAGCAACACGAATGAGATACAAATCCAGGGAAAAACTGGAGAGACTCATCACTCTCTCATCCCATGGATCCACTTTGGCTTCACTGTACAGCAGAGCCAAAGAGATAGCCCTTCCTACTGAATGGGGATCAGATGGATAGCTTCAGCCTTTTGGTCTCACTCACAGTGGCCTGAAACAACAACTGTGCATTATTTCTTGCCAATCCATGACTCACTGCACATTTCTGCTGACCTGGCTGGACTCTCTCACATTTCAGGGGATCAGCTGGCTGTCAATTAGTCTAAGATGGTCCAGTCTCCTCTCCACGTCTTTCCACCACCCCAGGAAACAAGCCTAGGCACATTCTCACAGTGAGGAAGAGTGAGCAAGCCCAACTATGTAAAAGATTAGGTACAAATGTGCATGTAATTTTCAAGCCTCTACTAGCCTCATACTTGCTAACACTGGCCAAGACAGAGTGAGAGAGAACTGCAAAATCCCAGTGCAAGGATGTAAATATGAATTGAATTGTGTCCCCCTCAAATTCATATGTTGAAATCCTAACGTGACCATCTCTGGAGATGGGGTCTTTGGAAAGGTAACTAAGGTTAAATGAGGTCATAAGAGTAAGGTCTTAATCTGATAGACTGTGGCCTTAGAAGAAGAGGAAGATGAAATTGTAAATGGAATTGTTTCTTGAATTTCTCTTTCTGATCTTTCATTGTTAATATATAGAAATGCAATAGATTTCTGTGTATTAATTTTGTAACCTGCAACTTTACCAAATTCATTCATGAGTTCTACCAGCAACCTAAATGTCCATAGACACAGGAACAGATAAAGAAGATATAGTACACATGTACAACAGAATATTACTCAGCCATGAAAAAGAATGAAATAATGCCATTTGCAGCAACATGGATGGACCTAGAGACTGTCCATCCTCTGACCTCTGACCTTCAGACAGAGAGGAAGAAATATTGTATGACATCCCTTATATGTGGAATCTAAAAAGAAATTATTCAAATGAACTTATTTACAAAGCAGGAAGAGACTCACAGACTTGGAAAACAAACTTATAATTGTTGGAAGAGGGGATGGGAGGAAGAGACAGTTAGGGAGTTTGGAATGGACATGTAGACACTTCAGTTCAGTTCACTTCAGTTCAGTCGCTCATTCGTGTCCGACTCTTTGCGACCCCATGAATCACAGCACGCCAGGCCTCCCTGTCCATCACCAACTCCTGGAGTTCACTCAGACTCACGTCCATCGAGTCCGTGATGCCATCCAGCCATCTCATCCTGGGTCGTCCCCTTCTCCTCCCGCCCCCAATCTCTCCCAGCATAAGAGTCTTTTCCAATGAGTCAACTCTTCGCATGAGGTGGCCAAAGTACTGGAGCTTCAGCTTCAGCATCATTCCTTCCAAAGAAATCCCAGGGTTGATCTCCTTCAGAATGGACTGGTTGGATCTCCTTGCAGTCCAAGGGACCCTCAAGAATCTTCTCCAACACCACAGTTCAAATGCATCAATTCTTCAGTGCTCAGCCTTCTTCACAGTCCAACTCTCACATCCATACATGACCACAGGAAAAACCATAGCCTTGACTAAGAGGACCTTAGTCGGCAAAGTAATGTCTCTGCTTTTGAATATACTATCTAGGTTGGTCATAATTTTCCTTCCAAGGAGTAAGCGTCTTTTAATTTCATGGCTGCAATCACCATCTGCAGTGATTTTGGAGCCCAAAAAAATAAAGTCTGACACTGTTTCCACTGTTTCCCCATCTATTTCCCATGAAGTGATGGGACTGGATGCCATGATCTTCGTTTTCTAAATGTTGAGCTTTAAGCCAACTTTTTCACTCTCCTCTTTCACTTTCATCAAGAGGCTTTTTAGGTCCTCTTCACTTTCTGCCAAAAGGGTGGTGTCATCTGCATATCTGAGGTTATTGATATTTCTCCTGG